>NC_072018.1:35119353-35447245 GCF_027791375.1 Indicator indicator
AGGCTGGTGTTGAGCTTGATTTGAGAGGATAAGAAACAGGCTGGTGTTGAGCTTGAGTTGAGAGGGTAAGAAACAGGCTGGTGTTGAGCTAGAGCTGAGAGGGCAAGAAACAGGCTGCTGAAATTGGGAAAAAAAGATGTAGTTTTTTCCAGTGTTTGCCTGAGCAAACAGGAGCTATTTGCAAATGGTTTTGAGGTGGTAGCAGCCTTCCTCTGAGAGTGCCAGAAACTCAAGAAAGCACAGGAGGTGTTTCCTTGCTGAGTGCAAACAGGTTGTGCTTTGGGCACCCCAGCAGTTTCTCCCTCCTGTTGGCAAGCGATCCAGGATGGGATGAGGATGGAAGAAGGGAGATCCCTTTAACCTGGCCATGAGAAGCCAGAGGAAAGAAAGAAAAAAAGCAAGCAGCAGTGGGTGGGTGCCCAGCCCTGCAGCCCTGCAGCCCCAGCTTTCCAGTAAGTATGCAGCTTGAAGACCCAGAGGCCATCTGGGGACATTCCTGGGTGCCAGAGCCCATCCCTGTGGCCACTAGTGCCCACTGCTGCAGGATGGGTGACCAGGCAACATGGGCACATTGGGCAGGGTGAGCTGCTTTCCACCTCTCTGGTTCCCTCCAGCCAGAGCCATTCTGTGAGGGGAGCTGCTCCAGGGTTTCTATTTATGGGCTCTATTCATCCCCAGCTGGGTTTTGGTGGTGCCCTGCCTTGGAAGTTGCCTCCTGGCAGCCAGGAAACCTCAGCCAGCTTGAGAAGCCCATAGGAAATGGGAAAGCCTCATGCTCCAGCTCTCCAAAATAAGGTGCAGCTAAATTAATATGGTGTGAGGTACCAGAGAAGTGATGTCAGAGCAGCCTTACAGCAAGGGTGTGTGTGTGGGGGGGGGGGGGCGGAATAAATGCTTCCCTCTGTCCTGGCTTCATCCCTCTCTTCCCAGAAATACCTGAGCTGGGCTGAGAGAAAGTCACAGAGAAAAGCTGTGGTCAGAGATGGAGAATTGGGGAATAGGAAGGGATTTAATGCCAGGTTGTTGCTGCTTTTCCTTCATAGCAGGAAAATCATAGAATCATGGAGTGGTAGGGGTTGGAAGGGGCCTCCAGAGATCAGTGAGTCCAAACCCTCCTTGCAAAGCAGGATCACCCAGGGCAGGTCACACAGGAACACATCCAGGTGGGTTTTGAAAGCTTCCAGAGGAGGAGACTCCACAACCTCTCTGGGCAGCCTACTCCAAGGCTCAGTCACCCTCACAGTAAAAATTTCTCATGGTGGGATGCAATTTCCTGTGACTGAGTTTAGCTCCCTTGCCCCTTGTCCTGTTGCTGAGTATCACTGAACAGAGCCTGGCTCTATCCTCCTGACAGCCACCCTGCAGATGTTTGCAAACACTGAGAAGGTCTCCTTTTAGCCTTCTCTTCTCCAGACTAAACAGTCCCAGGTCTCTCAGCCTTTCCTCATAAGAGAGATGTTCCTGTCCCTTAGATATCCTCATGGTCCTTTGTTGAACTCTCTCCACCAGTTCCCTGTCTCTCTTGAACTGGGAAGCCCAGAACTGGACACAATATTCCAGATGTGGCCTGACTAAGGCAGAGCAGAGGGGGAGGAGAACCTCTTTCAACCTGCTGGCCACACTCTCCTTAATGCACCCCAGGATCCCATTGGCCTTCTTGGCCACCAGAGCACATTGCTGTCCCAATGAGGACTCCAAGGTCCTTCTCTGTGGAGCTCCTCTCCAGCAGGTCAGCTCCTAGCCTGTCCTGGTGCATGCTGTTGTCCCTCCCCAGGTGCAGGACTCCACACTTGTCCTTGCTGAACTTCCCTAGGCTCATGTTTGCCCAGCTCTCCAGTCTGCCCAAGCCAGCACAGCCTGGTGGGCTCTCAGCCACTCTTCCCAAGGGTGCTGAGCTTCCACTCTGTCTCCTCACCCAGGTTGTTGATGAATATATTGAACAAGCCTGGACCCAGTGCTGACCTCTGGCTACACTAAGCTGCAATCTTCCCTTTCTTTGGCTGTACTGACATGAAGCCCTCACACCACAGCCAGGAGCTCTAAGAACCATCCTCATAATTCCTAGTGAGGCACTTTGGAGCCCTGGTGGTCACAAGCACCTTGGGATTTTCATTGCTTTCTCCTTCCCATACCTAAAGGGCAAGGGGCAATGGGGGGGGGGGGGGGGGGGGGGGGGGTTGAAGGAGGGCCAAGAGGATAGGGCCAGACTTTTTTTCCAGTAGTTCCCATCAACAGGACAAGGGGCAAGAGGCACACACTGGAACCCAGGAGTTTCCACCTAACCATGAGGAGAAAATTCTTTGCTGTGAGGCTGCCAGAGCCCTGGAGCAGGCTGCCCAGAGAGGTTGTGGAGTCTCCTTCTCTGGAGAGACCTCAAACTCACCTGGGGTTGATTCTGGGCAACCTGCTCTGGGTGACTCTTCTGAAGAAGGAGCATTGGACTAGATGATCTCCAGAGGTCCCTTCCAACCCTCACCATGCTGGCATTATGTGACAGCTCCCATCACAAGATGAAAAAAAACATGCCCAGATGCATCAGCACCTGGACCAAACCCTGGAGGCACCAAAGCTCTGAGCAGTCACTTGGCTGCTTTTCCTCTATAGCACAGCTCACCATCACTTCCATCAGCAGTCCAAGCTCCTCCATGACCATGCCTGCATTTAATCCAGCAGGATTTAGACAAATTCCACTGAACTGTTTAAATATTAATTAAGATTTCCAACTCAGTGCATCCTGCATAGCCTTTCAAACAGCTTTCATGTCTCCAAACCTGTGAGATGCTTTGGAGCAGGTTCATGGCAGGCAAGTAGAGCCTGGCAGGTGCCAGGCTGGCTGGGCTGGCACCCTCCAGAGCTGAGGAGCCTGGCAAACCCCTCACTGGCAGGATCAGGCCAGAGGAGAGCAATGAGGTGAATTATCAGCCTCCTAGGTTAAGAGATTGTTCCAGCTTTAGGTGATTAATAGATTCATAGAATGGTTTGGGCTGGAAGGGACCTTAAAGCTTATCCAGTTCCAACCCCCCTGCCATGGGCAGGTCCAGCTCCCACCAGCCCAGGTTGCTCAAGGCCTTATCCAGCCTGGTCTTGAACACTTCCAGAGAGGGAGCATCCACATCCTCCCTGGGCAACCTGTTGCAGTGTCTCCCCACCCTCCCTGGAAAGAATTTCTTCCTCATCTCCAGTCTAAATCTGCCCTCCTGAAGCTTTAGTCCATTCCCTCTCCTCCTACCCCTACAAGGTGTCATAAAAAGTCCTTTTCCAGCTTTCTGGCAGAGCCCCATCAGGTACTGGAAGGTCACCATGGAGCAGCTCAAATACTTGTGCCAATAAAGCCAAAGTTAGGGCACACAGAGGGAAGCTGTGCACAGAACTCTGCACTTTGCTGCATGCAAATAAAACCCCAGGGGGAACAGCAAGGAGATGGCCTCAGCAGCACCAAGCAGCTGGGACTTGGGGAAGGGAAGAGGTGATGCAGCCTGAGCATCCTGCAGCCCGTGCCACGTCTCCCAGCCCACAGGGAGGACGTGAGAGGCATTTGGATGGAGCAGAGGGCTGAGAAGCTGGGTCAGACAGCCCTGGCTGCTGCTCACTCCCAGACATGTCCTGTGTACCTTGGCTGCTGCCCCAGCCCAAACCCACTGCAGGACCTCTGCCATGTCCCCTTTCTCTGATAACCTGCAAGGGGAAGGTCCAAAGTGGTTGAGAGCAGGGGACAGCTCTGCAGCCCTGGGGTTGTCCCCACCCTGTTCCATGCACCCCAGAGCAGCAGCTCCCCATCTTCAAGCTCCCACAGAGGTGTGAATACTTGAGGGAGCAGACACAGGGGCATTGAGCAGGGCTGTGAAATGCTGCCAAGCTGCCAACATCCAGGAGCTGCTGGGACAGCAGCCAGGGCAGGAATAAGGAACACCACTGTGGTTCCTCAGGCTGGGTAAACAAATACCTGCTCAGCTCAGCTCCTTGCCTCAGCTCTGCTGGCTGGCATCAGGGGGGGACACACAGAGCCCCAACCTGCATCTCTCCCTGGGAGCATCCCTCCTCCCTCACCCTCTTGGGAGGAGAAGACCAAGGTCTTCACAGGTAATAGGAATTCTCCCTGGAGTATCTATTCCAGAGAGAAAGGAGAAGCAAAACACTCTGGAAAGCATCAGCAACCTGCCTGTGAGTGTGGCTGGGAAGAGGGCAGCTCCATCCATCCCTCCCAAGGTCCCAGCAGGAGCCATGTGGGGAACACACAACATGCTGATGACAGCAGCAGGGGTCTCAGTGTGCACACAAGCAGGAACATCACCAATAAGCCAAACTTCCCAGAATCAGAGACCCTCAAAGGTCATCTTGTTCAGCACCCCCCAAGGTGTTCCCAGATACACCTCCTTAAACATGCTGATGTCAGCAATCATGCAACTGTCCTCACCAGAATTAGCACAGCAAAGGATTTTGAGAGCTCTGAAGGCTATGGGAGCCTGCAGGCTGCCCAGAGAGGTTGTGGAGTCTCCTTCTCTGGAGACTTTCCAAACCCACCTGGATGCCTTCCTGTGCAGCCTGCCCTAGGTGACCCTGCTTTGGCAGGGGGTTGGGCCTGATGAGATCCCTTCCAGCCCCTAACATTCTGTGAGTCTGTGACAATTTAAGTGGCTGAGCATCCCAAATCCTGGGACGAGCCAGGGAGGGATTTGGTTTGCCTACAGAGCTGCCAGGAGAGGGCAGCAGAGACCAACACTTGGGAGGGCTGCGGGCAGGGAAATCAGGAAAGCTCTGCAAAAATGCCAGAAATGCAGGGAAAAGCAGGAAAACATGGATCTGTCACCCATGCCAGCTGCTCCAGGGGTAGACAGACATGGGGAGGTGTCATAGAATCATGGAATCATAGAATCATAGAATCATAGAATCATAGAATGGTCTGGGCCAGAAGGGACCTCCAACCCCCCCCCCCCCCCTAGTCAGCAGGGACATCCCCAACTAGATCAGGTTGCCCAGAGCCCTGTCCAGCCCAACTTTGAATATCTCCAGGGAAGGGACCTCAACTACCTCCCTGGGCAACCTGTTCCAGTGTTCCACCACCCTCCTGGTGCAGAACTTGCTCCTCACATCCAATCTCAATCTGCTCTGCTCTAGTTTGAAGCCATTGTCCCTTGTCCTGTCCCTGCAGCCCTTTGCAAACAGTCTCCCTCCAGCCTTCTTGCAGCCCCTTCAGGTACTGGCAGGCTGCTAGTAGGTCTCCCCAGAGCCTTCTTTTCTCCAGGGAGTACAGCTGCAGCTCCCTCAGCCTGTCCTCATAGCAGAGGTGCTCCAACCCCTTGGTCATTCTCATGGCCCTCCTCTGGACCCTCTCCATCAGGTCCATGTCCTTCCTATATTAAGGTCTTTAGACCTGGATGCAGTACTCCAGGTGAGGTCTCAGCAGAGCAGAGCAAAGTGGCAGAATCACCTCTCTGGCTCTGCTGGCAATGCATAGAGACCCCAACCTCCAGCCAGGCTGCTGCTGCCCCCCCTCAAAGTCAGTCTCAGCTCCCAGCCAGGCTGCAGCTGCCCCTCAAAGTGAGCCTCAGCTCCCACGAATGCCTGTGGCTGACCTTTGCAGGGCCCTTCACTTAGTCACAGGAGACTGAGCCCTGATTCACTGTCCCCAGGAGGTAACACAAGGCCCAGAAAAGTCCAAAGCTGTCCCTAAGCCCCATCTGAATTGATTGCAGCCTCCTGGCACAGAGGTTTTGACAGGAATTGGGGAGCAAGCCCCAGGGCTTTTGCAAAGATGCCCATTTTGCAAACTGTGGCCAGCCAGGGTGTCACCAGACTTTGAGATCATGCAAGAGGGCAGCAGAGGTCACTTAACTGCATTAGCAAAGCCTGGCTTAGCAAAGCCAGGCAGGATTTTACAGCAAGGGTGGTGGGACCCTGAAAAAGGTTGCCCAGGGATGCCCCCTCCCTGAAAGTGTTAAAGACCAGGCTGGATGGGCCTTGAGCAACCTGCTCTGGTAGAAGGTGTCCCTGCCCCTGGCAGGGTGGGTTGAAACTGGATGAAACTTCCAGCTCAAACCATTCTGTGAATCTATGATTTTGCATCAGCAGCTCCCTGACAGTGATTAAAAAGGGATAAGAAGCTTGAGCAGCAGTTGTTGCATTTCTCCCCACACTTCATCAGCTGCTTGGCCCCACTCAGCAACCTCTCCATTTGGAGATTTTTGGAGAGAAATCCCCTAATTGTAGCACAGCAGCTAATAAGGGCAGCCAGAGGATGTCTGTAGGAGCTCTGCACTTCCATGATGACCCCAGAAAGGAATTTCTCTGCCCAAGAAATAAAACCACAGCAACAAAAGCACCACCACAGCAACAAAAGCACCACCACAGTGAAGTGAAGCCAGCTTGCTTGGCCCTAGCTGCCGTGGAGGAAGGGTGGGCACAGCCCCATCCTCAGTGTTTCTCAGGCACAGGGTGAAAAAGCAGCTTCAGGAGCTCTGCCAAGGACAGGAGTGAAGCAGAAGCCACAGCTGCAGCTGGCAGAGAGCAAAGGGTCTTGGTGGCAGTGAGTAACTGCCCCAGTTTGCAGCAGCTTCACTAGCAGCATGTCCAGACATGCACAGGCCAGATCCTTCCCCCTGCTCAGAAACAAGCCCCTGGTCTACAGGCAAAAGGAGAAAGGATTTCTCCAAGGTTACAGAGGAATTCTCTGCAGGCCAAGGTTTTTATAGCAGAGGCAACACCACTTCCCAGAGCTCATTAGTGTAATCACTGGAGCAAAGGCAGACACTCTGCAGCAAGCTGAGGACAGCAGCACCCAGCAGCTGGTAAGGCTGGAGGCTGGGATTCCATCCAGAGACACCTGGGCAGGCTGGAGAGGTGGCCTGAGGAGAACCTCCTGAGGTTCAATATGACAAAGTGCAAGGTCCTGTGCCTAGGTTGGGGCACTTCTTGATATCAACACAGGCTGGCAGAACAAGAGGACACAGTCTCAAGCTGTGCCAGGGGAAGTTTAGGCTGGAGGTGAGGAGAAAGTTCTTCACAGAAAGAGTAATTGGCCATGGGATGTGCTGCCCAGGGAGGTGGTGGAGTCACCATCCCTGGAGGTGTTCAAAAAAGGCTTGGATGTGGCACTTGGAGCCATGGGTGAGTTAATCATGAGGTGCTGGGTGATAGGTTGGGCTTGATGATCTCTGAGGTCTTTTCCAAACTGGCTGATTCTGTGATTCTGTGAAATTGAGAGCAAGCCCTGCAGAAAAGGACTTGGGGTGCTGGTGGGTGAGAAGCTGGGCATGAGCCAACAGTGTGCTCAGAAGGCCAATGGCAGCCTGGGCTGCATCAAAAGAATTGTGGCCAGCAGATGGAGAGAGCTGATTCTGCCACTCTGCTCTGCTGTGACCTGACCTGCAGTGCTCTGTCCAGCTATGGGACCCTGCTGGACCTGCTGGAGGGGGTCCAGAGGAGGCCACCAAGATGATCAGAGGGCTGGAGAACCTCTCCTACGAGGACATGATGAAAGAATTGGGGCTGTTCAGCCTGGAGAAGAGAAGGCTCTGGGGAGACCTTGGAGCTACAGTTCAGTGTCTGAAGGGGACCTACAGGAGGGCTGGGGAGGGACTGCTTATAGAAGGGCTTGGAGTGACAGGACAAGGGGTAATGGTTTGAAACTGGAGCAGGGGAGATTTAGGTTGGACACCAGGAGGAAGTTCTGCACAATGAGAGTGGTGAAATACTGGAACTGGTTGCCCAGGGATGTCCCTGGAGACATTCCAGACCAGATTGATGTGTCCCTGGGCAGCCTGATGGAGTTGGAGGTGTCCCTGCTGCCTGCAGGGGGCTTGGACAAGACGACCTTGGAGGGTCCTTTCCAACCTGCTACGGTCTGTGAACCTGTGAAATAAATGCAAGGGAGGTGTCTGCTGGCAGGGAGGCTGCCTGGAAAGAACGTCAGTGATGTGCAGCAGCTGCTGGTGAGGGTCTCAGCATCCTCATCCCACAGCAGTGGGGACAGAAAGGAGATGGGGATGTGGCTGGGGGGTCCCCCAAGCTGCCCTGGCAGTGGAGCCGATGCGACGTGTTTGCACTGGGAGGATGTTTGAGTGGTGAGGCAGAGCTCTCTGGCTGCCAGGAATTCCTCTGATTCAGCTGAAATTTGTCAGGCTTTTTGATAACTCCAGATAGTCAGGAGGGAAGGCTGCCCTGGGTCCCATCCAGTTCTCCCCTCCCTTCATCTCCCTCCTTCCTGCTCCAGCGAGGTACTTCGCCCCATTTAGCAAATCAAGCATTTTTTTTTGGTCAGGCATTGAACCCTGCCTTTGTTTTCTTTCCAGCTTGGCTGGGAAGAGAGAAATGCTGTCAGAACATTGAAATAAAAGCAGGGGTTGGGGTTTTTAAAATTCTTCTTATTGTTTTTTTGTTTTGTTTTGATTTTTTTTTTTACTTTTTTTGGTGTTTTTTCGTGTTGGTTTTGTTTGTTCTTTTTTTTTTACACCAACTCTGTGCTGCTTTTCCACTCCCCTTCAGGTCAAACCCTTCTCCCTCAGATGCAGGAATGATCTAGGGTTTGTTCTGGGAGGGAGGAAAGGGTTTGGAGCTCCCAGAGGGCACAGTGTGGGGAGGCAGTATGGGGGTTTGCTGTGACCTAAAAGGAAGGATGGGATTTAAGGAGAAAAGGGTTTGTAGAACCTAGAGTGCCCTGTGTGGGCTGGCAGGATGGGAGTTTGCTGGGATCTGAAAGGAGGGATGGGATGTAGGGAGAAAAGGATTTGCAGCCCCCAAAGAGCACTGTGTGGGGTTTCAGGATGGAGGTTTGCTGTGACCTAAAAGGAGGGGTGGGATTTAGGGAGAAAAGGGTTTGGAGCCCCCAGAGAGCTCTGTGTGGGGTGGCAGGATGGGGGTTTGTTGGGATTTGAAAGGAGGGATGGGATGTAGGGGAAAAAAGGGTTTGGAGCCCCCAGAGAGCACTGTGAGGGTGGTAGGATGGGGGTTTGCTGGGATCTGAAAGAAGGGATGGGATTTAGGGAGAAAAATATTTGCAGCCCCAAAAGAGCCCTGTGTGGGGTTTCAGGATGGGGGTTGCTGAGACCTAAAAGGAAGGATGGGATTTAGGGAGAAAAGGATTTACAGCCCCCATAGAGCTCTGTGTGAGGAGGCAGGGTGGGGGTTTGTTGGACCCTAAAAGGAGGGAATGGATTTCCTCTGGTCCCTCCAGCTCTGCTGGAGATGGATGGGCAGAGCAAGGAGAGGTTTCACTTCATCCTGCCAAGCTGGAGGGATGTTAAAATGAGCTCAAAGCCTCTGCCTGAATTAGCATTTCAGGATGAGGTCATAGAAATCATCAGGGCTTATTTATTTCTTTGTAATCCTGAGCAAACTCAGCATGAAAAGAAAAGAAACGGGATCTGCCGCTGAGGAAAACAGGGGAAGGGTGAGGACGTGGGCATGACAGTGCTAGGAAATACTTTTGCAAACAGTTTATTAAGTTAAAAAATGGCTGTGTAGGCCAACAGTAGAGATTTGGATTCCTGGTGGTACTTAAGTGCCAAGTTAAGAGTTTATGACCTGGACTTTGAGGCCTTTAACAGGGCACATCATTAGCTTGAGCACTGCAGACTCTCCTTGAGCACTGCAGAACCTTCCTGGATTCTGCAGATCCTGCCCTGGTTGGTTTTTGACACCCCTGGGAAGAGCCTCACATTTTATTCTCATGCAGTACATTGAAGCTGGGATGCTGGTGGAGGACTGGAAGGATTGAGATGCTGTGGTGGATGCTCCAATGCCAACCAGAAAGCGTGGGGAGCATCCTTCCCTCCTCACACACCGCACCAGGGTCACAGAATTCATGGAATGGTTTGGGTTGGAAGGGACCTTACAGATCATCCAGTTCCAACCCTTCTGCCATGGGCAGGAACATCTTTCACCAGACCAACTTGCTCAACCCCATCCAGCCTGGCCTTGAACACCTCCAGTGGGGAGACACTGGAACAGGTTGTGCAGGGAGGTTGTGGATGCCCCCTCCCTGGAGGTGTTCAAGGCCAGGCTGGATGAGGTCTTGAGCAAGCTGGGCTAGTGGGAGGTGTCCCTGCCTATGGCAGGGGATTGGAACTGGATAAGCTTTAAGGTCCCTTCCAACCCAAACCACTCTGTGGCTCTGTGAATGGGGAACCATACAGCCCAAATCCCAGCACCTGCCCCACATTCTCCTCCTTGCTGCCCTTTCCTCTGCACCCGGAGATGCCAGAAGGGAAGACAGGAACCTGTGGGCTGGCGTTTAGCTGACTCCAGCACTCAGCACAAATTGAGAGCAGAGCAGCTGCAGGGAGGCACGAGTTTGTGGTAATTTATTTTGCTTTTAAGGGCCTAATAACTTCCAGCTGATCTGTAAATGAACTGGCTGCTAGCAGCAACCTGGAATGAAACATCTGACACCCAGCCCTAAACTGGGAACTCTACACTCAGGGTCTCAGAGGAGGGAAAGGGAAAACAGCAGAAGGGAGAAGCATAGAATCACTGAATGGTAGGGATTGGAAAGGACCTCTGAAGGTCATTGAGTCCAACCCCCCCTGCCAGAGCAGGATCAGCTGGGGCAGAACACACAGGGACACATTCAGGTGTCTCTTGAAAGTCTCCAGAGAAGGAGACTCCACCACCTACTATAGACATTATTCTGTACTCCCACTCATGTGGGCAGAGCCCCCTCCTCACACCAATGAGCTCATTCTTGTCTTCTCAAATGCCATGCAGATGCAGATGCAGAAAACTGAGCTAAAAGTCCTCTGCTCCATGACTTGATGCTCTAGACTGGGAAGGTGGGGTTGGAGCTACACCATCAGAAAATCCCCAGCCCTGCAGAAGTGGAGCTAGAGGCATGGAATCATTTAGGTTGGGAAATACCTTGAAAGACCATTGAGGGCAACTATTAACCCAGCACTGCCAACTCACCACTAAACCATGACCCTCTGCACCACATTCACAAATCTTTTAAAACCTTCCAAACCTTCCACCGCTGCCCTGGCTGGGCTTGAATCACAACATCACAGAATGGTAGGGGTTGGAAGGGACCTCTGAGGATCACCCAGTCCAACCCCTCTGCCTGAGCAGGACCACCTAAAGCAGATCATCCAGGAACACACCCAGGTGGCCCTTGAAAGTCTCCAGGGACAGAGACTCCACCACCTCTCTGGGCAGCCTGCTTCAGTGCTCTACCAGCCTCAAAGTCAAGAAGTTGCTTCTCATGTTTAGATGGAACTTCCTGTGTTCAAGTTTGTGCCCTTTAACTTTTATCCTGTCACTGGGGACCACTGAGAAGAGTCAGGTCCCATCTCTTCCTGACACCCACCCCTTAGATATTTGTAAGCATTGCTGAAATCCCTCAGCCTCCTTTTCTCCAAGCTAAACAGCCCCAGCTCCCTCAGCCTGTCCTCATGTGGGAGACGTTCCTGTCCCCTCAGCATCTTAGTGACCCTGCTCTGGACCATCTCCAGTAGTTCTTTGTCCTTCTTGATTTGGGGTGCCCAGAAGTGGACACAGTACTTCAGGAGAGGTCTCACCAGTGCAGAGTAGATGGGGAGGAGAACCTCTCCTGACCTACTGGCTGCTCTCCTCTTAATCCACCCCAGGATGCCATCGGCCTTCTTGGCTGCAGGGGTACATTGCTGGCTCGTGGTCATCCTGTTGTCTGCCAGGACTCCCAAGTCCTTTTCCTCAGAGCTGCTCTCCAGCAGGTCAGCCCCCAACCTGTACAGATCCATGGGGTTGTTCTTCCCTAGCTGCAGGACTGGACACTTGCCCTTACTTCATTTGATTTCTTCCCACCCAGCTCTCCAGCCCATCCAAAACAGATTAACACCACCAGCTCCCCAGCCCTGTTCTCCAGACCCTTCCCCAGCTTGGCTGCCCTGCTCTGAACATGCCCCAGCACCTCAATGCCCTTCTTGGAGTGAGGGCCCCAAAACTGAGCCCAATATTTGAGGTGTGGCCTCAGCAGTGTTGAGTGCAGGGACACCATCACTGCAATTTGCTCTGGTATTTGAGCATTGTTTGGAAAAGCAAGAAAATTAAGAAGCAAACCCAAAGTCCTGCTCCTGGAATGGGGTGCAGGCAGCAGTGTGGGTGTAGGGAGCAGGGTGCTGGATGCAGATAGGGCAGGGGTCCTGGCAGAGCCCCCTGACTGTGTCCAAAAGGGCTGGGCTAGGGCAGGGGTCCTGGCAGAGCCCCCTGACTGTGCCCAAAAGGGCTGGGCTGGGGCAGGGGGCCCTGTGCTGGCTGTGAGAGGACCACACCAAGCTGGGGCAGCCTGCCTTCACCCCCATTGTTTCCCTGAAGGTTCCCAGTCCTGGAATTTCCTTTAGAGGTGCAAAACAATATCAGGAAAATCAGGTTTTCTTTTTTTTTTTTTTTTTCTTTCCTAAAAAGCTGATGGAGGCCCTGCTCCCCTACATGGAATAACATCCTCTGCCATCCAGGCTCCCTCTCCATGACAGATCCCCCATCAGATGGCCACAGTGACACTTTGTTTCCTCCCCCATCTCCATGCCAAACTCAGAGGCATCCATAGGCACAGGTATTTGGAGAGATTTCCTCTTCCCAGAAGCTCCAGTTGGTATGAAGTGGAGGCTTTGCAGAGTAAAAGGATCTTTTCTTTTCTGTTAGGAAAAGGGGAGTTTTCCTCTACATTTCTGCTCTGAGTGGTGAGCAGTCAGCATCAGAAAGTGCCTGATTTTCTTTTGGTGCCTTGCTCAAGCAGATACTCAGATTCACAGATTGCATTGGGTTGGAAGGGACCCTCAAAAGGCATCTTGTCCAACCCCCCTGCAGGCAGCAGGGACACCTCCAGCTAGATCAGGCTGCCCAGGGACACATCAAAGCTAGTCTTGAATGTCTCCAGGGACAGGGCCTCAACCACACCCCTGGGCAACCTGTTCCAGTGTTTCACCACTCTCATTGTGCAGAACTTCCTCCTGATGTCCAACCTAACCCCCCCTGCTCCACTTTCCAACCTTTGCCCCTCAACCTATCACTTCAAGCCCTTCTAAACAATCCCTCCCCAGCCTTCCTATAGGTCCCCTTCAGATACTGAAATGTAGCTCTAAGGTCTCCCCAGAGCCTTCCCTTCTCCAGGCTGAATTCACAGCCCAAATTCTTTCAGCCTGTCTTCATAGGAGAGGTTCTCCAGCCCTCTGCTCAGACTTGTGGCCCTCCTCTGGACCCATTCAAGCAAGATCTATGTTCCTCTGAAGCAGCACTGAAACAAGATTTGGGGCTTACCATCACCACAACCCAAGCCTCAATGAGGACAATATTGTGATCAGCCTGGAGAAGAGAAGGCTCTGGGGAGACCTTATGGCAGCCTTCTAGTACCTGAAGGAGGTCTCCAAGAAGGCTGAGAAGGGACTTTTGACAAGGGCTGGTTGTGATAGGACCAGAGGGAATGGATTGAAGCTTGAGGAAGGCAGATTTGGACTGGAGATTAGGAAGAAATTCTTCCAGTGAGGGTGGTGAGGCACTGGAACAGGTTGCCCAGGGAGGTTGTGGATGCCCTCTCCTTGGTAGGTGTTCAAGGCTAGGTTGGATGAGGCCTTGAGCAACATGGGCTGGTGGGAGGTGTCCCTGTGCATGTCAGGGGAGTTGGAACTGGATGATCTTTGAGGTCCCTTCCAACCCAAACCATTCTATGATGTTTTCCAGATGGACGCTGGAACATTCAGGACACACTGCCTTTGGGCAGGGAGCACCTCAGCACCCACCTCCCAGCGTGTGCTTCCCAGGAAAAAAAAAACTATTTTTAAAGCTTGTGTGCTTGGGATAAACCTCTAGCATGTGTCCCTGGCTCCATTTCCTGAGATAACACAGAGAAAAACCAGTCAGGATCCTTTTCTCGTGGCCTCTACCCTTTGGTGACACTCCCTGAGCAAGCTGCAGACCCAGGGGCTAAGACACAGCTCCAAACCCAAAGCCTGATTTCAGATTCTGAGTTCTTCCCTGTGAAGCAGCAAACCAGGGGCTCCCAGGTCCCCATAAAGCCAGGATGGGAGGGAGAGAGCCAGGTGGTGGCAAAGGGGCAGCTGGGAGTCATGGAATCATCACCAGGGTGGGAGAGACCTCAAGGAAAAGCTCAAGGTGGAGCATCCCATCCGGTGGCTCAGCCTGAAGGGAAGGGTGGGGGGTGACATCCTCCCGAGAGAGGGACAGCCATTACTCACCCAGTGCCAAACTATCAGGCTTCTGGGAATAAACACAGCAATAAAAAAAGTTATTGTGACATCCTCCACCCTCGCAGGGTCTGCCCTTGCCCTGCTCAATGGACCCAAGAGCTGCTGGGGACACCTTTGGACACGATGGGAAGCATCCTGCCCTTGGGGGGTACCACAAGGCAGTGTCCAGGGGCCTGTTTTATTCACTGTACCTGGAAATTAAGCAGGTTTTGGGGGACCCTCATAATTCTTTCCTCCCTGGTTTTGTATGAGATGTGTTACAGCATCTTTTGAGGGGCTTGAATCTGGTTTTGTCACCATGCAGGTTCCTGGCTGGGGGTGTGTGTATGGTGGTGAAAGAAAACAAGCAGAATATGGTCAGCAAATAACCCAGCAAGGGCTAAGGACTGGTCTGATGGAGTGGGAGGTTTTCCTGCACAGGGTTTGCTTACTTTGGAAAAGCTCTGTTTGTGCAAAGCTATTGCTAGAAACGAAATGGAAATGCAAAAGCTGTTGTTGGGCTGGCTGTTGAAGGAGAAGGAAGAGAAGGAGGAGGAGGAGATGGAGAAAGAAGGAGAAGGAGAAGGAGAAGGAGAAGGAGAAGGAGAAGGAGAAGCCAGGAGAGAAGCTGTACCACTCCAGTCACATCTCAGCTCGTCCCGGGCTGTGGATGAGGCTTTCCAAGGGCACAGGCTAGTCCTGGGCTAGGTACAGCCAGCGGAGCTCCCCCCTTCAAAGGTGTGGCATCCCTGCTGAGGTCTGCTTTCCACAACAAAGGATATGTGAGTTCTGCCAGGAAATCCCAGCCCTGCCGAAAGCGGCCGCATCTCCACAGACTCCATTGTCACTTGCCAGCACCGCCCGGCTTTGTTAAGAGACCTTTATCAGCAGCAGCAGCCACAGGCTGCAGGAGAGCAAAATAGCTCCCACAAGTTGAGTAACCCTTCTGGGCAGCCTGGCCCAGGGCTCCAGAACCCTCACAGTTGTTCCTCATGTTCAGATGGAACCTCCTGTGTTCCACTTAGTGCCCACTGAACAAGAGGACACAGTCTCAAGCTGCGCCAGGGGAGGTTTAGGCTGGAGGTGAGGAGAAAGTTCTTCACAGAGAGAGTGGTTGGCCATTGGAATGTGCTGCCCAGGGAGGTGGTGGAGTCACCATCCCTGGAGGTGTTCAAGAGGGGATTGGATGTGGCACTTGGTGACATGGTTTAGTAGTCATGAAGTCTTGGGTGACAGGTTGGACTTTGATGATCCTTGAGGCCTTTTCCAACCTGTGTGATTCTGTGTGATTCTGTGTGATTCTGTGATCACTGCACCTTGTCCTGTGGCTGGGAAGCACTGAGAAGAGATTGGCCTCATCCTCTTGATCCCCACCCTTCAGATAGTGATCAGCACTCAGCAGATCCCCTCTCAGGTTGCTCTTCTCCAGGCTCTCAGACCTTTCTTCCTCATAGAGATGCTCCAGGCCCCTCAGCAGCATTGTAGCCTCTGCTGGACTCTCTCCAGTAGTCCCCTGTCCCTCTTGAACTGGGGAGCCCAGCACTGGACCACAATACTCCCAATGTGGTCTCACTAGGGCAGAGCAGAGGGGGAGAAGAACCTCCTTCAGCCTGCTGGCCATGCTCTTCATGCAGCCCAGGAGACCACTTGTGTTCTTGGCCAGCAGGGCACGTTGCTGGCTCGTGCAACTTCTTTACCACCAGCACTCCCAGGTCCTTCTCCACAGAGCTGCTTTCCAGCTTTCTACCCTGTACTGGTGCATGGTGGTGTTGAACCTACACTTGCCCTTGATGAACTTCATGAGGTTCACCTCTGCCCAGCTCTCCAGCCTGTCCAGGTCTTGCTGAAGGGCAGCACAGCCTGATGGGCTGTCAGCCACTCCTCCCAGTTTGGTACCATCAGTAAACTGGCTGAGGGTCTACTCTGTCCCTTTGTCTAAGTTGTTGGTCAAGATGCTGAATGTGACTGGACTCAGTTTTGACCCCTGAGGAATACCAGGAGCTAGAGGCCTGTAGCTAGACCCTGCACCACTAATCACAACCCTTCTGAGCTCTGTCTTCAGCCTGCTCTCAGTCCACATTGAGGTCCACTCATCTAACCTACACTTCCTCAGCTTCCTTAAGAGGATGTTAGGGGAAAGAGTGTCCAAAGGTGAAGCAAGGAAATGAGAGGAAAGCATGCACAGAAGAATTCACAGGCAGCATGCAGGATGTTATGGGATGGTTTTATTCTCACTCTGGTCCCCTGCAGTGGAGCTGAGCACTGGAACAGGCTGCCCAGGGAGGTTGTGGAGTCTCCTCCTCTGGAGACTTCCAAGACCCATCTGGATGTGTTCCTGTGTGACCTGCCCTAGGTGATCCTGATTTGGCAGGGGAGTTGGACTGGATGATCTTCAGAGGTCCCTTCCAACCCCTAACATCCTGTGATCATGGCATCAGGGTGTCCCCAGCCATGGGCAGCAGTGCCAGAAGGGTGCCCACCTCTTGGGTGGCTTTTTGGAGAGCCTCTGGGCAGGATGAGCTCTTGCTTCTCATTTAGCTAATTCAAAAGAGAGAATTTTCTGGGAAAAATGTCACCATAATACCACAGAAAGTGTTGATTTTTTTTGAATGTCTGGGTGGGGGATGAAGCCTCTGCCCTGCCTTCAAAGGGCTGTGGGGGTTGCTGCTGCTGCTATGGACACTTTGAAGCTGGGGGGAAAATTTGGCTTGTTTTGATGCTGCTCTTTGTCTGGAGCTGCCAGTTCTCACAGCTGGGAGGCATCTTCCATCTTCTACGTGAGAGTCAGGGATTTTCAGGAAGAGCCTTTTGTTACTCTGCACTGTAAGGTCTCCATGGGGCAGCAATGTGACCAAGAAGGCCAATGGGACCCTGGGGTGCATTCAGAGGAGGGTGGCCAGCAGGTCAAGGGAAGTGAGACCACATCTGCAGTATTGTGTCCAGTTCTGGGCTCCCCACTTCAAAAGTGACAAGGAACTACTGGAGGAAGTCCAGCAGAGGGCTGTGAGGATGATGAAGGGACTGGAACATCTCTCTGATGAGGAAAGGCTGAGAGCCCTGGGGCTGGTTGGTCTGGGGAGGAGAAGACTGAGAGGAGATCTTATGAATGTCTATAAATATCTGGAGGGTGGGTGTCAAGAAGAAGGGACCAGGCTCTTTTTAGAGGTGTCCTGTGATGGGGCAAGGGGCAGTGGATACAAACTGGAACACAGGAAGCTCCACCTCAACAGAAGGAAAAACTTCTTTACTGTGAGGGTGCCAGAGCCCTGGAGCAGGCTACCCAGAGAGGTTGTGGAGTCTCCTTCTCTGGAGACTTTCAAGACCCATCTGGATGCATTTCTGTGTGACCTGTCCTAGGTGATCCTGCTTTGGCAGGGGGTTTGGACTTGATGATCTTCAGAGGTCCCTTCCAACCATTCCATGATTCTAAAACCAGAAGCCCAGAACCTGTGTTTGGATTTCATTGTTTGAATTGACATTTCATTTAAATTAGGCTATGTCAGACATTCTTGTTCCTTCTGCTCAGGAAGATGCATGAACTGAAGGTGGACCACTGCTGCTCACCAGCCTTGCTGACAATTATTGCTGCCTCCTGGGATGCTCTGATTGCCTTGACCCTCAGAGGGCCACATGCCTGGGGAAATAATGTCTTCTGAGCATCACCTCTTAGGACATCACTCATTTAATGAACTGACTCAACTGTTCTGTTCATTCCATTTCATAACATGAAAATTAAAGCTGGGAAAGTGGGGCTGGGCATTTGGTTCTGATTTCCTGCTCCTCTGTGCAACTTTCCAGTGGAGGTTTTGCCATTTTTTCATAGAATCACAGAACGATAAGGGTTGGAAAGCACCTCTGGAGATCATGTAGCCCAAGCCTCCTACCAGAGGAGGTTCACCTAGAGCAGGTGGGCATCCAGGTGGGTTTTGAATGTCTCCAGTATCAGACACCTCTTCGGGCAGCCTGTTTCAGTGCTCTACCACCCTCACAGAAGTTCCTCCTCCTATTTAGATGGAAGTTCCTGATCCAATGAATATTGACTTTCATAACTTTGGGTTCCTCTATGACTAAAAGCAGAGTGGGATGTCTAGAAAGGCTGCAAAGCAAAGATGTTCAGGTTTTATATTTGAGCTTGAAAGGCTAAGAATGGAGAAAATGCGCAATTGGCAGCATCCTTTGGATCTCAATCCAGCTCTTACCACGGGGGATTAGCCTATTTTCAGCTGAGAAAGCAGCTCCTGGATGCTGGCAATATGGTTGTGGTGGGGCAGGTCTTTAAATCTGGGGTGATTCAAAATCCCTATCATCCTGTGACTCCGTGAAAAACACCAAAGCCTCCATGGAAATACTGTGCAGAGGAGCAGGAAATGGAACCCAAACGCCCAGCCCCACTTTTCTAGCTTTAATTTTGGTGTGATGAAACCAAGAGTCGAGGCAGTTTGTTAAATAAGAGTGGTGGTGTCCTTGGAGGTGATGCTCAGGAGACCTTATGCCATCTCCCCAAGCATGCATCCCTCTGAGGGTCAACACAAAGTAAACCCCAGATCTCCAGCACACATTCAGCCCTGCTCCAGCTTGACCAATCCCAAGCACAAATCCAGGCTGGGCAGGGACTGGTTGGAGAGCAGCCCTGAGGAGAGGGACTTGGGAGTGCTGGTGGAGGAGAAGCTCACCAGGAGCTGTCAATGTGCACTTGCAGCCCAGAAAGCCAACCAGATCCTGGGCTGCATCTGGAGAAGTGTGGCCAGCAGGGCCAGGGAGGTGATTCTCCCCCTCTGCTCCACTCTGCTGAGACCACACCTGGAGCTCTGTGCCCAGTTCTGGAGCCTCTGTTACAAGAGGGATATGGACATGCTGGAAGGTGTCCAGAGAAGGGCCACCAGGATGAGCAGAGGGCTGGAGCTGCTCTGCTATGAGGACAGACTGAGAGAGTTAGGGCTGTTCAGTCTGGAGAAGAGAAGGCTCTGGGGTGACCTTCTTGTGGCCTTCCAATATCTGAAGGGGGCTCCAAGAAAGCTGGGGAGGGACTTTTTAGGATCTCAGGTAGTGACAGGACTGGGGGGGGATGGAATAAGGCTGGAAATGGGGAGATTCAGGCTGGAGGTGAGGAAGAAGTTCTTCCCCATGAGAGTGGTGAGAGCCTGGAATGGGTTGTGCAGGGAGGTGGTTGAGGCTCCATCCCTGGAGGTGTTTGCAGCCAAGCTGGATGAGGCTCTGGCCAGCCTGATGTAGTGTGAGGTGTCCCTGCCCATGGCAGGGGGTTGGAACTGGCTGATCCTTGTGGTCCCTTCCAACCCTGACTGATTCTATGATTCTATGATTCTATTCCCCCATCTATATGTTCCTGCTGGGTACATCTCTATAGGCAGCTCCTCCAAACTCTCATGCCCAGTGGGAGGTTTGCCACCCATGGAACCCAGCATGGGCTAGCAACCCCATGGCAGAGGGAGGGCTGGTGCCATTTAAAGGATATATAATTTTTTTTCCCCAGACATTTTCAAATAGGAATATTTTCACCACATGTCTGGTTTTACACCACTGTAAGGCAACAAATACAACATGGACTTGGTTGGGTGGACACTTGGCATCCAAACCAAATCTGTCCTGTGTTTCCAGGAAACTGATAAGGGAAGACTTCAGGTTTCACCTGGCAAAGCCAATTTTTATCCTTACAGGCTGTGGGTGTTGAGATTAGGCAGTTCTTTAACCTATTTAAATACCACTTGATGCTCTCTCTGGTTTTATTTTAGACTTAACCATCTGGAGAGCTTCAGCTGAGGGAAGACAGGTTGATTTTTGTGCCTTCAGCAAGTCAATTAAAATAACTTGGTGGAGAGTCTCTCGTTTCAAATCTCTGGGTTCTGTGAGATTTAGAAGGAAGGAGGGAGGGCAAAAGCTGATTAGCTCAGGAGGGAGGGCTGAAAGCTATCGCTGCTGGTCAGCCTTCTTTTACAAGCAGGATCCCCTTGGAAAGCATGGAATGGTTTGGGTTGGAAGGGACCTTAAAGGTCATCTAGTTCCAACCCCCCACCCCCCCCCCCCCCCCCGCCCTGTGCAATGGAGAGTTCTGAAACTTAGAGTGAGTTTAAAAAAACAAAAAAAAAAAAAAAAAAAAAAAAAAAAAAAAAACAAAAACCAACCCAAATCATAGAATCATAGAATGGTTTGGGTTGGAAGGGACCTTAAAGATCAACCCCCCTGTCATGGGCAGGGGCACCTTCCACTAGACCAGGCTGATCAAGGCCTCATCCAACCTGGCCTGGAACACCTCCAGGCACAGAGGCACCCACAGCCTCCCTGGCAACCTGTTCCAGTATCTCCCCACCCTCCCTGTAAAGAATTTCTTCCTCATTTCCAGCCTAAGTCTGCCCTCCTCAACCTCCAATCCATTCCCTCTTGTCCTATCACAAAAAGTCCTTGTAAAAAGTTCCTCCCCAGCTTTCTTGTAGGTGCTCTTCAGGTAGTGGAATCATCCCAAGCTGCTGGAGTGGTACCTAGAATAACATAAAATCATCGAATCATAGGATCACAGACTTATAGGATCATAGAATCAAAGAGTCATAGAGTAATAGAATCATAGGATCATGGAATCATAGAATCATAGAATCACAGAATCATAGAATCATAGAATCATAGAATCATAGACTCACAGAATTATAGGATCATAGAATCTTAGAATTATAGGATCACAGAATTACAGAATCATAGAATTTTAGGATCATAGAATTATAGGATCATGGAATCATAGAGTTACAGAATCACAGGATCACAGAATCATAGAATTATAGAATCATGGAATGATAGTATCATAGAATTGTTTTGGTTGGAAGAGACCTTTAAGATCATCAAGTCCAACCTCCAACCCAACACCACCATGACCATTAAACCACATCACCAAGTGCCATCTGCTTTGTATCAAGACACCCACAAGGAAGCTCTGGTGGTACCAGCCACCCCCAAAATGTTCCCCTTGCTTTTCATCCCTCCCTCTCCCCACCCACAGCTTTTCCGAGGGAAGGACTAGTACCAAGCAGTACAATGTGGGCAAAAGTCCTGCTTGCTGCAAAGGAGTTTCCTCCTTTACAGTAAAAGAGCATTTAGAAGTTTCCTGCTCCTCCTGGGAGGTGGAGGGGGTCGATGTAATCTCCAGGCATTGTTTGATTACACATTTTCCGGTTGCTGGCTGTAACAGGAACCCCTGGAGCACCCTGCCCCTCCTGGGCCTCTGTGCCCAGCCTGGTGGACTCTGGGAACTTCTGTGTCATTGCAGAGGGGACAAAGTGTCATTTTTCTCCCCTGGTAAAACACCCCATGGTTGACAGGGTGAGGAGAGGGGACGTGGGTGCTCAGAGTCCCTGCAGTGGTGGGCACTGGCACTTCTGTCTTTCTTATAGGGCTGCAAAGATATTCATTGAGCTGGAGCATCTCTCTGGGGAGGAGAAATGGGGAGACCTGGGGCTGTTTAGGCTGCAGAAGAGCAAACAGAGAGGGAGGGGAACTTTTCAATGATCACAGAATCACAGAGTTAAGCAGGTTGAAAAACACCTTTGAGATCATCCAGATCAACCTATCACCCAACACCCTCTAATCAACTAACCCACGGCACTAAGTGCCTCATCCAGGCTCTTTTTAAACACTTCCAGGGATGGTGACTCCACCATCTCCCTGAGCAGCACATTCCAAAGACCAATCTCTCTTTCTGTGAAGAATTTCTTCCTAACATCCAGCCTAAACCTCCCCTCCCACAGCTAAAGGGCAATGTCAAGAGGATGGGGCCAGACTCTTTTCAGTGGTGCCCAGTGACAGGACAAGGGGCAATGGGCACAAACTAAACCCCAGGGTATTCCATCTGAACATGAGGACCAAACTCTACCCTGTGAGGGTGCTGGAGACCTGGACTAGGCTGCCCAGAGAGGCTGTGGAGTCTCTTTCTCTGGAGACATTCAAGTCCTTTGGTGAGATTCCAAACCCAACTGTACACAATGCTGGGCATCCTGCTCTGGGTGACACACAGGAGGGTTGGACTAGATGAGTTCCAGAGGTCCCTTAAAACTCCTACCATGCTGGGATTCTGTGATTTTCCACATCCATGATATTTAAGCTGGGATATCACAGCCAAAACATCTCTGCCAGCTGCACAATTAACTATGGTCATATATTTCAGCACCCAGAGCAGGACTGCACCTGCTTTCCCATGCACACCGAGCCCCTTCTCAGTAATTTAATATAGACATTAGTCTGTATTCCCACCCTTGTGGGCAGAGCCCCCTCTTCACACCAATGAGCTCATTCTTGCCTTCTCAAATGCCATGACTTGGGAGCCAAGATGCAGAAAACTGAGCTAAAAGTCCTCTGCTCCATGACTTGATGCTCTAGACTGGGAAGGTGGGGTTGGAGCTACACCATCAGAAAATCCCCAGCCCTGCAGAAGTGGAGCTAGAGGCATGGAATCATTTAGGTTGGGAAATACCTTGAAAGACCATTGAGGGCAACTATTAACCCAGCACTGCCAGCTCACCACTAAACCATGGCCCTCTGCACCACATTCACAAATCTTTTAAAACCTTCCAAACCTTCCACCGCTGCCCTGGCTGGGCTTGAATCACAACATCACAGAATGGTAGGGGTTGGAAGGGACCTCTGAGGATCACCCAGTCCAACCCCTCTGCCCGAGCAGGACCACCTAAAGCAGATCATCCAGGAACACACCCAGGTGGCCCTTGAAAGTCTCCAGGGACAGAGACTCCACCACCTCTCTGGGCAGCCTGCTTCAGTGCTCTACCAGCCTCAAAGTCAAGAAGTTGCTTCTCATGTTTAGATGGAACTTCCTGTGTTCAAGTTTGTGCCCTTTAACTTTTATCCTGTCACTGGGGACCACTGAGAAGCTGAGAAGAGGGGGGCCCCATGTTCCTGACACCCACCCCTTAGATATTTGTAAGCATTGATGAGATACTCCCTCAGCCTCCTCTTCTCCAACCCTTTTGGGGAAGTCTCTGCCTCAGATCTGTGGTGTCACTAAGCTGAGCTGCTGATGGTGTTTTCTTGACACAAAGATGTCCTTGAGCCCTGTTATCAAGAAAAAAAACCCCAAACACAACAGCTGCTTAAAAAAACCCGCACCACCCCCCACCCCCCCACCCCCCCACCCCCAAGCCCCAACAAGTGATGCAATTTCTTTCCCTTTACAGCCATGGCATCACAAAGGTCAGGGTAATCTCTGATCTGGGGTGAGATTGTCAGGGTATAACTGATTTCAGGGTCAGGCCTGGGGTGCTCCTCACTCCACAGACTCACAGATTACATCAGATTGGAAGGGACCCTCAAAGGTCATCTTGTCCAACCCCCTGCAGGCAGCAGGGACACCTCCAACTCCATCAGGCTGCCCAGGGACACATCGAGTGCGATCCTGAAGGTCTCCAGGGATGGGGCCTCAGCCACATCCCTTGGCAACCTGTTCCAGTATTTCACCACTCTCACCGTAAAGAACTTCCTCCTGATGTCCAACCACCTTATGGCCACCATCTCCCCATCTCCAGGTTTTCGGGATGCTCCTGCCCTGCCAACTAAGCAAGGATCGAGCAGGCATGTGGAGGTCCCTGCCCGCACACCCCCCGCCTTGCAGCGGCTGCAGAGGGGGGGTTGGCAGGGAAGGGCTGCGCAGGGGATGCGCGGGAGGGATGCGGGAGCGAGCGCGGGGAAGAGGGGGTGGGGTCTGGTCGCCAGGGCAACCCGGATCCATCTCCCGCCTTTGCCCGGGGACCCCCCGGAGGCACCTGCCGAGGTGAGGAGGGGGGATGCGAAGGCGGAGTGTGTGCGGAGGAGGGTGGATTCGGGGCGGCGGGGGGGGGGGGGTCCCGGTCCCTCCCCGCCGCCGAGCTCGGACTGCAGCATCCCGCCCGCCGCAGTGCCCGCAGCACCAGGGACCGGAGGACCGGGGCTTAGAACCGGAGGAGGAGGAGGAGGAGGAGGAGGAGGATGGTTTGTCCCACCTCGGCGTGGGCACAGCCACCAGAATCCCCCACATCTCAGAGAGAAGGGGGAGGGGTACGGCTGCTGCTTTATTTTCCGTTGGGGAAGCAGAGAGCATCCATTGGAAACTTGGATTCTATTTTCTTTCTTTCTTTCTTTCTTTCTTTCTTTTTGTTTTGTTTTGTTTTTTTTTTTTTTTTTAACAGGAAATCGGATTTTTTACAGCCTAGGTGATGGGGGTGAGGGAGAATCGCCTGCATTCCCACCCAGCCAGCCGGCTCTGTCTTTCACTTTAAAAGGTCTGGATCCTTCTGGTCATCTGATTCAGGTCAAGCAGGACTTTGCTTTGCCAAGAGCCCGTGGATCCCCCTGGAGCAGCTCCCAGCACCGGCTGCTGCCCCCTGGAAGGGACGAGGGATGATGCTCTTTTGATCCTAGGAGGATTGAGAGGTAAAAGATCTCCAGCCTGGTTTCTCCTTCTGTTTTACTTTCCTTGCAGGGGGTTAATGAAACCTTTGAGGTTGTTCACTAAGGCGGTTGGTGGCCCTGGTTCTCAGGCCATGCCATGGATCTCCTGCTGTGCATCCATGGGTAGCTGACAGACACCCCACACCCACAGCTCCTAAGACCCCAAACACCAGGATGCCCTGGCCTGGCTGCTGCCACCCCAAGGAATAATGTGAAGGTGCCCGGGGAACGGAGAGGGATGGATGGAGGGAGCAGAGGAGACTGTGGCCACGATCCAAGGGGGAAGGCAGGGGAACATGCTTTGCATCTGCTGACGCCCTCAGCCCCTTCTCTCTCTGCCTGTGCCCTGTCTTCAGGCTGCTCCCCACCCCCCGGGCGGCGTCCCCTCCATGGACCACCTCCCAGCATGAACGCCGAGGGCCAGCAGCTCCCAGCGGGGGCCCCGGCGGCTGGTGTGCCCCTCTGGACTGTAGCCAGCTGGGCCACCTCCGAGATGCCCCCCAACACCAGCACGGGCGCGGGGGAGGCCGGCTGGCAGCAGGGGCAAGTGGAGTGGGGTGGCAAGGCGAGTGAGATCGCCGGCATGGTGGCCATCCAGTGCGTCTATGCCCTGGTGTGCCTGCTGGGGCTCCTGGGCAACTCCCTGGTGATCTTCGTCATCCTGCGCTACGCCAAGATGAAGACGGCCACCAACATCTACCTGCTCAACCTGGCCATTGCCGACGAGCTCTTCATGCTCAGCATCCCCTTCGTGGCCACCTCGGCCGCCCTGCACCACTGGCCCTTCGGCCGGGCGCTGTGCCGCACGGTGCTGGGCGTCGACGGCCTCAACATGTTCACCAGTGTCTTCTGCCTGACCGTCCTCAGCCTGGACCGCTACATCGCCGTGGTGCACCCGCTGCGGGCAGCCACCTACCGCCGCCCCCGAGTGGCCAAGATGGTCAACGGGGGGGTCTGGCTCCTTTCCCTGCTGGTGGCTTCGCCCATCCCCATCTTTGCCGGCACGGCTACTACCCGTGACGGCCAAGCGGTGGCCTGCAACCTCCTTTGGCCCAGCCCAGCCTGGTCGGCTGCTTTCGTGGTTTACACCACCTTGCTGGGCTTCCTGCTGCCAGTGCTGGCCATGGGGCTGTGCTACCTGCTGATCGTGGGCAAGATGCGGGCGGTGGCACAACGGGTGGGCTGGCAGCAGCGCCGGCGCTCCGAGGGCAAGCTGACCCGCCTGGTGCTGATGGTGGTGGCCATGTTCGTCATCTGCTGGATGCCCTTCTACGTGGTGCAGCTGATCAACCTGCTGCTGCCCGGCCGCTTGGACGCCACCGTCAACAACGCCTCCCTCATCCTCAGCTACTCCAACAGCTGCGCCAACCCCATCCTCTACGGCTTCCTCTCGGAAAATTTCCGGCACTCCTTCCATGGCGTCCTGCGGCGCTGCCTCAACACCAGCCTCTGCTGCTGCTGCCACACTGGGGAGGGGAACACCGTGGATGAGGAGGAGGAGGAAGAGCCTCTCGACTACTGCGCTGCTCCCCGGGGGGATGACAAGGGCAAGGGCTGCATGTGCCCTCCTCTGCCCTGCCAGCAGGAGCCTGTGCATCCCGAGCCCTGCTGCAAGCCTGGACCTCTCCTCGCAAAGACCACCACCTTCTAGGACGTCCTCACCCTCACCAGACCCCAGATGGGTGTCTCCACCAGGCACGGGCAAAGGGGATTTTTGGCTGGACAGGGGGCAAGCTGCTGGTCCTTGCTTGTGCTGTGAGGTTCAACAAAATAAAAAGCCATAAGACTGGCCTTTGATGGAGTTAATGACATTGATTGGTTAATTACTGTGGCAGCAAGGAGCCTCCACCAGGATCGGGGATTGCAAGGGTTTACCAAATTGTATCAGTGACCAGCCACGGGCCAAGTGCCCCTCCGAAATAACAAACCACAGACTTGGCCCAAAATGCTCTGAAAGATGTTGGGAAGTCCAAAGGATGGGCTGCAGGACTTTTCCAAGCCCCCTACATCCATAGATAGCAGTGTGAGGGGATAGGATCACACCAGACTTCTCCACCAGCACCTCAGGGTGTTGAGGGCATGGGATGAATTTGACCCCTTTGGGTTCCTCTTGTGTTAAAGAAAGGGAGTTTCTGAGATCACAGTCTGAGATTACACAAGCTTGGCAGGTGCCCAAGGGTCCCAAAAGTCCCTTGGGGAAAAGGAGGGAAGGGGAAAAAGGAAGGGAAAAGGAGCCAGTGAGGAAAAGGAAATATTTGAATCCCATCAATAAACCTCCTCAAACTCCCAGGCAAAGGAATTTTAGAATATGCAAGCCCCCAATTGGATTTTCCACAAGAAAATCCAGAACTCAATCCTTCTTGCTGGGGCATAGGTGAACATCACCTCTTGATGGCACTTCAACCACACCCCCATGGAAAGAGATACACCCAGCTTGGCCATACTGAGGTGGCACTAAGTCATTTCCAGCTTACTTGGGTTTAACTTTGGCCTTTTTGATGTTCTTCTTGTTCTCAATTATTTATAGCTCATTCCTTCTGTTTTAATCACACTAGTGAAAAACAGCAGGACAAAAAGATTCACAGATTCAGTGACTTCATTGAGTCGGAAGGGACCTTCAAAGGTCATCTTGTCCAGACTCCCTGCAGGCAGCAGGGACATTCCCAACTACATCAGACTCCCCAGGGACACATCAAGGCTGATCTTGAATGTCTTCAGGGATGGGGACTCAACCACACCCCTGGGCAGCCTGTTCCAGTACTTCACCACTCTCATCGTGAAGAACTTCCTCCTGATGTCCAACTTAAATCTCCCCTGCTCCACTTTCAAACCATTGCCCCTCATCCTATCACTCCAAGCCCTTCTAAACAGTCCTTCCCCAGCCTTTCTGTAGGTCCCCTTCAGATATTAAAATGTAGCTCTAAGGTCACCCTGGATCCTTCTCTTCTCCAGGCTGAGCAGGCCTAATTCTTTCAGCCTGTCTTTAACAGTAGAGGTTCTCCAGCCCTCTGATCATCTTTGTGGCAGTTCTCTGGAAACGTTCCAGCAGGTCCAAGTCCCTCTGTTTTGGTCATCCAATAGCTGGACACAGTACTCCAGGTGAGGTCTCACCAGAGCAGAGCAGAGTGGCAGAATCAGCTCTCTTGACCTGCTGGCCAGGCTTCTTTTGATGTAGCCCAAGCTGCCATTGGCCTTCTGGGCTGTGAGTGCCCATTACTGGCTCATGTCCAGCTCCTCACCCACCAGCACCCCCAAATCCTTTTCTGGAGGGCTGCTCTCAATTTTATTCTCCCCCCCAGCCTGTCCTGATATCTAGGATTGCCCTGTCCTAGGTGCAGGACCTTGCACTTTGCCTTATTGAACCACATGAGACTCTCCTCAGCCCACCTCTCCAGGTCCTTCTGGGGGCATCCTGTCCTTCACTCCATGCCCCACTTAAGGACCCACAGCTCCTGTTTTTCTGTTGTGTTTCAAAGGGTTCATGGAGCTCTGTCTGTGAGATAAGCTGAGGGAAAACATTCATTCCACGAAAGAGGGGGAAAGAAAGAATTCATTAGCAGCTTTCAAACCCAGACTGTAAAAGCTTTATTGGTCTCCACACAGGATCCCCATGTGGCTGTGCATTGCTCAGGGTATATTTCCAATAAATAAATAATTATTTACAACCATGCCAGGTGTCCAAAGCAGCAGGCTAGAACCATTTCCATCAGGAAAGCTACAACACAGATCTTTTATTTTTCCTCACTGCAAGGTAGCTCTATCAGGGAGGGAAAACAAAGGAATCATATGGAAAAGGCAAGGGGTAGTGGGGACAGGTTACTCCTGGGGAAGTTCTAGTTGGACTCCAGAAGAGAATGTTTTACATTGAGAACAGTCAGACATTGGAATCATCTCCCCAGGGAAGTGGTGGATTCCCCTCCACTGGACAGGCTAATCTTGACAGGGTGCTGGGCCAGCTCATTTCAACCCCACTATCACCTAGAAAGGTTGGAGCAGATGACCCTTGGGGTCCCTTCCAACCTGTGATAATGGAGAGAGCACAACCCTCCCTGAGCTTTGCAGCCCCTCTACAGGGTCCAGTCCTCCTGAAGCAATGACTGCAGGCTTGCAAAACGCCCTGCAGGGAAGCCAAGCACTGCTGGAAGCTGATATTCCATGGATGTAAAGCTGTCTGCACCCTCTTGCAGCTTCCTGGCTTCCCCCCTAGCCTGGGTGCCAAAACAGGACTCCCCCCCAGTCTTACCACTCTGCCCCTCATCTCCTCACCAAATGATGGAGCTGGAAAACACACACACAAAAAAAGTCCTTTCCCCCCACATTTCTCCCTCAGTCTGCTGTTGGGAAGAAGCAGAGGGCTGGATCTTGCCCTGCTCCTGAAAAGTTTAGCCAAGGACAAAACTAAAGGGAAAACCAGGGGAAAATCCCTGGGGACCAGAGGAGTTGGTTAAGTATGTTTGATAATAAACACAAACAAACAAACAAACAAAAAAAAAAAAAAAAAAAAAAAAAAAAACACACCAAAGATTTTAACCCAATAAGAGCAGAAAATGATTGAAGAAATTGTGTGGGGGACTCAAGGCTTCCTGGCCCCATGAACAATCTTTCCTACCATGGAAAGAATGACTCTGGCATTCTCACAATCCCCACTTAACCTCCACACCGCCCCCCCCCCCCCTCCAAAAAACAAAAACAAAACCAAAAAAACAGTGAGAAATTGGCATTTTAGTCCTTGTGGTGACACTTAGCAGGACACTTAGCAGGGTCCCTGCTGTTGGTAGTGATTTGAGGTGGAAAATGCTCAGCTGAGAGGCAAAAGATGGGGGGGGGGGACACAACAAAAAAATGGGGGATTTGTGTTGGTGAGGTGGAGAGGGGCAGAGAAGCAAAGTGCTGAACACAAGAGCTTTGCTCCTTCTTCCAGCACCCATCAGCTTAAAAAAACCCAACCTAAATCCAAACCAGATAAAGGCAGGAGCATCCCAGCTCCTTCATACCCTCAGGAAAATCCTCATGTTCACTCCAGCTTCACAGGGAAGAGAAGGAGGATTTGGGGCCAGTTGACCTTCCATGGTCCATGACAAACTCAGCCACGGTTCACCTCCTGTAACACACACGAGGGTTTTCCCTGACTGACAGCTTGAGAAAAGGAAAGTGGAAGGCAGTGGAAGCTGAGCACAGCTCCTTGCCTTCCACCTTCCCCACTCCTTGGTGTTGCAAGAGCCAGCTGGAAGGGAATGACCATGTTCAGAAGTGGGGGTGAAGACAGCTTTTCCCAAATCCATCACTAAAAAAATGGGGAGTGTGTGGGGAAGCAGTAAATGTTACCCAGTTCCATCCACCTCCCTCTCTCCCTTCATCCTGCTCTCCCTACAGTTTCTGGCTGGAGGTGGCACACACCGAAGTGACTGGCTGAAGCCCCATCTCCTTTTCATGGGGGCTGCTGCACTTGTAATCCATGGTGGCAGGGGGCCTGCAGCGCTTCTTTGCCAGGTGGTAGCCCAGGGCTAGCAGGGCCAGGGCCGCCGAGAGGGCACCCACGGAAATGCCCACCAGCACGCCAGGGTGAAGGTACTCTGCCTTCGGTGGGGTCCTGCTGGGGGTGGGCGTCTGGGATGTAGGTCCTAAATCCCCCGAGAATGCTCCCTCCCTGTCCTCCTCCGTGATTCTGATGCAGTTATTCTTGTCAAAGAGCTGGTAGCCAGCGTGGCAGTGGCACTCGTAGCCACCAGGGTGGTTGGTGCAGTTGTGCTCACAGTAGCCCATCTCACACTCATCGATGTCCACGCAGACCTGCTCGTCGTCAGCGTCAGTGTCCAGCACGAAGCCCTCGGGGCACTCGCAGGAGTCGGCATCCTTGTCACACTGGGCTGGGCACTGGCTGCTGTTGCAGTGGAGCACGCAGTGGGTGGACACCTGGGGGTGAACGGCGTAGCCGGGGTAGCAGCTGCAGCGGTACCCTCCGGGCACCTCCTCGCATTGCTGCTCGCAGGGAGCCTTGTCGCAGTGGTTGATGGGCCGGCACCGCCCGTCCAGCATCTCGTAGCCGCTGTGGCAGCGGCACTCAAAGCCGCCCTCGGTGTTGACGCAGACCTGCTCGCACAGCCTGGGCACGATGGCACAGTCGTCGTCGTCCTCGCAGCTGTAGCGGTCGGCGGCCAGCCGATAGCCCGAGTCGCACATGCATAGGAAGCTGTTGCCAGCCACCACGCAGTGATGCTGGCACGCCGCGCCGGCGCAGGGCGACTCGCATCTGCGCCCGTCGGGGCCCAGCACCTTGCCGTCGGGGCAGGAGCAGCGCGCCTGGCCGCTCTCCTCGCCACACGTCTCCTCGCAGCCCCCGTTGGCCAGGCGGCAGGACCAAGCTCCCGGCGTGTCACGGCCCCAGCTCAGCCCCCCGCTTATCCCTTCGTCGTCGCAACGCAGCTCCAGCCCCAGGGCCGGGATGCTGGCAGTGCTGCGGGGCGGCAAAGCCAGAAAGTCTCCGCCGCGGGCGCCGAAGGGGGTGGTGTAGGTGACGAGCAGCCCTTCGGTGGGAGGCAGGCGAGGGCAGCTGCCGCCGTAGTTGTACTCGCAGAGGAAGCCATCGGCCGGGTCCTCGCACCGCCGCTCTTCCCAGAGCAGGTCCCGGGACACGGTGACGCAGCGCTCCGAGCAGCGCTGCCCCGACGGCGCCCAGTTGGTGTAATCGGTGCTGTGGTCGCCCGTCACCCACTTGAAACCGCGAAGGCGCTGACTGGGCTCGGTGCAAGGCAGGGGCAAACTCAAGCCCAGCCACAACGTCCCGCTCCGGTTCTGCAGCAGCAAGGCGATCGCGTCCTCGGCCACGGTGGAACGGACGGTCATCAGGTGCCCACTTCCCCCTTCGCACACCTCGCTGGCCTCCGCGAAGGACTTCTTCGCCCAAAAGATGCCGAAACAGTCGTGTTCCAGGCACTGGGCACCCGGGAGGGCAGCGGGCTCCGGTTCCCCGCAGAGCCCCAGCCCCAGTCCGGCCAGTAACAGCGGCAGCGGCAGCGGGAGCCGCCGCATGGCAAGCGGCGAAGGGACCGAGCGGTGCTGCAAATCTCTGGCATCCCGTCTCTCTGTCCCGGGCCCCGATTTATAAACGCTCCGACCCTCCCCGCCGCAGGAAGGAAGCGCATGCGGGGACGGGCCACTGCCGCCGGTGCTGCGCGGAGTGATTGCGGCGGGGCGGGAGGAGTAAATCCCGGGCAAATCCTGCCCCTCTAGCCCGTCCGTCCCCCTGCTTTCCTTCTACCGGCTCCTCCCCGTCGAGTTGGGGACTGGATTCGGGCGGGATGCGGGGGCAGAGACCGCCGGAGCGGGGATGCTCCGCCTGGACCCGAGGATGCCCCGCCCGGCCCCGAAGATTCCCCGCCCGGCCCAGGGGATGCTCAGCTCGGCGCCGGGGGATGCTCCGCCCTGAACGGGGAAGAGAGCAAGAGCCAGGGAGCCGAGAGCTGCCCCGGGACAGCTCTCCTGGCATCTGCGGCAACTTAGAGCCGGGAAAAACGTGTTTTCTCCTTGTGCAAAACGCTTGGATGTATGGCGAGTTCTTGAAGGGAAACTCAAGAAGGAAATCAGGCATCCAAACTGTGCCCTAGGTCCCTCCAGCCCTATCACAGAATCATGGGTTCATAGAAAAGTTTAAGCTGGAAAACACCTTTACGATCATCAAGTCCAATCATTAACCCATCACTGCCAGGTCAAAACTAAGCCATAGCCCCCAGCACCACAGCTACACAGCTTTCCAATTCCTTCAGAGATGCTGACTCCACCACTGCCCTTGAGAGCATGTTCCAGGGCTTACCAGGGAAAAAGAACTGTTCCTCCTGTCCAGCCTAAACCTCCCCTGGTGCCACTTGAAGCTGTTTCCTCTTTCCCTGTTGCTTGCTCCTTGGGAGAAGAGACCAAATCACACCTCACTTTAAACTCCTTTCAGGGAGCTGTAAGAAGCAAGAAGGTACTTTCCTCAGCCTCCTTTTCTCCAGGCTAAACAATCTGACTTCCCTCAGCTGCTCCTCAGAATGCTTGTGCTCTAGACCCTTCACAGATCAGGGGCTCTAGGGTGGGTGCCTGCCCACACCTTGGCCTCTTCCTACCACTTGCTCTTCTCCAGGGGTGAGACAGGGTCCCCAAGAGATGGCAGCACAGCACTGGCTGCCAGTGGTGGTCTGCCACTGGCAGCAGGTGGCTTGTGTCTAGGCAACTGCAGTGCTAGGAAGAAGTGCCCATTGCTTGGGCATCTTGGCTACTCAGGACCCGCAGTGCCGGCAGCTCCTGGTGCTCATCTGCACTGGAATGAAAGTGGACCTCAGGCTACTAACCTTTCAAGTGAGGCTTTAAAGAGAAATCCTGGAAATTTCAGAGAGGAAAGAAATTCAGAGGTGTCTCCAGGGGCTTAGTGATTTCTGCCTTAGCAGTGAGGGATCTGGGTGAGGCCTTCCCTGTGCTTGAAGGACATGGTGTGAACAGTGCTGAGTGACTATCCCTGTGTGCCTTACAATGTGCATCCCAGCAACATGGTCCCAGAGGATGCAAGGTAAGATCCCTGGCAATGACCTACAGAGCAGCAGATCTCTCTTTTTGTGGCTGCAGTCATTGAGAGGAGGTCATTTGATTGAACTCTGAAGGTTTATTTCATCCTCTTCCAACCCTGTTTGGGTTGTGTAGCTCAGCAGAAAGTGTGGAGAAAAGGATGGATGGGGAAGAGGGTAAAAAGAATCCTTAGGAATTCTTAGGAAGAGTTAGGAACACAAATAGAGGTAGCAATAAAGATATTAATAGGAATAAGAAAACAAATAGAAATAGGAGGAATAGGAGTAAAAGAATTAGGAATGGGAATGGGAATGGGAATAGAAATAGGAATAGGAATAGGAATAGGAATAGGAATCATAACCTCCACATCAGATAAATTGTGCTGTTGGGTAGCTGATGGGAATGGGAGCAGAGGAGCTCCTGCTCTTTCCCCAGAAGCCTTTCCCCCTGCCTGACTTCAGCCTCTTTCACCTGAGAAGGGGAATGTTACAGAGATGCCATTTTTTTTCTACTCACACTGCAGAATGGAGAGTGTCAGATGGAGAGTTTTTAGGAGAAAAGCAGGAAAATGAGGGGGAAAGGTCAGGGCAAACAAAGGGAAAAGAAATGACACAATCTAATCACAGAATCACAGAATGTTAGGGGCTAGAAGGGACCTCAAAAGATTATCTAGTCCAACCCCCCTGCCAAAGAAAAGAAAAAAATATTTTATATATGTTTTGTTAAAGTAATTATACAAACAGACACAAAAATTCTTTTTCAAGGTTGTATGATGAGAAATATTTTTCATATTTCCAGGAAAAAAAAAAACAAACAACAATTCAGAAAAACTTGGAACTCCACAAACAATGATCCCTGAAATCATCATGCTGATGTCCTTGTCCCATTGATAGCAGTTTGCAGGGTTGGGAAAGATAACCAGGGCAGGAGCAAGGAGATGAATCATGTTCTGACAGCTCTCTCTAATTCCGATGATCCTTTCCCTCAGCTTCCTCCAAGCATGAGAGGCGTTGGCTGGTGTGGCCTTGCTGGGCTGAGTCACAGCCCCAGCAATGCCCTTCCTGCTGACATCCTCTTTTTCCTTTAGAAAGAGCTGATTAATCAACACCAAGCCATTGCGAGGCATCGTGGCTGCCCGCTGGGAGAGCAGGACAGGGACCTATTGCTGGAGCCTGACTCAGATATCTGACCTGGTCTCACCACCTCTCAGCTGGAGGAATGCTGAGGGTGGGTGTTTCAAACAGTTCTTTTGGCCTAGGGTTGTGGGGCATGTGTCATGGACTTGCTTGTTGGAGAAGGGATTTAATAAATGCTGATAAATATCTGAGGTCTGGGGGACAGGAGGGAGGGGGCAGGCTCTGCTCAGTTGCACCTGTGATGGGACAAGGGGTAATGGATATAAGCTACAGCACAGGAGGTTCCACCTTAACATGAGGAGGAACTTCTTCACTGTGAAGGTCCCAGAGCAGTGGAACAGGCTGCCCAGAGAGGTTGTGGAGTCTCCTTCTCTGTAGGCTTTCAAGACCCATCTGGATGTGTTCCTGTGTGACCTGTGATGGATTCTATGGTCCTGCTCTATGTGGTGGGTTGAAACCATCACACTCTGTCAGGAGGTTCCAGCTCAACAGGAGGAAAATGTTCCTTTACTATAAGGGTGTTGAGCCCTGGACCTGGCTGCTCAGAGAGGTTGTGGAGTCTCTTTCTCTGGAGACATTCAAGATCTGTCTGGATGCCTTCCTGTGTGACTTGCCCCAGGTGATCCTGCTCTGGCAGGGGGGTGAAATTGATGATCTTCAGAGGTCCTTTCCAACCCCTAAGGTCCTGTGACCTGTGATCCTGTGCTCCGGTTTGATGGATTTGGGAAATGAGGTTCCTAACATCAGAGCATGGGCAACTGTATGCAATTTAATGTATGTATTAAGATAAGGTGATGGAACAGCTTGTTCTGAAGATCGTCTTGAAGTATGAGGAGGAAAAGAATCAAAGAATCATAGAATCATAGAATAGGAGGGGTTGGAAATGACCCCTGAAGATCATCCAGTCCAACTCCCCTGCCAAAGCAGGATCAGCTAGGGCAGGTCACACAGGAAGGCATCCAGACAGGTCTTGAATGTCTCCAGAGAAAGAGACTCCACAACCTCTCTGGGCAGCCTGTTCTAGGGCTTCAGCACCTTTACAGTAAAGGAAGTTTTTCTCCTCCTGTTGAGGTAGAACTTTTGTGTTCCAGTTTGTATCCCTTGCCCCTTGTTCTATTACAGGACACCGCTATAAAGAGCCTGGTCCCTTCTCCTTGACACCCACCCTTCAGATATTGATAGACATTGGTAAGATCTCTTAGTCTTCTCCTCCCCAGACTAACCAGCCCCAGGTCTCACAGCCTTTCCTCATAAGAAGGCTATCAGGAGTAGTCGGCATGGATTCAGCAAGGGGAAATCATCCTTGGCCAGCCTGAAAGCCTTCTAGGATGGTAGGACCAGCTGGGGAGATGAGAGGGGAGCAGTGGATGGTACTTGCCTCCACTTCAGCAAGGCTTTGGACACTGTCTCCCATAACATCCTCCTAGAGAAGCATAGGTTAGGTGAGTGGACAGTGAGGTGGCTGAAGGACAGAGCTCAGAGTGTTTTGATCAGTGGTGTGGAGTCTGGTCACCCTTCCATCTCCATGGTCTGTTGCAGCCACCATTTGTAGTCCTGCTGCAGAAGATGCAAGTTCAGAGCTGTGGTGGGGCTGAGCCAGGTCCTGATGCTGATTTTTTTTTCCCTTTTGGCTCACAGTTTGATGTTAATTCTTGGAGTGCAACCAGGGAAAGCAGCCGGTGCCCTTTCCCACAGGGATTAAAGCCTCCCGCCGGTGGATGTTTGGGATATCTGGTATGCCAAGTGTGTGACTTCTCCTCCTTCCAACCCCTTCACCTGTGACCTGCCTTTCCACTCTGTCCTGTGCCCAAGCCCTCAGAGCTGAATTAATTGCTAGTGTTCTTTAATCTGATGGTTGATGGCTCATGTGTGGCCTGGTTTACAGGGGAGGGTGAGGTCTTTGTCAAGACCTCAGCATGGAAAATATTGGAAGTTTTGCTTATTTAGGGACATGAGACACTTAGCCTTTTCCATGACCCATCTGTTGAGCCATGCAGCATCTCTGAGACATGTACTTGACCAGCAGCTTGAGGCACCTGAGGCTGCTTTTTCCCTTATCATGGGTCAGGGGAGGTTTAGGTTGGACATTAGGGAAAACTTCTTTTCCCAAAGGGTTGCCAAGCCCTGGAACAGGCTATCCAGGGCACTGGTGGAGTCACCACTCCTGGAAGGGTTGCAAAGCCTTGTAGATGTGGTGCTGAGGGACATGGTTTAGTGGTGACTTGGCAGTGCTGAGTTGGTGGTTGGACTCGATGATCTTCTAGGTCTTTCCCATCCTTAATGATTCCACGATCTGCTCTCTCCTGCAGGGTGGCTCTCTCCCTCTGTCACATTGTCATCAGCACTGCTCCAATCTGCTTGGCAAGATCTGAGCTTGGCTGAGTAGCCTTGAAAGGGCTTGGGAGAGCCAAATGTTGAGAACAGCAACAAAAATAGTGAAGAGGAGGAAATGAGCAGCCAGGGAAAGCATTTGTTTTCGCAGCGCCTGCCTCTTGGTGGGACCTGAAGGAAGGAATGTGGCATTTTGCAGATGATATTTTAACATTACTCAGCACCTTTTTCTCTGAATTCTTCTGGTGGAGGCTGTTTCCTTGCAGCAGCTTTCCCAGAAACAGGGTAAGATCATATCCTGAGGGCTGGCTGAGATACTACCATGCTCTGGTTTATCAAGTTAGCCACAGGGCTCTCATAGGGAGAACTCCATCCAATGTGACTAACCTCAGCAGCCCAAAATAAATAGGATTAGAGGCAACAGTAGGCTGGAAGTCTGTCAACATGCTCTGGCCAGGAGTGATATAGGCATCATCCCACCCTTGACAGCTCCTTGGCAGGGAAATCCCTGCTCCTTGCACAGACTCTGCTGTCTTATCCCCAGGGGAGCTTCCCAGGTCAGGTAGAACAACTCTGGGAGTGCTCTTTCATAGTGTGGTGATACATGGAGACATCCAACATCCATCGTATGATGTAGTATCCTGGGTACCTTTTGGATTTTCCTGGGGTTAACCACTATTTAAGGCCTTAAACATCACCCCCAAAAAAAGCCATCCCAGATATGAGTGCCATGAGTGAGCTTTTTTGTTGTTGTTGTTGTTGAGGTTTTTCCCCAATCTCTGTCACCTTTTTCCTTTCCAGGATGGACTTTCTTTGGTTCTGCAACTTGTGGAGGCAGCTTCTGGACCTAGGACCTTGCTCATGGTCTTAGTGCCTCTCTTACAGGCTCCTGACCTTGCCTGTGGGCTTAAAATGTTGTCTGCAGGTTCAGGACCTTGGTCACAGCCATAAGGACCTTTCTCAGAGGCTTAGGACCCTGCCCATGGGTTTAGGATGTTAGTTGTAGACTTAGGATCCTGCTCATGGGCTTGGGACCCTGCTTCTGGGCTTGGCACCCTTGGTCCTAGGCTTAAGGTCTTGCTCATGGGCTTAGGACCTTGCTCACAGCCCTAGGACCTTGCTCACAGCCCTAGGACCTTGCTCACAGCCTTAGGACCTTGCTCATGGCCTTAGGACCTTGCTCACAGCCCTAGGACCCTGCTCATGGCCTTAGGACCTTGCTCACAGCCCTAGGACCCTGCTCATGGCCTTAGGACCTTGCTCACAGCCCTAGGACCCTGCTCATGGCCTTAGGACCTTGCTCACAGCCCTAGGACCCTGCTCATGGCCTTAGGACCTTGCTCACAGCCCTAGGACCTTGCTCATGGCCTTAGGACCTTGCTCACAGCCCTAGGACCCTGCTCATGGCCTTAGGACCTTGCTCACAGCCCTAGGACCCTGCTCATGGCCTTAGGACCTTGCTCACAGCCCTAGGACCTTGCTCATGGCCTTAGGACCTTGCTCACAGCCCTAGGACCTTGCTCATGGCCTTAGGACCTTGCTCACAGCCCTAGGACCTTGCTCATGGCCTTAGGACCTTGCTCACAGCCCTAGGACCTTGCTCATGGCCTTAGGACCTTGCTCACAGCCTTAGGACCTTGCTCATGGCCTTAGGACCTTGCTCACAGCCCTAGGACCTTGCTCATGGCCTTAGGACCTTGCTCACAGCCGTAGGACCCTGCTCATGACCTTAGGACCTTGCTCACAGCCCTAGGACCCTGCTCATGACCTTAGGACCTTGCTCACAGCCCTAGGACCCTGCTCATGACCTTAGGACCTTGCTCACAGCCCTAGGACCCTGCTCATGACCTTAGGACCTTGCTCACAGCCCTAGGACCTTGCTTGCAGCCCTAGGGCCCTGCCCATGGCCTTAGGACCTTGCTCACAGCCCTAGGACTTCGCTCACAGCCCTAGGACCTTATACATGAGCTTAGGATCCTGCTGCTGGGCTTGAGACCCTGCTGGTGGCCTTAGGACCTTGCTCATGGACTTAAGATCTTGATTGTGGGGTCAGAATCTTGTTTGTTACCTTTTGACTTCTTTTTTTTTTATGGGCTTGGGATGCTGCTTGCACACTCAGGACCTTGTGCTTATGGCTTTAGACGCTGCTCATGGGCTTAGAACTCAACCAAGATCATCCCAGTGTCTCCACCTCATTGCCTTGGTAGACGTGGAGGGAATGGCCCTCACTCAGGACCTATGAAGGGTTGAGACCACCCTGACTTTGCTATATGTGGACACTGAGTAGCTGGAGCATGTCCAGAGTAGGTCAACCAAGCTGGTGGAGAGTCTGGGGAACAGAGCTGGTGAGGAGCTGCTGAGGGAACTGGGGGTGTTCAATCTGAAGAGGAGGCTGAGGGGAGACCTCATTGCTCTCTACAACTCCCTGAAAGGAGCTTGGAGTGAGGTGGGGATTGGTCTCTTCTCCCTAGTATCAGGTGATAGAACAAAAATGACCTGAAATTGTTTAGGTTGGAGATTAGGAAAAAAAAATCTTTACTCAAAGAGCAGTCAGGGATTGGAAGAGGCTGCCCAGGGAGGTGGTGGAGTCACCATCCCTGAAGGTGTTCAAGGAACATGTGGCCATGGCACTTTGGGATGTGGTTTAATGGCCATGGCGGTGTTAGGTCAATGGTTGGACAAAATGATCTTAGAGGTCTTTTCCAACCCAAACAATTCTGTGATTGTATGTGGGATGAGCACTGACAGATGATTGATTGGTGCTGTCCAACTCTGCAGCAAACACAAGGGTTCCCTGTAGCAAATCAACAGATTCATCACAAACCACCAAAGGCAATGTTCTGCTTAGGTTTTATTGGCGTTTCATCAGAAAAGCAACATCCACTTGGGAGAACCTTGTTCTTGTAGTGGAAGAGGAGTGCAAGGATGTGGAGCTGTGCCGCCGCTGTGCAGGTGATGAAGGAAAACTCAGTCCTGAAGTGCCACCACCACAAAGGATGGGGCATGTCTTAATTCTGGACCACAAAAGGTAACTCTTAGTTCATTAGAAACCAGCTGATATGGATAAAGCATCTCAGACACTGAAGGCATCAGGATAGGTCTTGCTTCCTGTAGCACCTCACTTGTAGGGAAGGAATGGGGAGCAGAGGTAGCTGGCCTGGCCACCACAGTAAAACCCTCCTGGGCCAGGGTGAACATCCTGTCCTTGCTGGCTGTCCTGAACTATCTGGTCCCATTCTTATTTGCTTTAGCTCATGAGATTCACCAGATCATAATGAGGATACAGATGAAAAGCAGGCTGCTAGTTTCATGGCAGGAAGAATCACAGAATGGTTTAGGTTGGAAGGGATCTTAGAGATCTTTTACTCCAACTCCCCTGCCATAGGCAGGGACACCTCATCTAGGCTTGGTTGCTTAAGGTCTCCTCATCCAACCTGACTTTGAACACCTCCAGGGAGGAGGAACCCCCAACTGCTCTGGGCAGCCCGTTCCAGAGTCTCACCACCCTCACACTGAAGAACTTCTTCTTCAGCTCCAGTCTAACCCTGCTCTCCCTCAGCTTAAAACCATTCCTCCTTGTCCTGTTGCTAGATACCCTCATGAAAAGTCCCTCTTCAGCTTTCCTGTAGGTTCCTTCCAGGTATTGGAAGGCAGCTCTAAGGTCCTTTTTGGAGTCTTCACCAGGCTGAACGACCCCAGCTCCCTCAGCCTATCCTCATACCAGAGGTGGGAGATGATGAGGCCTTGAGCAAGCTGGTCTAGTGGGAGGTGTCCCTGCCCATGGCAGGGGGGCTGGAACTGGATGATCTTTAAGGTTCCTTTCAACCCAACCCATTCTATGAATCTATGATCCAGGTGTAGTTGCACCAGGGTGAAGGATACTGCATCAGGAAATACTCCATCAGAGAGAATCTGAACTAAAGGGCAGCACAAATGAGTATCTTCCCCAGGCTGGACTCGCTGCCAGAATCCATTGGGAATACCATACACACACCAGAACACACAAAGGTCCTAACAGAAATCAGGGTTAGAGGTTTTACTGAGGATGCCATCCAGGGGGACCTGGACAGGCTTGAGAAGTGGCTGTGTGTGAACCTCATGAGGTTCAACAAGGACAAGTGCAAAGTTCTGCTCCTGGGTTGGGGTAATCCTCATTATTAATACAGGCTGGGGAATGAAGGGATTGAAAGCAGCCCTGTGGAGAAGGACTTTGGGGGTACTGAAGGATGGGAAGTTGGATATGAGGTGGCAACTCTAACCTGGGCTGCATGCCCAGCAGCATGGCTAGCAGGTCCAGCTCCACTCTGCTGAGACCTAAGCTTCAGTGCTGTGTCCAGCTCTGGAGTGCTCAGCACAGAAGAGACATGAGCCTGTTGGAGAGGGTCCAGAGGAGGGACACAAAAATAACCCAAGGGCTGGTAGCCCTCTGCTGTGGGGATGGGCTGAGAGAGTTGGGGCTGTTCTTCCTGGAGAAGAGAAGGCTCTGAGGAGACCTTACTGTGCCCTTTCAGTTCCTAAAGAGGGCATACAAGGAAGATGGGGAGGGATTCTCAGGCATGTCCTGTTGTGATCAGACAAGGGGTAGTGGTTTTAAACTAAAAGCACTGGATATTGGGAAAAAATTGTTTCCTGCAAGAGTAGTCAGACATTGGAATAGGCTGCCCAGGGAGGTGTCAGAGTCATCATCCCTGAGGTGTTCAAGAAAAGTGTGGACATGGCACTTTGGGATGTGGTTTGATGGTCATGGTGGTGTTAGGTCAATGGTTGGACTTGATGACCTTCTCCAGAGGTCTCTTCCAAGCAAAACAATTCTATGATTTTAAAAGAGGGAGATTTAGACTGGATAGAAGAAAGAAATGTTTTTACACCGTGGGTGGTGAGACACTGGCCCAGGTTATCCAGAGAGGTGGTAGATGTCCCATCTCTGGAAACATTCCAGGTCAGGTTGGATGTGGCTGTGAGTTACCCTACCTAGTAGCAGATGTCCCTGCTGATAGCAGGGGAGTGGACCTAGATGACCTCTAAAGGTCCCTTCCCACCAAAACCATTCTATGAATTTCTGGACTAAGTAGCACCTCTCAGATTTGTACCAGCTCGGAGCCCACACTTAGGCTTCCTTCCCCCTTTCTCATAGTAGAATATTATCTATATCAGTTAATTGATACCTTAACTGAATAAAAAAATGCAGAAACCCCTCTGTCAACATCTGGGAAATGCCTCAGCTGTCAATAAAGGTGAGCCAGTGGTCCCTGCAAGGTGAGGCACATTCCCTTTTCCTGCCATTTACTTATAGAGAGCAGAGTCAGCATCGCCTGGCAGCGCAGGCATCCTAATTTTATGTATGTAGGTTGTCCTGCTGATTTAATGAGGATTATTCCTTGCCTTAATTTATTCATGTATGCAAACTGCTTCACTGGCTTGTCATAACACAGAGAGAAGAGGAATTATTCTGTAGGACTTCCAGGAATGCCACTGCTGCATTCACTGTTTATCCCAGCTGCTGTGCAGGGAAAAGGAAGCACAGGCAGAAAATGGAGAACATTTTCCTGTGATGTTTGGGTTTGGGTTTTTTTCTTTTTTTTTAGGGGGTGGGTTGTTTGGTTTTTTGATGTTACAATGGAGAAACGAAGACAAAAAAAACAAACAAGAAACCCAACCAAAACAGCAGGAAAGGGTTTTCTTCCACACATGGAAGAACAGGATGCAGGTCCCTGCCTCTAGCAAACTCCTTTGTGCTCAGGTCCTGTTTCTGCAGCAATTAAGCCTCAAGGACACAATAAAAGCAGCAGAGATTTCAGGAAACTGATGCACCCTCTAAATCACATGCCTGCTCTTTTCTGAGCACTTTGGAGACCGTGGGGGAAACTAGGAAGCTTGGTGGGAAGCAGGAACAGCCCTTGTGCCCCCCAGATTTTTGGGGAGGATTCCTTCTGAGACAGCTGGAAGGGGCTTCCACTGTCAGGAGAAGGTGAGAATAAGCAGTTCACTGACCTTAGGTACCTGGCAGAGGACTGGAGAATGACTTCACCCTGAGAGAGCATTTGCTTTGAAGGGGATTTAAAAGGTTTACATCTAATAATCAGGAACTATACAACATCCAGTGTATTCTCTACAAGGGGATTTACCCCTGCTGTGACATCTGTAACAAAAACAAAACCAAAAAACACCCCAAAAAACACTACCCTGCTTGTGACCAGTCTGGGCCCTGGTGAAACGTGGTTCAGGCAAACCTGAGGGTTGAACTCAAGCTGGCAGGTGAGGTGGGGTGGGGCTAGCATTGTTTTTGGGGTGCCCTCTCCTGCAGGGAGAGGGCAGGGAGGCTGCTGCTTTTACCTGCTGGCATTTCAAGTATAGGTAGGGGAGGCCAAATCAAAACAAAATTATCTGTTTGCCTTCAGGAAGACAAAGCAAAACTGAGAATTTGCTGGTCTCAAGCAGGGTGAGATTGTGCAGAGCTGAAGGACAGCCCTGGCAGGTAAATTCAACCCCATCACAACCTCACAGCACCATCCCTGTTAACCCTTCCCTCGTCTGGCTGATAAACCCCAGGACTGATCCAGGGCTGCCTTTGTGGGGAAGAGAAGCTCCTGCTTGGTAAAGAACCCCAGGACAGGCTCTTGGCCATGCAAACCCGTGTCAAACAGAGAGCATCCTCCCCTCCCTTTTAATTTTCTTGTTAATTTCCAAACAAATGGTTCTCTGTCGCCCTCCTTGCTGACCCGGGGGAGCCGTTACCTGCGCTCGCCGCCCGCCCCACGGTTCTCCGCCTGCTCGGGCACCCAGCAGTAGTTATCCGCCGCGTTTTTGGCCGGCCGCTTCTCCTGCTTGGCTGCCCTCCTCCTGCAAGCCACGAGGGCCAGGGCGAAGGCCAGCAGCAGCAGGATGGCTACTAGGCTACCCAAGATGTAGTAGAGGAGCAGCCTGGGGCCATCGCTGCTGTGCTCGGCACCAGGCGCGGACCCTACAGCCGTGGGGGCCGGCGGCGGCGTCACTCCGATGGGGATGCCCAAGGTCTGGAGGATGCTCGTGCTCCACGGGGCACCTGTGGTCCGTGGGATGACCGTGGTCTGGAGGATGCCCGTGGTGGTTCGTGGGATTCTCGTGGTTCGTGGGGTGCTGTTGGTAGCCCCTGTGGGCTTGTCTCCATCAGTGGGCGCAGCACGGCAGCCGTGTCCATCTTCCTCTGGGAGGAAGCCGGCTGGGCAGAGGCACTCGAAGCTGCCAGGAAGGTTGCGGCAGTGCCCAGGGCAGGGGTCCCGGAGGCATTCATCCACGTCCAGGCAGGCATCACCGTGGCTAGGCTGGCGCTGGTAGCCGGGCAAGCAAGTACAGTGGAAGGAGCCGGGGACGTTGAGGCAGAGCTGGGGGCAGATGCCGGGCCGAGCACACTCATCTTCATCGTGGCAATGGCGGCCACCCGGTCCCGTTGGCCGGTAGCCCGGCCGGCAGAGGCAGACAAAGCTGCCGGCCGTGTTGTGGCACTCGTGCTGGCAAGGTTCATCCAGGCACTCGTCCACATCCAGGCAGCGCCGGCCGTCGGACGCCAGCCTGTAGCCGGTCTCACAGCTGCACTCGAAGCCACCAGGCCGGCTCAGACAGGTGCTTTGACACGGGTTGGGGTGGCAACTGTCCTCAGGCAAGCAGGAGGCCATGTCCTCGGCCAAGGCGTAGCCGGGGTGGCAGGCGCACCGTGCGGGCTCCCCCGGCGTCTCCACGCAGCGCTGCTGGCAGCCTCCGTTGCGGTGGGAGCAGGCAATGGGGCAGAGGGGTCCAGGGGGGTGCCAGGCGAAACCACCTCCCTCCAAAGGCCCCTTGCAGACGGCGAAGGCTGGACCCGCGCCCCCCTCGCAGTCGGCCTCTACCAGAGTGCCGAAGGGTGCCACGGCTAGCCGAGGGCTGCGAACCCCGAAGGGGGTGGTGTAGCTGACCGGGCCGGGTCCGGTCAGCGGCAGGGGCCCGCACATGCCTCGGAAGCTGAACTTGCAGAGGAAAGCGGCCAGCGGGGCCCGGCAGGGGCGGTCAGCCCAGCCCACGGTGCCCGACGGCTCGTCCGGGCGCAGGCTGACGCAGCGGGAGCTGAGGCAGGTGACGGCCGGCTCGGCCAGCCACGCCGAATAGGTACCGGGCTCCCCGCCGGCCACCCAGGAGAAGCCCCGCAGAGGTTCTTGTGGCAGGACGCAGTGTCCCCGAGCCAGTGACAGCCCGATCCAAGCCGGGCCCGGCCAGCCGGCTGCTGCCAGCAGCTCCTGCAACCGCTCGGCCTCGTCGGGGCTGCGGACGGGAGCCAGGTTGCCACCGTTGTGCCGGCAGCGTTCCTGGGCACCGTGCCAGCCCAGTTCGGCCCGGTGAAGGGTGTAGCAGGCATTGCCGGCGCAGACCACCTCGGCGTGCTCCCCGCTGGATCCCAGCACCATCAACGCCAGCAGCAACCAGGCGACGGCCATCCCACCGGCTGGACGGACGGACAGAGGGGACTCGCCGGCCGCCGACTCACATCCCCTCGTCCCGCCGAGCTCGTCCTACGTGCATCCTGTGCTTCTGGGTCTCTTATTTATCACCGGAGGCTACAGCTTCCTGTAGTGTGGCTGTTTGTTGGTGGCAGTCACCTCATTGGCTTCCCCTTCCCCCCCAGCGCGGCCGGCTCCTCGCTCCCATCCCAAAGCTTTGGCTGTACCTCGGCTGGCGACACTTGTCTGCCGGGGAAAACAGCAGAGCTCCTGCTTTCCTGTTTTTGTCGTCGTTGTTGTTGTTGTCGTTTTACGAGGGCTTGATCTACTCGCTCACCCAGCAGATGATTTTTTTAAATCCCTAATAGGGCCTGATAGTTGTCAAGCTACTGCAAAAAAAAAAACGGGGTGGGGGGGGGGGGGGGGAGAGAGGGGAGGAATAAATCCCCCAAAATAACACTAAAAAGCCGTGGGACCGTTTTGCTATCGGCAAACTAAATATTTAGTGTGGTGTCTCATGTGCACGTCGCCTTTCCAGCACATTTTTCTCCTTCTTCGTGTGCTTTAAATAGACAGAGAAGCCCTGAAATAGGAGCTAGGTCGTGGGAAGGCCCAGGCTGCCAGGACAGAGCCGAGCTCAGCCCTAACGTCAGCTGGAGCAAACCCTCTGTGCCAGCACTGGGGCTGAAGGTTGCTGCTGTGATGCTCTGTGTGAGGCTGGAGCAAGCCCTCTGTGCCAGCACTGGGGCTGAAGGTTGCTGCTGTGATGCTCTGTGTGAGGCTGGAGCAAGCCCTCTGTGCCAGCACTGGGGCTGAAGGTTGCTGCTGTGATGCTCTGTGTGAGGCTGGAGCAAGCCCTCTGTGCCAGCACTGGGGCTGAAGGTTGCTGCTGTGATGCTCTGTGTGAGGCTGGAGCAAGCCCTCTGTGCCAGCACTGGGGCTGAAGGTTGCTGCTGTGATGCTCTGTGTTAATAACTCATTGCTCACTTGACCCCATGCTGCCATAGGGGCTGGGCTTGGCTTGGCTTATGTTGGGGACTCTACAGAAGGTCTTTGGAGAAAGGGCAAAGGCATTAACAGATCACACTAATGCCTAAATAAACATTCACCCTGGAAAACCTCCTAAAAAGAGCTTGAAGCAACATCTCTGCCACAGTGTTTCAGGATCCAAAGGCTTTTTAGCAGCTGGACTAGAAATGTAAGCATTTACATGAACTGTCTACTGGTGTAGAATTTGCTGTGGTTGTCCACAGGAGGAAGTTCTTCATGATGAGAGTGGGAAAAATACTGGAACAGGTTGCCCAGGGGTGTGGTTGAGGCCCTGTCCCTGGAGACATTCAAGATCAGCCTTGATGTGTCCCTGGGCAGCCTGATGGAGTTGGAGGTGTCCCTACTGACTCCAGGGGGGTTGGACAAGATGATTTTTGAGGGTCCCTTCCAACCTGATGCAATCTGTGAATCCTTTTCCAGACCTTTCAATCCAACTGTGTCCAGTTTTGGGCTCCTCAGTTTAAGAAGGACATTGAGATACTTGAACATGTCCAGAGAAGGACAACAAGGCTGGGGAGAGGTCTGGAGCACAGCCCTGTGAGGAGAGGTTGAGGGAGCTGGGGGTGTTTAGTCTGGAGGAGGCTCAGGGGAGACCTCATTGCTGTCTACAACTACCTGAAGGGAGGTTGTAGCCAGGAGGGGGTTGGTCTCTTCTCCCAGGCAACCAGCAGCAGAACAAGAGGACACAGTCTCAAGCTGCACCAGGGGAAGTTAGGGTTCCAGGTGAGGAGAAAGTTCTTCACAGAAAGAGCAATTGGCCATGGAATGTGCTGCCCAGGGAGGTGGTGGAGGCACTGTCCCTGGAGGTGTTACAAAAAAGCTTGGCTGTGGCACTTGGAGCCATGGTTTGGTTGTCAGGAGGTGTTAGGTGTTGGGTAATAGGTTGGACTTGATGATCTCTGAGGTCTTTTCCAATTTCGTTGATTCTGTGATTCTGTGATTCCATCTCCTTGGCAGGAGCTGCCAAGCAAAGTGGGGGTGCCCCAGCAGTGGGTGTGCTCACCATTGAGGTGCCACAGCCCTGTACATAACCCAGCCATGCCCATGAGTCAAGCAGCATTTCCCACCTGTGAGCATCCCCCCACCCCTCCCTAGGCATGGTTTGGACCTATCATTTTTATTTGACTGTAGAATTGTCCTTTTCAAGTGGATTCCTGCCTGCAGAGAAGTCAGGTTGATGGCAGAGTTCTAGAGGATGAGGGTCTAAGGGGTATCCCTGCTCTTCAGTATCCCCGGGATCTTCTGAGGGTCTCCCTGGTTTTCTGCATCCCTAGGATCTTCTCCTGATGGTCCAACCACCCTTCTGCATCCCCAGGATCTTCTCCTGATGGTCCAACCACCCTTCTGCATCTCCAGGATCTTCTCCTGATGGTCCAACCACCCTTCTGCATTGTCTCCATTCTGGGTTATCTCAGTAACATGGTAGTGAGTGACAGCAAACACAACTGTGGACCTGAAACAAGAAACCCCTTTGGTAGCTCCCCTCCTCTATACCCTAAATATGAACATTTCCCAAAATTCCAATATTGAAGACCACAAATTTGGGTTGTTCAAAGACCTTTGAAGCATAGAAGGAGGAGGCAGGAGCCCCTCCACCAACCTGTCCAGGAGAGTGAAGAATCATTTGGGTGCTGTGAAGGTGTCAGCCTTGCCTGAACTGAGAATAAGAGGCTCCAAAAGTGAAGTGTTTGGGGTCAGTGGCCACCCCAAAAAACTGTGAGGAGGAAACCCCTCATACTTTGATGCCACCTGGGCTTGGCTTTATTCAGAATTGCATGGAATGGTTTAGGCTGGAAGGGACCTTAGAGATCATCTACTCCAACCTCCCTGCCATGGGCAGGGATGCCTCTCAGCTAGACTTGGTTGCTCCAGGCCTCATCCATCCTGGATGAAATGGAAGAAATTGCCTGGAAAAAGTGGAAAGAACTCAACACAGAAGCATTTCCTTTCTGCTAGCCCAGTGCATGTCTTTGCACCACTGCTGATGCTTGGTCTTCCCAGCTGAAACGCTCACACAAGCTGAGTGCTCAACAATGAAAGCAAAACCAAACTAAAAGAGCATTTTTTTTTGTCCAACCAAGTTCCATGGACAGAAAGAAAACCCCAACAAACCAAACTAACCCAATAAAATAAAAGCAAAAGCAAACCAAAAGAGCATTTTTTTGTCAAACCAAGTTCCATGGACAGAAAAAAAAAACCCACAACAAACCAAACCAAACCAATAAAATAAAAGCAAAACCAAACCAAAAGAGCATTTTTTTTGTCCAACCAAATTCCATGGACAGAAAAAAAAGCCCCACAACAAACCAAACCAAACCAATAAAAGCAAAAGCAAACCAAAAGAGCATTTTTTTTTTTGTCCAACCAAGTTCTGTGGACAGAAAAAAAAAACAAACCACAACAATCCAAACCAAAACAATAAAATAAAAGCAAAAGCAAACCAAAAGAGCATTTTTTTTTGTCCAACCAAGTTCTGTGGACAGAAAAAAAAAAAACAAACCACAATAATCCAAACCAAAACAATAAAATAAAAGCAAAAGCAAAAGCAAACCAAAAGAGCATTTTTTTTTGTCCAACCAACTTCCATGGACAGAAAAAAAAAAAAACCACAGCAAACTGAACTAAACCAATAAAATAAAAGCAAAACCAAACCAAAAGAGCATTTTTTTTTGTCTAACCAAGTTCCATGGACAGAAAAAAAAAAAAACCACAACAAACCAAACCAAACCAAACCAAGCCAATAAAATAAAAGCAAAAGCAAACCAAAAGAGCATTTTTTTTTTTGTCCATCCAAGTTCCATGGACAGAAAAAAAACCAAAACCCAAAAAAACCCAACCCAACCCAAACCAATCAATAAAAAGGTTACTGCTAACTATAGCTCCTCTGGATATTTCCAAGCTGGAGTTATGGAAAAAGCCCCAAAGTATTTAATATGTGAGTGCCTATCTAAGAGTCATTCCAGCAGAGGAATTAATGAGTTGATGCTTAGGGGACTTGAGCATCTCCCCTGTGAAGAGAGCCTGAGAGCCCTGGGGCTGTTTAGTGTGGAGAAGAGAAGGCTGAGAGGGGATCTGATCAATGTCTATCAATATGTGAGGGGTGGGTGTCAGGAGGAGGGGGCCAGGCTCTTTTGGGTGGTTCACAGTGATAAGCCAAGGAACAATGAGTTCAAACTTGACCAGAGAAGATTTCAGCTCAACATGAGGAGAAACTTCTTTGCAGTGAGGGTGACAGAGCCCTGGAGCAGGCTGCCCAGGGGGGTTGTGGAGTCTCCTCCATTTGTATTTCCCCATGACATATTTGACAGTTCCTCCTAAGAGCTGTTTTGGGCTGGTTACAATTTCAGGAACAGGAAGCTTTTTTTTTTAAGTGAGATCTTCATCTGTAAATCTTACTCTGATTTTTCTTTACCCACATTTTTGGCCACAGTAGTTTTTGTTTTGTTTTGTTTTGTTGTTGGTTTGTTTTTTTTTTTTTTTTGTGATTTTAAAACATTGTGCTTCTAGTGGGTGTTTTTTATTATCGCTATGAACTGCCTCAGGGGGTTTTAGGTTTTCTTTGCAGTTGCCACCTGAAAATTGATCAAAGTCTCAGCCTTTTGCTCCTCAGCCTCCATGGCTGAACATGCCTCTTAAACCCCTGCTTTCAGATAGTGATCCAAACCAAATCATGCTTCTGGAGACCAGAAATCCTGTTGAATCCAAACCACTAAATAAAATAAATCAGCTTTGCTGATGGAACTGGTTAAAAATGTTCCTCCAAGGCTAAAGAAGGAAACATGCAGCTTGACATCAGCAATGGCTGTTTGTGCAAACCCTCAAGGCTGGAGCAAGGGACAATGGCAGTGGGGAAGGGGGGGGGGGGGGCGAACGACACCTGGGCCAGCTGGAGAAGAATAGGAGGAACTGAGCTTCCTCTGGAGGCATCCTCAAGGACATCACAGCAGGCTGGGGGTATGTAGCAAGCTGCTTGCTCCTTTGGGTGAGGAGCAGGGCCCAGAGAGGTGGGCAGGATTTTGGGATGTGGGAATATGTCTGGCCTGTGGAATCTTGGGGAATTTGGGCAATGTGGGGCTGGGGTGAGTGCTGCTAATGCCAAATGTTGGCAGTGGAAGAGGTGCTGAGTGTTAGCATGAGCAAGCTTCAGTCTGGATAATTTAGTCAATTTTGGGCTCCCCAGTTCAAGAGGGACAGGGATCTGCTGGAGAGAGTCCAAGGGAGGGGTGCCGGGATGATGAAGGGACTGGAGCACTGCCTGGGGAGGAGAGGCAGGTAAAAAATAGCTTCCTTCTGTTTAGTTTAAATCTCCCCTCTTTTAGTTTAAATCTCCCCTCTTTTAGTTTAAAACCAGGTGTTCAAGAAATGTGTGGCCATGGCACTTCAGGACAGGGTTTAATGGCCATGGTGGTGTTGGGTTGATGGTTGGACTCAATAACCTTAGAGGTCTTTTCCAGCAAAAAAAGTATTCTCTGTAGTTTCTAGCTATTGCTACTTCCTTTACAGCAACAGGAGAGGTGTTTGCTTGCAGGCAGGTAAAGAATCATGGATTTGTTTTGGTTGGGAAAGACCTCTAAGATCGTCGAGTCCAAACATTGACCTAACACCCCCATGGCCATTAAACCACATCCCAAAGTGCCATGGCCACACATTTCTTGAACACCTCCAGGGGTGGGGACTCCACCACCTCCCTGGGCAGCCTCTTCCAATCCCTGACCACTCTTGCAGCAAAGAAATTTTTCCTAATCTCCAACCTAAACCTCCCCTGGCAAAATTCCAGGCCATTCCCTCTTATTCTATCACCTAGGGAGAAGAGCCCAACCCCCACCTCACTCCAACCTCCTTTCAGGGAGCTGTAGAGAGCAATGAGGTCTCCCCTCAGCCTCCTCTTCTCCACACTAAACACCCCCAGTTCCCTCAGCTGCTCCTCCCCAGCCCTGTTCTCCAGACCCTTCCCCAGCTTGGTTGCCCTTCTCTGGACCTGCTCCAGCTCTTCAATGCCTTTCTTGTAGTGAGGTCTCCAAACTGAACCAAATGTTCAAGCTGTGGCCTCACCAGTGCTCAGCACAGGGGCATGAGCACTTCCCTACTCCTGCTGCTCCCACACTCTTTCTGAACCAGGCCAGGATGCTCTTGGCCTTCTTGGCCACCTGAGCACACTGCAGGCTCATGTCAACCAGCACCCCCAGGTCCTTTCCTGCTGGGCACCATTCCAGCCGCTCTGCCCCAGGCCTGGAGCGTTGCATGGGGTTGGTGTGACCCGAGTGCAGGCACTTGGCTTCCTTATACCTCATGCAGCTGACCTCCAGCCTGGCCAGATCCCTCTGCAGAGCCTTCTTACCCTCAGATCAACACTCCCACCCAGTTTAGTGCCATCTGCAAACTCACTGAGGGTGCACTCCATCTCCTCATCCAGATCCTTGGTAAAGATGTTAAAGAGAGCTGGCCCCAAGCCTGAGGATTATTGACTTTGATGGATCTCATCATTATGAAGCATAGCACTATGCTCTTTCAGCAGCTCAAAACAGCTCTTTGTGATGCACTTTTTGGACATGGGGAGGTGTTTCTCCTTCTCTTCCACCTCTCCACCAGGCTGGAGGGTCAGCAAAGCCAAGGGTGCTGCCTAAGCCAGCACAGGAGTCATGGAGCCTTCAGCAAGCTGCTGGAGATCCTTTGAGTCATTCTAAATGCCTGGAAGGAAGCAGAAAAGCAAGCAACAGTGAGTACAAGGGAGGTGAGGGGGAGAAAAACCCAACATCTTCTAAGGCCAGAGCATAACAGGGCAGATGGAAAAAGGCTTTGCCAACAGTCCTGAGCAGCACAGTCACAATAAACAGCTGGGGGGAGGGGGGGACTTTTGCTGAGGTCTTTTATATGGAGAAAGGAAAATACATCTGTGAATAAAAGCTACAAAGGCAACTTGGGCAGCAAAGCAAAGGAAAACATAGCACATTCCTTAGTGGCAGTTGCTGGGGATTATTTTGGTGAGAACTTCTCTTCATGCTGGTGGTTCTTCTAAATAGCTCTAACAGAGAGTGGAAGGGGAGGGTTTGTGTTCCCACCTTGCTTTATGTTGTTAAAACAGCTGTGAAGGCTTGGGGGATAGAAGAGGTGCTGCAAAAAAGGGTGAGGCTGAGCCACCAGCCAGGACCAGGGCATGGATGGGACCACAGACAGAGTTATCCAGGAGCAGATGGCCCCCAGGGCCCCAGAGCTGTGGGGGACCCCAGTGCCTAAGAGCATCAGCTTTAGGCATCAGGTCCACAAAGCCATTTCTGCACCAGGCTATGCAAACCCCCACTGAACCCCAGCATGGTGGGGTTGGAAGGGACCTCTAGAGATCATCCCTGCTAAAGAAGGGACATCCAGAGCAGCTTGCCCAGCATCACAGTGTCCAGGAGGGTTTGGAATCTCTCCAGAGAAGGAGACTCCGCAGCCTCTCTGGGCAGCCTGCTCCAGGGCTCCAGCACCCTCAGTGGGAAGAATTTTTAACTCATGTTCAGGTGGAACCTCTTGGGTTGCAGTCTGTGCGTGCTGCCCCTTGTCCTGTTGCTGGGCACCATTACAAGGAGTCTGGCCCCATCCTGTCCTGGTGCCTGCTGTTATTCCTCCCCAGATGCAGGACCCTGCCCTTGTCCTTACTGAACTTCATGAGGTTTGCCTGCACCCAGCTCTGGTTGGATGCTGCACAGCCTGAGGGGTGTCAGCCACCTCCCCCAGTTTGTATCAGCAGCAAACTTGCTGAGGGTACTCTCAATGCCCTCAGCCAGGTCTCACTGAAAAAGATATTGAGCAAAACCTTATGTGTGTGAAGGAAGCCTCCTTCAGGGATGAGCACCACCACAGACACCAGAGAAGGCAGCAGACCCACCCCACACAGCACCCAGGTGTCCTTTCCTCACACTGCTCTGTGTCCTGCCTTCTGGAAAACATCAACCCTCTGGCCAAATAATGCTTGGACCACACAAGACTATTAAACAGTCTGATTTTATTGAGTTGTTCCTAGCAAACCTTAGGAGATTCAGCAGAAAAAGAAAAAAAAAAGGCAAAAAACCCAAAGAAAACAACCAAAGTCTTATTGATTTCTGAAGTGAAGAAGGTGTTTGGATTCCAGCTAGAGGCTTGTTGGTGGGCTGGGTTGACACCAAGACCTTATACCTCACCCAGTTACCTCTCTGCTATCCTGCATTTCCCAATGGCTTTGTCTTCCTTTGGGCTCCTCTGCTGGTTTTTGGTTTTGTTTTTTTTTTTTTTTTTAAGGAGCAATTTTGGGAGGAAAATTAAAACACATGTGGTGAGGAGAAGATGGAAGAGAGAGGCAGCACACATCCAAACTCATAAACTGTCCCTTTTATGGCTCATTTTTTTATGGGCCTTCATTGATTTCCCTGGGTAGGAGTTTCCCAGGTAAATTGTGTGTTGGTCATTATTGGCTTTATGGCTCCCCAAATGTTCCTCAATAAAATGGGTGGTGGGAAGGGCAGGTGGTCACCAGGGTTGTGTTTCTCATCAGTCTGCCCTTCCTTCAAGAGGGAAGCCTTCCAGTATCTGAAGGGAGCTACAAGAAAGCTGGGGAGGGATTTTTTAGGGTGTCAGGGAATGATAGGACTGGGGGGGATGGAACAAAAATAGAAATGGGGAGATTGAGATTGGATGTTAGGAAGAAATTCTTCCCCATGAGGGTGGTCAGACACTGGCACAGGTTGCCCAGGGAGGTGGTGGAAGCCTCATCCCTGGAGGTGTTTAAGGCCAGGCTGAATGTGGCTGTGAGCAACCTGCTGTGGTGTGAGGTGTCCCTGCCCATGGCAGGGGGTTGGAACTGGATGATCCTTGAGGTCCCTTCCAACCCTAACAATTCTATGATTCCTTCTGTGATCCCAACAATTAGGGTGGATCTGGGGTGGCTTTTCTGGGGAACTGCTTATACCAGACTTGATTCCTGAAACTGTCTTCTTGCTTTCCCATTTAGAAAAGGCTTTGCTGCTGTTATTTACAGGTAGTGTGACCAAACCAAGTGGTCCTAGGCTGGACTTGGTCTCTGCTGTGGCTGGTTTTGTACAGACCCAGAGCAAGGAAAAGATCTTGTGCTAGGAAATGTGCTGGTGAGACCACACCAGGAGTGTTGTGTCCAGTTCTGGGCTCCCCAATTCAAAAGTGATAAGGAACTACAGGAAAGAGTCCAACAGAGGGCTGTGAGGATGATGAAGGCACTGGAACATCCGTCTGAGGAGGGAAGGCTGAGAGCCCTGGGGCTGTTTAGTCTGGAGAAGAGAAGGCTGAGAGGGGATCTGATCAGTGTCTATCAGTATGTGAGGGGTGGGGGTCAGGATGAAGGTGATGGTCTCTTTTTTTTGTGCCCAGTGGCAGGACAACGAACAATGGCTACAAACTGGAACCCAGGAAGTTCCACCTCAACATGAGGAGAAACTTCTTTACTGTGAGGCTGCCAGAGCCCCGGAGCAGGCTGCCCAGAGAGGTTGTGGAGTCTCCTTCTCTGGAGACTTTCAGCCACCTGGATGTGTTCCTGTGTGACCTGCCTTAGGTGGCCCTGCTCTGGCAGGGGGGTTGGCCTGGATGATCTCTGGAGATCCCTCCCAACCCCTACCATTCCATGACTCCATGATGCATACATCAGCTAGAATGTGTCTCAAAGTCACAGCCACAAAGCCTTGTTTAAAAGAGAGCCAAAAGATGCTTTTGGACGTGAAATAGCTCCTGGGAGCTGTCCTGAAAGCCTTTCCAAAGCAATGTTTTCTGCATTCCAGCTGCTCTGATGTGGTTCCCCAGGAGCCTGGAAAACAAGATTAAAACCCAAATCTGATAGCTTGATTGACAAATGCTGGCTAAAACCCAACAGGGCTGGCTCCAAGGGTGTTATGGATCTGACCAGGCACTGAACCACAGCTCTGAAAGCTGAAGGTCCATGGGATCAGGTTCTGTTTCCTATGAGCACACTACTGATGTTGAGGTCTGGCTGTGCTCTCTTACCTGCCAAGATTTCTTATACATCTTCCTACCTCATGCATTCCATCAGCAACAACTTACAGTGAAATGGTGCAGTTTGTGTTCCCCAGGGCTCAGTTTTGGGCCCAGTTGTCTCCAACACCTTCAGAAGTGATCTGGATTAGAGGATCAAAGGCACTCTCAGCAAGTTTGCAGATAACACCAAGTTGGGTGGGAGTGTTGATGGGCTTGAGGCTCTCCAGAGGGACGTGGCCAGTGGGATAAGAGTCAACATTGCCAAGTGCCAGGTCCTGCATGGGGGTCACAACAACCCCATGAAAGCTCCAGGCTTGGAGCAGAGTGGCTGGAAAGATGCCCAGCAGAGAAAGATCTGGGGGTGTTGGTCTACAGCCAGCTGAGGATGAGCCAGCAGTGCCCAGGTGGCCAAGAAGGTCACCAGCAGCCTGGCCTGGGTCAGCAATGGTGTGAGCAGCAGGTCCAGGTCAGGGATTGTCCCTCTGTGCTCAGCACTGGGGAGGTCAGAGCTGAAATGCTGGGTTCAGTTTTGAGCCCCTCTCTCCAAGAAGAGCAATGAAGCTGGTGAAGGGATTGGAGTATGTCTTCTGAGGAGCAGGTTGGACAGCTGGGGTTGTGGAACCTGGGGAAAAGGAGGCTGAGGGGAGACCTTCTGGTGTCTACAACTCCCTGAAAAGAGGTTGGAGTCAGGCGGGAGTCAGTCTGTTCTCCCAAGAAACAAGTGACAGGCCAAGAGGAAACAGCCTCAAGCTGCACCAGGGGAGGTTTAGGTTGGACGTGAGGAACAATCTTTTCACTGAAAGGGTTACCAAGCCTGGAATAGGCTGCCCAGGGAGTCCCCATCCCTGGAGGTGTTGAAAAGCCATTTGGATGTGGTGCTGAGGGACATGGTTTAGAGGTGACCTGGCAGTGCTGGGTTAATGGTTAGACTTGATGGTCTTAAAGGTCTCTTCCAAGCCAAACTCTTCTATGACTCTACAGCAAAGGAGGTTCTCAATATTTAAAGCAAGAAGCAAGGTTGGAACTAGATGATCCTTGAGGTTCCTTCCAACCCTAACAATTCCATGATTCTGTGTCAGGGCTGTGATTCCAGTCCCACCTTCACCCATCCATGAGACCTGGGGCTGTATCCCCCCCTGGATGGAGCAGATGGATGGACTCCTCTGCTCCTCACTCTCCTTTCTAAAGTCTCCTGCTTGTTTATTTTCCAATCAAATCAAGCAGGAAGGGGGCAATTAAAAGAAAGGCTTTGAAAGCCTGGTAGCTGGGTGGGTATCACAGGCTGCAGTGCCATGGAGCTTCATTATCTCCATCTCCCCAGGCTCTGCTCTCCACAGTTAAAGATTTGCTTTTGCTTCACAGTGAGCAAATGGAACAATCACAGCCCCCAGTCTCCACCTTCTCCTTGCCCTGATGGATTGCTGTTTGCTGTCTCCAGCACAGCTTTCCCAGGGGACCAACACTGACTGCTGTTATCAAGCATCCTCCTCCTGCTCTCACCCTCTTGTCATTAACCTGCAGATAATTGTTTGGGATGGCCCTGGCTGCAATGAATTGGGGGAAAGTGGAATGCAAAGCACAAGGGATGGGGGCCAGCATGCAGAGCACAGCAGCACCAGCAGGTACCTAGCACTTCAAACCCCATCATGGTCCTCCACAGAGAGCTCAGAGGGTGTTGCTGCTTTTTTCCTTCTGGCTCTCCTCAGAGAAAGGCACTCTCAGGGATGCCCTTAAGTTGCTCTTTTGGGGCAGAGCTCACTGCAAACCCTGGGGTGAAGCTGGGACAGGCTCTGCTCACTTGCACCCTGGGATAGGCCAAGGGGCAATGGATAGAAACTCCAGCACAGGAGGTTCCACCTCAACATGAGGAGGAACTTCTTCACTGGGAGGGTCCCAGAGCACTGGAACAGGCTGCTCAGAGAGGTTGTGGAGTCTCCTTCTCTGGAGTCTTTCAAGCCCCATCTGGATGCATTCCTGTGTGACCTGTGCTGGATTCTATGGTCCTGCTCTGGCAGGGGGCTTGGACCTGGTGATCTCTGGAGGTCCTTTTCCAACCCCTGCCATCCTGTGAGCCTGTGTGTGTGAACTCCAACCCAGAAGCACCCTCTGCAGCTATCAATACCAGTCCCTTCCCAGGGGAAGGGTGGTCTGGCTCTTCCTCTGGTGGGTTTGCTCTTGGTGAGGGTGGTGGTTAGGGCTGTTTGCCTGGGGACCATGGCAGAAGCAGTCAGCTGGTGCTGCTTAAGCAGCTGGAGCTGCTGTTGGAATTTTAGGCTCTCCTCTTGGAGAAAGTGCTGGTTAGGAAAGTGTGGGGGAAACAGGGCCCCAGCCACATATTTTTCCTGGCCTCCTGGCTGAGCAGCCAAATCAATGTGGTGTTTGCATCGTGCTTCAGGAGCACACTGGTTGCAAAACACAGGGCAGAGAGGATTCATCTCTACGTGGCAATGTGGTGCTGAAGTGCCTTCCCCCACCCCCCAGTGTGCTGTTTCTGTTTACTTGTGGTGAGATGTCAACCCTCCAACCCAACACCCAAAGCTCCTCATGCCCTTTAATGGTCTCAGAGCCTGTCATTCATTACTGAAGCCCAAGCAGCCCAGCAGATGCTGTGTGCACAATGAGTGGTGAAGGACTTGGTGACTCACACCATGAGGAGGGGGCTTGGGGATGGAGGTGAGCTCCTGAAAAACTGCCTTGTGTCTGTTTCATGCATGTTTTGCTCCCCCAGTTCAAAACCACTTTGTATGGAGAGTAATTATCCCTTTTCTCCTGTGTTAGACAAATCCTTCTATCCCAGCAGAGTTGATGGGATTTTGGGTGGGGGGGTGGGGAGGGGAGTAAATGCCCACCTGGATGGAAGGAAAAGATGAGTGAGGATGGATCAGCTCCCACCCAAAGATCTTGTCCTTTCTGAGCATCAGCACAGCAAGAATGTCTCAATCCCTCCCTTTTTCAGCAGGAGGAGAGGTTCCCTTTCAGTGAGGCAGTCCTGGTTTCTGGCCTTTCCTTTCATCCTGGCCATGTGCACTTTAAGGACCATCCCTGCAGCTTTATCACCTCTGGCAGTTTCTTGATGTCAGTCAGTGTTCCTCCAACCTTGAAGTCACTTCCAGGCTAAAGCTGGGAGGGGATTTGAGTGGGTTTTGTCACCTCCCCAGCAGATGCCATCAGGACAGGGTGCCTGAGACCCTGCCTTTTGGGTTGTGCCCATGAAGGGCGTTAGTCCCCAGGTGATGCTCCACTCCTTGGCTGGCTTCTGTGGTTTGCAGCTCTCCCAGGGCTTGGTGGAGGTGATTGATGTGGAGCCAGGCTTTAAATCCCTCTTGCTGTTCAGCATCAACAGCCAGAAGCAGATTTTCCCACCTATTTCTGAGATATTTCCAATGTTCCATGTTCAAAGCAGCCTCTGCCATAGAATTCCAGACTGATTTGGGTAGGAAGGGACCTTTGAAGGTTGTCTAGTCCAACCCCCCTGAAGTGACCAGGGACATCTGCAGCTAGCTGGGGTTGCTCAGAGCCCTGCCCAACCTGTTGCCAGGGATGGGGCATCCACCACCCCTCTGGGCAAAAACCTCTCAAAACAAACAGTTTCATATCTCTTGCAGATAAAATCCAGGCTGCTCTTGCCCTTATCTTGCTTGGGCAGTGCTCAGGGCTGCTCCTACTAGCCATGCCCTGCTCCTGCTCCTCTGCACTCAAACTCCTCCACATCCAAACCCGTAGATTCATAGAATGGGTTGGGTCAAAAGGGATCTTGAAGCTCATCCAGTTCCAAGCCCTCTGCCATGGGCAGGGACACCTCCCACCAGCCCAGGTTGCTCAAGGTCTCATCCAGCCTGGCCTTGAACACCTCCAGGGAGAGGCATCCACAGCCTCCCTGGGCAACCTGTGCCAGTGTCTCACCACCCTCACTGGAAAGAATTTCTTCCTAATCTCCAGTCCAAATCTGCCCTCCTGAAGCTTCAATCCATTCCCTCTCATTCTATCACTACAAGCACTTGCCAAAAGTCCTTTCCCAGCTTTCTTGTAGCTCCCTTCAGGTATTGGAAGGTTGCTCTAAGGTCTCCCTGGAGCTTCCTCCAGGCTGAACAGAACAGTTCCAACTCTCTCAGCCTGTCCTCACAAGGGAGGTTCTCCAGCCCTCTGATTGTCTTTGTGGCCTCCTCTGGACCTGCTCCAGCAGTTCCATGTCCTTTTCATGCTGGGGGCAGCAGAACTGGACACAGTGCTCCAGGTGGTGGTCTGACAAGAGCAGAGCAGAGGGGCAGAATCCCCTCCCTCGTCCTGCTGGTCACACTGCTTTTAATGCACACCCAGGTCTGGTGGCAGCAGCTGAGGTGCTTTGTGCTCCATGCACTTCTCTGGTGGGATCCCTACCTCTTGGTGGTCCCTCCCTGTGCTGGCTTGCTTGGCTAAGATTTTTCCAGGTGCTCTGTAGGGTCTCTGCCAGCAGGGAGGGAGCTGATGCACTGAGTTCTTAGCAGCTCTGAGGATAATGGGTAACAGATGCTGCTGGAGGTCAAACAAGGACACATGTCACTGCCTTTGGGCTGAAATCCTCCCCAGCCAAGCTGCCCAGAGACAGGATACACCCTGCAGAGGAAGGCTGAGCTGTGGAGCTCCTTGCACTTGTTGAGCAGTTTCTGTGCTGTGCCTCAGTGCTGTTGAACCTTGCATGTGGCCTTCCAGTGCTTAAAGAGGGCCTGAAGGAAAAGATGGGGACAGACCTTTTAGCAGGGCCCTGTTGTGACAGGCCAGGGGGTGATGGTTTGAAATTAAAAGAGGGAGATTCAGACTCGAGAGAAGGAAGAAATGTTTTGCACTGAGGTGGTGAGACACTGGCCCAGGTTGCCCAGAGAGGTGGCAGATGTCCCATCCCAGGAAACATTGCAGGTGAGGTTGGACAGGGCTCTGAGCAGCCTGATCTGGTTGGAGATGTCCCTGCTCACTGCAGGGCTGTTGGACTTGATGAGCTTTAAAGGTCCCCTCCATGATTCTGGAGCAAGTCCAAGGGAAGCCACAAAGATGCTCAAAGGGCTGGAAAACCTCTCCTGTGGGGACAGGCTGAGAGGGCTGGGGCTGTTCAGCCTGGAGAAGAGAAGGGTCAAGAGAGACCTTAGAGCAGCCTTCCAGTACCTGAGAGGGGCTACAAGAAAGCTATGGAGGGATTTTACAAGGGCTTGGGTTGGTAGGATGAGAGGGAATGGACTGAAGCTTGAGGAGGGCAGATTTAGACTGGAGATTAGGAAGAAATTCTTTGCAGGGAGGGTGGTGAGGCACTGGAACAGGTTGCCCAGGGAGGTTGTGGATGCCTCCTCCCTGGAGGTGTTCAAGGCCAGGTTGGATGAGGCCTTGAGCAACCTGGGCTGGTGGAAGGTGCCCCTGCCCATGGCAGAGGGCTTGGAACTGGATGGTCTTTAAAGGTCCCTTCCAATCCAAACCATTCCATGATTCCCAACAGGACCAAGCATGCTGCAAAGTGCCTCTGCCTGCACACCCATGCAGGCTCCCAGCACTGCCCATCCTCTCCCACGGCACAGCTCCAACTCCCAGTGGCCCCACACAGGTTTGCTTTTCATCCCCTCTGTACTTTCTCCTTCTGTGGCTGTCAGACCCCAGTGGGACCTCCTGTGTTTAAACACAAACACTTCAACCATTGTTGCTCTTGGAGGTTAATCTCTTCTCCCAAGCAGCAAGTGATAGGACAAGAGGAAAAGGGCCTGGAGAGTAAATCTGAAGGGTGACTGAAGGAGCTGGGGATGGTTAGTTTGGAAGAGAGGAGGCTGAGGGGAGACCTCCTGGCTGTCTACAGCTCCCTGAAAGGAGGTTGTGGAGAGGCTGCTGCTGGTCTCTTCTCTCAGGTAATGAGTAATAGAACAAGAGGGAACAGCCTCAAGCTGCCACTGGGTAGGTTTAGACTGGACAGTAGGAAACATTTTTCCCAGCAAGAGTGGTCAGGGATTGGAATGTGCTGCCCAGGGATGTGGTGGAGTCCCCAAGCCTGGCTGAGTTTTAGGGTGGTTTGGATGTGGTGCTTGGGGCTATGATTTAGGGGTGACCCTTGTAGAGTAGGGTTTTGAGTTGGACTTGGTGCTCCTGAGGGTCTCTTCCAACCTGAATATTTCTGTGATTCTGTGGAAAGGCCTCAGCTTGCACCAGGGGAAGTTTAGGTTGGACATGAGGATCAATTCCTTCCCCAAAACCAATTGTCAAGCCCTGGAACAGTCTGCTTAGGGCAGTGGTGAAACCCCTATCCCTAGAGAGAGAGAGACTGAAAAGCCATTCAGATGTGATGCTGAGGGACACCTGGCAGTCCTGGGTTAATGGTTGGACTTGCTGATGCTGAAGATCTTTTCCAACCAAAACAATTCCATGATTCTATTCTCCAAATCCCTTTTTTTTTCCTTTCTTTTTTTTTCCCCTCTCCATTTTAATATGACCGCAGATAATCTCTGCCTAATAAATCAGCATTGTGCAACAAGGGTAACAATGACTTAGACACACACAGAAAAAGGGAAAAAAAAATCAAAAAGGTGATGTTAAGAGCTCCAAAAGCAGACTCAGGAAGGAGCTGAGCAAACAAAGGGCTCTGGCTGCTGTCCTCCAGGGGCTGCTCTCCCTCCTGCTGTGATAAGTGAGGAAGTTGGTGGCAGCAGAGCAGGCTGAGCCCTGGGGCAGGGGATGGGGTGCACACAGGGCTGCTGGACCTCAAGCTCTGAGTTCACAGAATCACAGAATCACAGCGTGTTAGGGGCTGGAAGGGACCTCCAGAGATCATCCAGTCCAAGCCCCCTGCCAGAGCAGGAGCACCCAGAGCAGGTGACACAGGAACACATCCAGGTGCGGTTTGAATATCTCCAGAGAGGGAGACTCCACAACCCCCCTGGGCAGCCTGTTCCAGGGCTCTGTCACCCTCACAGGGAAAAAAATACTTCCTCCTGTTTCCATGGAACTTCCTATGCCTCAGCTTCCCCCACTGCCCCTTGTGCTGGCATTGGGCATCACCCAGCAGAGCCTGGCTCCAGCCTCTGGGCACTCAGCCTTTATGTATTTATAAACATGAATGAGGTCACCTCTAAGCCTCCTCCTCTCCAAGCTCCAGAGCCCTCAGCTCCCTCAGTCCCTCCTCATAAGGAAGATCTTCCACTGCCTTCATCATTTTTGTGGCTCTGTGCTGGACTCTTTCAGGCAGTTCCCTGAGGTCCTTCCTGAACTGAGAGGACCAGAACTGGACACAATATTCCAGATGTGACCTCACCAGAGCAGAGAGGGAGGAGAACCTCTCTCCACCTACTAACCACAGCCCTTCTGACCCACCCCAGCCTGCCCTTGGCCTTCTTGGCCACAAGGCACATTGCTGGCTCATGGTCACCCTCCCACCCACCAGGACCCCCAGGGCCTTTTCCCCTTCACTGCTCTCCAGCAGGTCAGTCCCCAACCTCTCCTGCTCCATGATGTTGCTCCTTCCCAGGTGCCAGCCTCTCCCCTTGCCCTTGTTGAATTTCAATTTCTCCCTGCCCAGCTCTCAGCCTGTCCAATTCAGGCTGGATGGCAGCACAACCCTCCTGTGTCAGCCATTCCACCCAGTTTGGTGCAATCAGCAAACTTGCTGCCAGTGGCCTCTGTACCCTCAGCCAGGTCATTGATGAATATGTTCAGTCATGTTCAAGGCCCAGGGAGGTGAAATCACACCAAATCTGAGCATGTAGGGAGGTTAAATTGCTTCAGGTTATGCATAGGGCATCTTCCCAAGCTGGATCAGGCACTTAGTGCCATGGTCTAGTTGATTAGTCAGAGTTGGGTAATTGGTTGGACTTGATGATCCTGGAGGTCTCTTCCAAGCTGGTTGATTCTGTGATTCTTTTTCTCTCCTGCCTGGATGGTATCTGGAACATCAAGCTCTGATATGGTAGCAGCAGGGCCACTAAGAAAACTTGGAAGTTACTACTCTGAAAACCATAATAAAGCTGCCCTGAGCTGGCAGAGCTCCTTGTTGGCATGGATTTGTTGACACACAAGTCTGTGCAGAAGAAAAGAACATCCCCAGGTGCTTACAAACAACAGGACACAAACTAGTGGGAGGTGAGGCATGTCCCCTGCCTGGAGGTGTTCAAGGCCAGGTTGGATGAGGCCTTGAGTGACCTGGGCTGGTGGAAGGTGCCCCTGCTCATGGCAGGGGGGTTGGAATTAGATGATCTTTAAAGTCCCTTCCAAACCAAACCAAACCTATCTATGAATCTCTGATGTTCATCCTGGGAAGCCTCCAGGGGCTGGTGACTCATTGAAACACCAGGGCTGGAAGGGACCTCAAGGCTCAGCCAGTCCCAACCCCCCTGCCATGGGCAGGGACACCTCACACTACAGCAGGTTGCTCACAGCCACCTCCAGCCTGGCTGCAAAAACCTCCAGGGATGAGGCTTCCACCACCTCCCTGGGCAACCTCTGCCAGTGTCTCACCACCCTCATGGGGAAGAATTTCTTCCTAACATTCAATCTGAATCTACCCAGTTCTAGTCTTTTTCCATCCCCCCAGTCCTGTCACTCCCTGACACCCTCAAAAGTCCCTCCCCAGCTTTCTTGTAGCCCCCTTCAGATACTGGAAGGCCACCAGAAGGTCTCCTTGGAGCCTTCTCTTCTCCAGACTGCACAACCCCAACTCTCTCAGTCTGTTCTCGTAGGAGAGGAGCTCCAACCCCCTGATCATCCTTGTGGCCCTTCTCTGGACAGGTTCCACCACCTCCTGGGTTCAGCAGATTCCTCACCAGAAACTCCCTGGCAGGAGAAAGGCAGAGCCCCTGTTCCCTCACCCTCAGGGCTATCTTGCCTCTCAAGTGGTTGCTAGGTTGATTTGTAGTTTCTTTTCCTCCTCACCGGCTCTGCAACTGCTGCCTGGTTTGTACTGGGTGGTCTGGGGCTCCATCATGTGTGGTGTCATCATAAGCTCTCCTCACAGATGGAGCACGTTTAAGGAAAACAAGAGGATTCAATCAGATGCTGCCCCTTAGGGCTTGCAGGCAGAGGGGTTCTCTCCTCCCACTGCTGTGCTGGTAGGGGCCGAGCGATATTACACAACAAATACTCCTGGGGGGAGGAAGGTGAAGAAGAGGACAGCTACAAAAAACAAAACAAGGCAAACCCCACCAAATAACAAACTCCCAACAAACCAAATCCAAACAAGCCCTCCCTTTAATTTCAGAGGGAGATTTGGGGCTATGACTGCTGGAATCCCATCAGGACACCTGGTGCAGGCACACACCCTCCGGCTGCAAAAATAAACTGTGGGATTGCTGCAGCCAAATCCTTCTTGCTAAGCTCCACGTGGGATATTTGAGCTCTGGAGAAGTCAGTCAGTCCCCACTGCTGACCTGCAATCTTCAGCAACCCCCCCCCCCCCCCCAAAATAATAAAAATGAAATGCTTCAGTTCTGCTGAATTCCCTGCTGCTCCTGAACTCATCACATGTTGTGGGGAGCTGTGAGATCATCTGGCAGGGTGAGGAGGGTTGTGCTCCTGAAGTGGTGGCTTGGGGGAATTCCACTGCAGAATTCCAGCATGATGGGGTTGGAAGGGGCCTCTGGAGATCATCTAGTCCCGTTGCAGAGAGGGACACACAGAGCAGGTTGCCCAGGATCACATCCAGATGGGTTTGGAATCTCTCCAGAGAAGAACTCAGCCTCTCTGGGCAACCTGGTCCAAGGCTCCAGCACCCTCAGAGGAAAGAATTCATTCTCATATTCAAATGGAACCTCCTGGGTTCCAGTTTGTGCTTGTTGCCCCTTGTCCTGGGGCTTGTTGCCACGGAAGAGTCTGGCCCCACCCTCTTGACCTCCACTCTGATCAGCATTGAGAGAATCCCTTCTGGGGCTGCTCTTCCCCAGGCTAAACAGCCCCAGGGCTCTCAGCTTTTCCTTCTCAGAGAGATGCTCCAAGCTCCTCAGTAGCTTTGTAGCCTCCACTGGACTCTCTCCAATAGTTCCTTATCTCTCTTGAACAGGGGAGCCCAGACTTGGACCAGATGTGGTCTCACTAGGACAGAGTAGAAAAGGAAGATAACTTCTCTTGACCTGCTGACCACGTTCTTCTTAATGCACCCCAGGAGAGCACTGAGGATATGCATTGCTGGCTCATGGGCAACTTGTTGTCTACCAGCACTTTTGAGTCCTTCTTCATGAAGCTGCTTTCCAGCAGGACAGCTCCTAACCTGTACTGGTGTAAGGGATTATTCCTCCCCAGCTGCAGGACCCTGCAGCTCCTCTTGTTGAACTCCCGTTAGGTTCCCTCATCTGTTTGTCTCTTCTTTGTGGGGAGCTGGCTGCAAGGGCCAAACATGGTGAGAAAACAAAGTTAGCATGTCTTAATGCTTTTGATTTGGGCACAGCTTAGGATTTCCCCCTGGCAGTAAAGGCAAGGGGTTTCTATTTTAGCTCATTCCCTTTTTTCCCCCTAGTGTGAGTGAATAAAGGCTATGAAATACTTAGAGCAAGGGCTGTGGAGGCTTGGTATGGATATTGGAAGTTCAGACATGTGCCTACTCTTCAGAGCCCACTGCAGCTCTTGGGCAATACTGGGCCTGATATTTCAAAAGAAAAGTAAAAATAAGAAAAGAAACCACTCTCAACCCACAAAAGACCATGAGCAGAAGTGAGATTAGCAGGGATGTGGGTTAAGGGCAGGACCATCTCTCTGTGGAGACAAAGGAAGTTCCACTCCATAACCCTGCCCCAAGTGACTTGAGCCCTTAGAGAATCATAGAATCACTGAATCATGGAATTGGTAGGGTTGGAAGGAAACCTCAAGGATCATCCAGTTCCAACCCCCCTGCCATGGGCAGGGACACCTCACACTACAGCAGGTTGCTCACAGCCACATCCAGCCTGGCTGCAAAAACCTCCAGGGATGAGGCTTCCACCACCTCCCTGGGCAACCTCTGCCAGTGTCTCACCACCCTCATGGGGAAGAATTTCTTCTTAACATCCAATCTGAATCTCCCCATTTCTATTTTTTTCCCTCCCCCCCCAGTCCTATCATTACCTGACACCCTAAAAAGTCCCTCCCCAGCTTTCTTGTAGCCCCCTTCAGATACTGATTTAGGCTGGAGACAATGGTTGAGTCCAGCCATTGACTTAACAGTACCAAGTCTACTGCTAAACCTTGTCCCTCAGCACCACATCTCAATGGCTTTTCAATGCCTCCAGACTGCCTTGGGTAGTCTGTTCTAGGCCTTGAAAACCCTCTTGGGTATGAAATTGTTGCTGATGTCCATCCTAAACTCCCCTGGCACAACTGGAGGCCATTTCACCTCCTTCTGTCCCTTGCTGCCTGGGAGCAGAGACCAATCCCCACCTCACTACAGCTTCCTTTCAGGGCTTGTGGAGAGTGAGAGCCTCCTTTGCTCCAGGCTCAACAACCCCAGTTCCCTCAACTGCTCCTCATAAGATGTGCTCTAGACCCTTCCCCACCTTTGTTGCCCTTCTTTGGACCTGCTCCAGCACCTCAATGTCCTTCTGGGAGCGAGGGGCCAAAAACTGAACCCAGTATTTGAGGTGTAGCCTCACCACAGCCAAGTACAGGAGGATGATCACTGCCCTGGTCCTGCTGGCCACATTAATCCTGCTGCAGGCCAGGCTGCTGGTGGCCTTCTTGGCTACCTAGGCACATGCTGGCTCATGTTAAGCTGCTGCTGGTTCCCAGCACCCACACTATCCTGATCACCTCTAATGCCACTGCAAATGGCTTTTCCCAGTGCAGATCTGACACCTCTCTTGAACTGCTGGACATCCAGCGTGGATCATCCAGAGCTGAGCTTGCTGATGGCTGCAGGGAACCTTCCCAGGGATCAGCTGAGCAGGAGGGTGGGTGCAGGCATGTGAGCAAGTTGCTGCCTGTCTAAGCATTGAATTAGTGTGGAAGTGAAGCCTTGCAGCATTTGCTTCTCAGGTGCTATGTGAGGACTTGTTTCCCTCTGTGGTTCATAACATTTCTTTCCCATCCAAAACTCAAGCTGTGGGAAACATCTCTGACTTGGGTGGTGCAGAGGAAGCTTGGAGATTCCATTAACTTTTGGATTTGCCCTTGGAAAATGAAAGGAAATAAACTGATCTCTTTCTTAGGGCTGCAAATAAGCAGGACCAGGGCAGTGGTCATCATCCTGTACTCAGCACTGGTGAGGCCAGACCTCAAATATTGGCTTCAGTTTTGGGCCCCTCACCATAAGGACATTGAGGTGCTGGAGAATGCCTGAAGAAGCAGAACAAAGCTGGTGAAGGGGCTTCTGAGAAGCAGCTGAGGGAACTGGGGTTGTTGAGCCTGGAGAAAAGGAGGCTCAGGGGAGACCTTCTGGCTGTCTACAGCTCCCTGAAAGGAGGTTGGAGTGAGGTGTGGGGCTTGGTCTCTTCTCCCAGGAAACAAGAGATAGTATGAGAGGAAATGGCCTCAAGTTACAGCAGGGGAGGTTTAGGTTGGATTTGAGATGAAAATTCTTGACTGAAAGGTTTCTCAAAGACTGGAACAGGCTGCCCAGGGAAGTGGTGGAGTCACCATCCCTGGAAGCACTAAAAGGCTGTTTAGATGTGCTGAGGGACATAGTTTAGCAGTGACCTGGCAGTGCTGGGTTAATGGTTGTTTTTAAAGGTCTCTGCCAACCACAATGATTCCACCATGAGACTTGACCTGAACAAAGTGGAGCATGTTGCAAGGCTGGCTGCCCTCATCCTCCTGGGAATATGTAGAGCTCAGGCCAAGCAAGGATGTTGAGTTGAAAAGACAAGGGGTAATTGGTACAACTTACTCCTGCAGAGATTCTGATTGGACTCCAGAAGACAAAAAGTTCACCATGAGAACAGTTGGACATTGGAATCATCTCCCAGGGGAAGCAGTGGATCCCCTTCCATTGGACAGGCTGAAGACTCAGCTTGCCAGGGTGCTGGGCCAGCTCATTCCAACTCCACTATCACCTAGAAAGGCTGGGCTGGATGATCCTTGGGTCCCTTCCAACCTGGCATTCTGTCATTCTGTCAGGGACCATTGTACCCCACAAGCCCAGTGCCCCATTTTCACTCAAAACCAGTAAGAGGGCAGCCTGAGGTGCTCACCTGTACTCTGTATCCTCACACTCTGGTGCCAGAGGGCAAATCCCAGAGGAAGCATCAGCAGCATCCTTTGCACTCACAGATCAGAGAACCGTAGAGTGGGCTGGGTTGGAAGGGACTTCTGAAGGTCATCCAGTCCAACCCCCCCTGCAGTCAGCAGGGACATCCTCATCTAGAACAGGTTGCCCAGAGCCCTGTTGAGCCTCACCTTGAATATAGAATCATAGAATTCTTAGGGTTGGAAGGGAGCTCAAGGCTCAGCCAGTTCCAACCCCCCTGCCATGGGCAGGGACACCTCACACTACAGCAGGTTGCTCACAGCCACATCCAGCCTGGCTGCAAAAACCTCCAGGGATGAGGCTTCCACCCCCTCCCTGGGCAACCTCTGCCAGTGTCTCACCACCCTCATGGGGAAAAACTTCTTCCTCACATCCAATCTGAATCTTCCCATTTCTAGTTTTGTTCCATTCCTCCCAGTCCTATCCCTACCTGACACCCTCAAAAGTCCCTCCCCAGCTTTCTTGTAGCCCCCTTCAGATACTGGAAGGCCACAAGAAGGTCTGCTTAGAGCCTTCTCTTCCCCACACTGAACAGCCCCAACTCTCTCTGTCCTCACAGGAGAGGTGCTCCAGCCCTCTGCTCATCCTGGTGGCCCTTCTCTCCAGGGATGAGTCCCCAACCCCCTCCCTGGACAATCTGTTGCAGTGTTCCACCACCTTCATGGTGCAGAACTTGTTCCTAACATCCAATCTAAATCTGCTCCAGTTTCTGGAGCAGATGAGGACAAAGTCTCAAGCTGAGCCAGGGGAGGTTTGGGCTGAATGTTAGAAAGATATTTTCCCAGACAGAGAGATTGGCCACTGGGATGTGCTGCCCAGGGAGGTGGTGGAGTCACCATCCCTGGAAGTGTTGAAAATAAGCCTGGATGAGGCACTCAGTGCTGTGGGTTAGTTGATTAGAGGGTGCTGGGTGAGAGGTTGGACTGGATGATCCTGAAGGTCTTTTCCAACCTGGTTAATTCTGTGATTCTTCTATCTGTGATCCCAGCAGTGGGGTTGGTCAGGTCCAGAAGTGATGTCAGAGCTGAGCTTGGAGGGTCTGAGGCTCAGTCTGTTTGGGACAGTCACGTAAATGCATGCATGAAGGTGTCTCCAAATGTCTGTGGCTTCCTGTCTGGAGCAGAGCCAGGGGAGTGGTGGGCTTTTATTAAATATTAATTTCCTCCCTTTTGAGCCTGTTTACTTGGAATCCACAATTTCCTGCCTGCTTTCCTGTTGGAGTTTCTGCCTTGGTGGCTTTTTCTCCCCCTCCCTGCTCTCCCCGTTGAGGTTCTCAGCCTGGCAGCCCCAAGCATGAAATGTGCCACTGGGGAAGAAGCCAGGTGGCACAAAGTGGTTTAAAAGGGGTGTCCCTTGCCCTGCCCTTGCAAACTAAACACCAACAACTTCTTGCTGCTGGGCTGGATCTTGTAATTCCCACACCCTGGTATGACTCAGTGGGGTGGGTGCTGGTGGCACTGTCTCTCCACCTCCATCTCCAACACACCCAGTTGTATTGTTTCTTATTTTCTAGTCTCTAGTATTTTTTTCTTTTTTTTATGCTGTCCCAGCCCAGCTTTTCCTCTCCATGTTACCTCCCACTGATGCCTGTGCTCAAATGGAAGGGATGGGTTTGGAAGCAGCTGAAACCTGCCTGGGGGAAATGTGAAGGAAAAGGCAGGGTTGTAAACAAACCTGGGGCTCAGGGAGGGGTGGGTGGTGTCCTGCCTGGGCAGCAATAGCTGGAAGGAAGGGGAGGGTGGCAATTCTCTCTGAGGGGCCAAGCAGACTCTCCCCAGCTTGCAGGAGCATCAGCTGGGTGGCATGGGATGTGTTTGCTCTGTCCTTCTTCCTCTTCTGAAACTCAGAGCCCGAATCATAGAATGGTTTGGGTTGGAAGGGACCTTAAAGATCAGCCCCCCTGCCATGACCAGGGACACCACCCACTAGCCCAGGTGGTTCAAGGCCTTCTCCAACCTGGCCTTGACCACCTCCAGGGAGGCAGCATCCACAACCTCCCTGGGCAACGTGTTCCAGTGTCTCACCACCCTCATAGTAAAGACTTTCTTCCTAATCTCCAATCTCAATCCACCCTCTTCTATCTTCAATCCATTCCCTCTCATCCTATCACTGCAAGCCCTTAAAAAAGTCCCTCCCCAGCTTTCTTGTAAGACCCCTACAGCTACTGGAAGGCTACTTTAAGGTCTCCCTGGAGCTTTCTTTTCTCCAAATGACCAAGGATTGATCAGTTCAAGAAAGACAGAGACCTGCTGGAGAGAGTCCAAGGGAGAGCCAGGAGGATGCTTAGGGGATTTGAGCATCTCCCTGTGAAGAGAGACTGAGAGCCCTGGGGCTGTTTAGTGTGGAGAAGAGAAGACTGAGAGGGGATCTGATCAATGTGTATCAATATGTGAGGGGTGGGGGTCAAGGGGAGGGGGCCAGGCTCTTTTGGGTGGTTCACAGTGATAAGCCAAGGAACAATGGGTTCAAACTTGAACAGAGAAGATTTCAGCTCAACATGAGGAGAAACTTCCTTACAGTGAGGGTGACAGAGCCCTGGAACAGGATGCCCAGGGGGGTTGTGAAGTCTCCTGCTCTGGAGGCTTTCCAACCCCACCTGGATGCATTCCTGTGTGGACTACCTTGGGGTGATCCTGCTCTGGCAGAGGGGTTGGACTGGATGATCTCTGGAAGTCGTTTCCAACCTCTAATGTACTGTGGTAGTGTGAGGGATGTGATGCTAGGTCATGAACTCAACCTGCAGTGGTAGAAGATGGGTAATGAACTCCCTGCTTTTAAGAAGAGCTTTATCTGTCTCCCAGTAAGGTATCCCTGCCCATGGCAGGGAGGTTGGAGTAGAGGATCTCTAAGGTCCTTTCCAACCTAAGCCATTCTATGATTTTTATGGACTTTCTGTGCCCCCAAACTGAGGCTTTCCAGTACTTAAATGGGGCCTACAAGAAAGACTGGGACAGACATTTTAACAAGGCTTGTTGGGACAGGAAAAGGGGTGATAGTTTTTGACTAACAAAGGGAGATTTAGACTGGAGAGAAGGGAGACCTTTCTTATGCTGAGGGTGGTGAAACACCGGTGCAGGCTGCTCAGAGAGGTGCTAGGAGCCCCATCCCTGGAAACATTCCAGGCTGGGTTGGTTGGGGCTCTGAGCAACCAGATCTAGTTCAGGATGTCCCTGCTGACTGCAGGGGTGCTGGACTAGCTGACCTTTAAAGGTCCCTTCCCACACAAACCAGTCTGGGATTCTTAGATAACATTAGTAGGATGTGGACTGGATGGGCTGCCCTTCTGGGAGGCTCTTGGTAGTCAGTGTGGAGGTGGGAAGAGAGATCCTATAGAAAATGTCATGGAAAAGGGATGGAGCTTCATTTCAAAAAGGTTTGGTAGTGAAATATCTTACAGCAGACAAACCCTGAGGTCACCCCCTGGGAGCCCCATGAAGAAGAAGCTGATCTGAGCAGTGCTTGGACTGCTCTTGCTGAGAGCCTTACAATTTGTGCCTTCTAGAACAGGGACTGGGCTATTCTCACAGAATCCCACAGTCCCAGCATGGAGGGGAGGGGGTTGGAAGGGACCTCTGGAGGTCATCTGGTCCAAATGCCCTGCTAAAGAAGGGTCACTCAGAGCAGGTCGCCCAGGATCATACCCAGATGGGTTTGGAGTCTCTCTAGAGAAGCAATCTGGGCAGCCTGCTCCAGGGCTCCAGCACCCTCACAGGAAAGTGTTCAGGTGGAAGCTCCTGGAGTTTGTGCCTGTTGTGCCTGGTCCTGTTGCTGGGCAGCACTGATAAGAGTCTGGCCTCATCCTCTCCACTCCCACCCTTTAGTTATAGATAAGAATTCAGAAGTTCCCCTCTCTGCTCATGCCCCAGGTCTCTCCTTGGGCCTTTCCTCCTCAGAATCAGGCTCCAGTTCCTTCTTCTTCAGCCTCTGTTGGACTCTCTCCAGCACTTGCTTGTCTGTCTTGAACTGGGGAGCCCAGACCTGGTCTCAGGACTCCAAATGTGGTCTCATTAGGGCAGAGCAGAGGAGAACCTCACTTGAAGAGCCTTTTCAAGGCTGTTTCTTTAGTTCACCTTCATCCTCAGAAGAGAAGGATGATGGACAGGCTGTCTAGGAGGGGCAGGTGCCTTCATTTTGCCATGGCATGAGAGCAAGTCCAAGAAAACTCTGTTTTCTTTTCTGCTAAGGAAGTTTTACTCCTCAGAGGCAAGACAAATTGGGATACTTCTGTCTGACAGGCAGCAAAAATCATCACAGAATGTTAGGGGTTGGAAGGGACCTCAAGAGATCACCCAGTCAAACCCCACTGCCAGAGCAGGATCACCTAGAGCAGATCACACAAGAAGGCTCAGCCTAATTGCTTTCTGCTTCCCTGCTGCAAGGGTAGATGTACAGATTGCATTGGGTTGGAAGGGACCCTCAAAGCTCACCTTGTCCAACCCCCCTGCAGTGAGCAGAGAGATGCTGAGTGGGCATTTCTTTCACAGTACCTCTAATACTGAGAGCTTTCTATTTTCTTATTCCTTTTCTCTCTTTTTTCTCTGTTTGCAAACTGAGGATTGGATTCTGGGGCAGAGCATTGCTTTTGGCAGCCCTAACCCCTGAATTTCTGGGGCCATGTTCTCTCCCAGAGCATGTCCCTGGCTTTCAGTCAAGCTTTTGGTGTTGAGTGTCTCTCTGCAAGAAGCTGCTCCTGCTTTTGGGGGTTTTTGGTTTTGTTTTTGGTTTTGTTTAGTTGTGGGTTTTTTTTTTGCAGGGAGCTCAGCAGAGGCTGTGGATGTTGGGAGCCAGCTGGGAAGCATTGCTGGAGCTTTATTTCCAGTGTCATCAAAGCTGGCTGATTCCAGTATAAACAAGCAAGTTATCTTTAGCTGACATTATTCAATATAAGCTTCAGAATATAACCAATGATAAACAAAGCCAAGAGGAAGCCAAAGATAAAGTCCTTGTCCATGTGAGCTGATCCCCATTCCTTGATGCTTTGGTTTTCTAAGTCACAGGGTTCAGCTGGAAGTCAAGCTGAAGGTACTGGTACTGGATGCTGGGGGGCTGGGTGCTCTGGCCTTAAGCTGGATTTGGATCCCAGCTTCAGCAGATGCACAGGAAGAGCCATTCCCTTCATTCCTCTCCTCGTTTCTAGCTTGCATCCCCTGGGATTAGGTCTTGGAGGCTGTGAAAGTTGCTGCTGGCTCTGTTTTCTCACTTGGTGTGTGATGCTGTAGCTCCTGGTGTGAGGAAGTCCTGGTCAGCTCCTGCTGAGTCCTGCTCTGACTTGCTTCTCAAAAGCATGGAAAGCCTTAAACCTGCTGACATGGGAAAGACCAGGCTTAACCACAGGCAAACAAGCTACAAAAGATTGTGAAGGGCCTGGGGAATAAAATGCTCTCAGTCAGGCCAAAGGAAGTAAATAAATGTGTAAATTTCCTATCACAGTCCCTGGAATGACATGATTCCATTTTAAACCCTCACAAAGTTTCTAGCCCCTTTGGGTGGTGGAGAAACCCTCAGAAACCAACCCCATCCATTAAAACCTCCAGAACAAATAAAAGAGCTAAAAGAAAACCAAAATAAAACTAAAGAAAACAACAACAACAAACAAGAGAGATTACAGAATGCTATCAGCATGATCCTAAGTCATAGTTTGGAGCAGTAGCTGGGCTATGACTCATACAGACACACAAACTCTGGGCAGAGGTTGGTTCCTTCCAGATCCAAGGGAGCACCTCCCCACACCACTGCCTCTTTAGGAATAATAGCCAGGCTGGAAAGTTTCCATTTTAGTGGTTTATAACTGGAACTGGACCTCATTTAGGAGGTGTTCCCCTCCACCTCCAGCACATTCAGCAGCCAAAGCAGCTGTGCCCTCTTCTGGCTGAGCTTCACAGAGGCTGCTGAGCCTTGGTGAGTCTGGGAATGCTACCCAGAGCAGGGCTGCATGTTCCCTTTGGCAGGGTCAGAGCACTGCAGGAGCATCCTGCAGCATCTGGCCAGGCTGGATCGATGGCCTGAGGTCAGCTGCATGAGGTATAAGGAAGCCAAGTGCCTGCACTCGGGTCACACCAACCCCATGCAACGCTCCAGGCCTGGGGCAGAGCGGCTGGAATGGTGCCCAGCAGGAAAGGACCTGGGGGTGCTGGTTGACATGAGCCTGCAGTGTGCTCAGGTGGCCAAGAAGGCCAAGAGCATCCTGGCTTGGATCAGAAAGAGTGTGGGAGCAGCAGGAGTAGGGAAGTGCTCATGCCCCTGTGCTGAGCACTGGTGAGGCTGCACCTCGAGTCCTGGGTTCAGGTTTGGAGGTCTCACTACAAGAAGGACATCGAGGTGCTGGAGCAGGTCCAAAGAAGGGCAACCAAGCTGGGGAAGGGTCTGGAGAACAGGGCTGGGGAGGAGCAGCTGAAGGACCTAGGGGTGTTTAGTGTGGAGAAGAGGAGGCTGAGGGGAGACCTCATTGCTCTCTACAGCTCCCTGAAAGGAGGTTGGAGTGAGGTGGGGGTTGGCTCTTCTCCCTAGTGCCAGGTGACAGAATGAGAGGAAATGGCCTGAAATTGTGCCAGGGCAGGTTCAGGTTGGATATTAGGAAAATGTCTTTATTGTCAGGCCTTGGAAGAGGCTGCCCAGGGAGGTGGTGGAGTCACCATCCCTGGAGATGTTCAAGAAATGTGTGGCCATGGCACTCTGGGGCACGGTTTAATGGCCAGGGAGATGCTAGGTTGGTGGTTGGACTGGATGACCTTACAGGTGTTTTCCAACCAAACCAAATCTGTGATCTGTTGGAGAGCTGCTGTCATGGCAGAAGCCCTGGAGTTTCCTTTTGGGGTGGGGGGTCAGGGGGAAAGATTTGCCTTTCACCCGCAGTTGTGTACTTTTGCTTTAGTGCCTCTCAGCGAGCTCCTGAAGATCTATTTTGACAGCAGCTTTCCAAGCTTGTGGTGCAGAGCAGATGGCTCAAAAACCCCCACGTACAACAAGAGGGAAGCAAAAGCCTTGTGCTGTTACAAGCTGTTGTTTACCTCAGCTAGAATGCCATGGCTTGATGGGGGTGAGAAAAAAAGCAACCCAAAACAACAACAAAGTCACCATTTTTGCATGGAAAAGAAGCACTTTGGAGCTTGGGAAAGCTGCTGTGACCTGGTGGATCACACAAGAGCAATTCCAACGTGGGGTTTTGTTTTCCACCTTGATCAGAGGGCTGGACAACATCTCCTACGAAGACAGGCTGAAAGAATTGGGGCTGTGCAGCCTGGAGAGGAGAAGACCTTAGAGCTGCATTTCAATATCTGAAGGAAGCCTACAGGAAGGCTGGGGAAGGACTGTTTAGAAGGGCTTGGAGTGATAGGATGAGGGGCAATGGTTTGAAAGTGGAGCAGGGGAGATTTAAGTTGGACATCAGGAGGAAGTTCTGCACAATGAGAGTGGTGAAATGGTGGAACAGTAAAACATTGGAAGACTAAAACACTGGAACAGGTGATCCAGGGATGTGGTTGAGGCCCCATCCCTAGGAGACATTCAAGATCAGACTGGATGTGGCCCTGGGCAGCCTGATGGAGTTGGAGATGTCCCTGCTGACTGCACAGGGGTTGGCCAAGATACCCTTTGAGTGTCTCTTCCAAGCCAATACAACCTCTGAACCTAAGTTTTCTTTCCTTTGGGGTTGTTTGATTTTGTGTCGTGTTTTGTTTTCTTTATTTTTTTGTGATGTGTGGTGGTGGGGTTGTTTTTTTGGTGGGTTATTTTATTTTTTTCCCTCATTTAACTCTTTTTTTACCACTTCCATCTCCTATTTACCCACGGAAACGTGGCAGCTCAGCATTTCAATGGCAGGAAGGCAGCAGCTGCCGAGCCCTGTGCAGAGTCGCTGGCAGCCGTGAGGTCAAACCCTCCGCATCCGGCGTCTGACTGCGCCACTCGGGACGGCTGCTGCTGGCATCCTGAGGGGCTTATCTCTCTTGAAATAGGGGTGAGGAGTAATAGCCTCTGAGCTTGTGGGGTTGTGTCCCCACCACCACCACCCCCCAGCAGGGGCTGGCTGGAGAGCAGCCCTGAAGAAAAGGCCTTGGGGGTGCTGGGGGATGAGAAGCTCAACAGGAGCCAGCAGTGAGCACTTGCAGCCCAGAGAGCCAAGCAGAGCCTGGGCTGCAGCAAGAGAAGTGTGGCCAGCAGGGCCAGGGAGGGGATTCTTCCCCTCTGCTCCACTCTGCTGAGACCACACCTGGAGCTCTGTGCCCAGTTCTGGAGCCTCTCTTACAAGAAGGATCTGGAGGTGCTGAAAGGTGTCCAGAGAAGGACCACCAGGATGAGCAGAGGGCTGGAGCTGCTCTGCTCTGGAGACAGACTGAGAGAGTTGGGGTTGTGCAGTCTGGAGGAGAGAAGGCTCCCAGGTGACCTTCTTGTGGCCTTCCAGTATCTGAAGGGGGCTCCAAGAAAGCTGGGGAGGGACTTTTGAGGGTGTCAGGGAGTGATAGGACTGGGGGGAATGGAGGAAAACTAGAAGTGGGGAGATTGAGATTGGATGTTAGGAAGAAGTTCTTCCCCATGAGGGTGGTGAGAGACTGGCACAGGTTGCCCAGGGAGGTGGTGGAAGCCTCATCCCTGGAGGTTTTTGCAGCCAGGCTGGATGTGGCTGTGAGCAACCTTCTGTAGTGTGAGGTGTCCCTGCCCATGGCAGGGGGGTTGGAACTGGATGATCCTTGAGGTCCCTTCCAACCCTGACAATTCTATGATTCTATTAAAAACAAAAAAACTCAACCACAAAAAAGAGCTGCAGCACCTCACCTTATGCCAAGCTTCTGCTCTACGGCACACCAACAGCAATTTGCTGTTTTAGGGACAAAAAAAAACAGACCACAGAATTAACCAGGTTGGAAAAGACCTTTGAGATCATCAAGTCCAACCTATCACCCAACACCACCTAATCAACTAAAGCATGGCACTAAGTGCCTCATGCAGTCTGGTTTTAAACACTTTCAAGGGATGGTGACTCCACCACCTGCCCAGGCAGCACATTTCAATGGCCAATCACCTCTAAAATCACCAGGAGAAGGTCAGTGAAGGTTTTATTTTCATGCTTTGACTCTTGGGAGGAAGCAAATCCCTCTCCACTTTCAGCACCACCAGGATCTGTGATTCTGTGGGGTGAGCTTTGTAGAGTAGTGTTCTGGACTTGGTGATCCTGAGGGTCTTTTCCAACCTGAATGTTTCTGTTATTCTGTGATCTTAGGTCCTCCCAGGCAGGTGTTGGTACAAGATGCTCTTTGGTCAGCATCAGCATAGATTTGTGTGTGAGTAAAGCCCAGGGCCTGACCCCAGGGTGCTTTCAGTTGCTGAAATAGGCCAGTCTGGCATGAAGCTACACCAGGAGAAGTTTAGATTGGACATTAGTAGCAATTTCTTCTCTAGAAGGGTTGCCAAATCCTGGAACAGGCTGGCCAGGGAAGTAGTGGAGTCCCCATCCTCAAAGGGATTTAAAAGCTGTGGAGATGTGGTGCTGAGGGTCATGGAAGCCTCATCCCTGGAGATTTTTAAGGCCAGGCTGGATGTGGATCTGAGCAACCTGGTCTAGTGTGAGGTGTCCCTTCCCATGGCAGGGGGGTTGGAACTAGATAATCCTTGAGGTCCTTCCAACCCTAACAATTTTATGATTCTATGGTTTAGTGGTGACCTGGCAGTGCTGGGTTAATGGTTGGAGATACCAAAATGAGCTAGCAAGGGGGTGGGCTTAAATGTGACCCTAAGCCATCTCACTGGGGTTGAACTTAGAGGGCCAGCATTGTGTCTCTGGCATGGGGAAGACCTTTAGATGCAGGAGGTGGCACAGAAAAGCATCAGGGAACCTTCCTGTAAGAGTTGATGAACCAGAATGGATTCCCTCCAGAGCTCAGCGCCACTGGGGCAGAATCTTGTTTTCTTTGGCCTGGGTCCATAATGAAGTTGCTCTGAGTGCATTTCCATATGAGAGCAATAACTGGCAATGCAGGGAGCTCCTTTCCTCTTTCCAGCTCCCTGTTCTGCAGGAGGTGATGCTGGGTGAGGAGGACATCCAGGACACGTGTGCAGCGGTGACCATCTGATGGCAGCTTGTGGGTGGGTAATGAACCCATCTGCAGTGGTAGTCTGGGAAAGCAATTCATATCCTAGCATCATTTGGGTTGGAAAAGATATTTTAAGGTCCAAGCATTAACCCAGCACTGCCAGATGTCCCTCAGCACCACATCAAAACAGCTTTGCAATGCCTCCAGGAATGGGGACTCTATCGCTGTCCTGGGCAGACTGTTCCAGGGCTTGACAATGCTTTTGGGGAAGGAATTGTTCCTCATGTCCAGCATAAACCTTCCATGGCACAACTCCAGGCTTGTCCTGGAGTCCTATTGCTTGTTCCTTGGGAGAACAAACTGCCTCTCCACCTTGCTACCACCTCCTTGCAGGGAGCTGTAGAGAGTGAGAAGGTTTCCCCTCAGCCTCCTTTTCTCCAGGCTAAACAATTCAAGTTCCCTCAGCTGCTCCTCACAAGATTTGTGCTCTGAACCCTCCTCCAGCTTCAGTGCCCTTCTCTGGACACTCTTCCACACCTCAGTGTCCTTCTTGGAAAGAGGGACCCAAAACTGAACCCAGTATTTGAGGTGTGGCCTCACCAGTGCTGAGAGCAGGGGCATGACCACTTCCCTGCTCCTGCTGGTCACACTGTTGCTGACCCAGACCAGGATGCTGGTGGTGGTCTTGGCCACCTGAGCACACTGCTGGCTCACCTTCAGCCAGCTGTCAAGCAATGCCCCCCAGGACTTTCTCTGCTGGATGGTTTCCACCCACTCTTTCCCAAGCCTGGAGCATTCCTGGAGCTGTTGTGATCCAAGTGCAGGACCTGGCACTTGGCCTTGTTGACCCTCCTCCCACTGGCCTTGGCCCATCCATCCACCTGAGCCAGATCCCTCTGTAGAGCCTTGAGCAGATCAGCTCTCCCACCCAGCAATTACCTTTGCTCTCCACATGGAGAATTGAATCAGACTCCTATGTGCCATGGGCTGCTGTCATGTGGGGATCAGGTCCCTGCCTTAATTTATGGGAGCCCAGCTTTAAAGCACCTCTGAGGGTTTTCCCCTTTGGGAAGCAAGGCTCCTGCTCACTTTCCCCCTCCATGGACAAGGTGAAATCTTGTTTTCTCTCTCCCAGTGCTGGTGGTGGGATGTCAGTGGTGTGGGGCAGGGGTAAGGGCTGGCTCCCCAGGGGGACGTGGCAGGAAAGCAAGGAGCTCCACAGCACAATGCATTATTTCCTGCAGGGAGGGACCCTGCAATACAGGAAAACATCAGCAGTTTTCTGCAGTCATCACTTGGGCCCTGGCTGCTGCTGCTGAGCCATCTTGTCTCCTGTCAGGACCTGGACCCCTGTGTCTGCACCACTGGAGAAGGGAGTAAGGATGTCAGGAGTTATCTCCCATGGCTGTAACAACACAATGACATCATGCTTATTGTTTTCATTATTTAGCAGGGCTAGATATTATTCTTTGCTTGGAATGAGCTCTTCATGGAGAATAAATCTGATGAGGAGCAACTGAAAGAGCTGGGGATGGTTAGTTTGGAAAAGAGGAGGCTGAGAGGAGACCTCATTGCTCTCTACAACTATCTGAAAGGATATTAGAGAGAGGCTGCTGCTGGTCTCTTCTCACAGGTAATCAGTGATAGAACAAGAGGGAATGGCCTCAAGCTGCAACTGGGGAGGTTTAGACTGGACATTAGGAAGAAATTTTTCCCAGCAAGAGTGGTCAGAGATTGGAATGAGCTGCTCAGGGAGGTGGTGGGGTCACCAACATCCTGCCCAGGGAGGTGGTGGAGTCCCCAAGCCTGGCTGTGTTTCAAGGTGGTTTGAATGTGGTGCTTGGGGCTCTGGTTTAGGGGTGACCCTTGTAGAGTAGGGGTCTGGGTTGGACTTGGTCATCCTGAAGGGCTTTTCCAACCTGACTGTTTCTGTGATTCTGTGATCTCACCTCCCTGCTGAGCTCTGTAGGCTGTGTGAGCATCCAGGGTGTCCCCAAGATGCCACAGGCAGGCAGCAGCCTTGTTTAGAATCATTAACCTCCAGGATAAGAGCTCCATAAATAAAAGCTGAGGACGTGGCAATTGTTCCTAACGTGGGCTATAAAGATAAGAGCTGGAGAGGTCTGCCCAGACCATTCTCTGGCCAGAAGAAGTGTCCCCATTGTCTGGTGTCTGTGTTCCTCCCTCCTTATCACCACGCAGCAGGAGCCTGGCCTTGGTGCCAGGGTTTAGGTGCCCAGGCTGGAACGTGACCACTTGAGCACCAAGTAAGATAAATAAAAAGCTCCTTGTCTGCTGCTCTGCCCTGGTGGGGTGGTGGGGGGAGGAGAAGCACTTTAGGCTTTAGGTGCATCTCAGCCAGAGGAAAACCTCCCCTGGGCTCTAGACCCAGCTCTGGTTATGTCATTGGGGTTTGTTTAACTCTTGGATGGAAGTGCCAAAAGCAGCTAAGGAAATGCTTACTTGGGGCTTTAAAACAAAGCCATTTTCCCTCTTTTTACAGCACTCTTTATTTATTTGTGTCCCCGTGGGCAGGCTCCTCCCCTGCTCTGTGATAAACATGTGTCTTGGAGGCATCCGCTGCTCGGTTCCCCTCACCCAGGGGTGGCTGAGGGAGGCTGCTGGGGGCTGAGCTCAGGGATATTTTGGGGACTTCACTGCAGTTACATCCTGAGGGAGCTGCCACCAGCCAAGAAATGTAAACAGGGAAAAGGAAGATGTATTGGGCCCCAGTCAGCATACACTCATTGAATGGGTTGGAAGGGACCTCAAAGCTCATCCAGTTCCAACCCCCCTGCCATGCACAGGGACACCTCCCACCAGCCCAGGCTGCTGGAGGTCTCATCCAGCCTGGCCTTGAACACCTCCAGGGAGGAGGCATCCACAGTCTCCCTGGGCAACCTGTTCCAGTGTCTCATCACCCTCACTGCAAAGAATTTCTTCCTAATCTTCAGTCTAAATCTGCCCTCCTCAAGCTTCAAACCATTTCCCCTCAGCCTATCACTGCAAACCCTTGTGAAAAGTCCCTCCCCAGCTTTCTTGTAGGTCCCCTTCAGGTACTGGAAGGCTGCCACAAGGTCTCCCTGGAGCCTTCTCTTCTCCAGGCTGAACAGCCCCAACTCTCTCAGGGCTGTCCCCATAGGGGAGGTTCTCCAACCCTCTGACCACCTTCATGGCCTCCTATGGACCCGTTCCAGCAGTTCCATGCACTTCCCCACAACTGGAGGCAGTGCTGCAGGTGGGGTCTCAGCAGAGCAGATCAGGGGGGCAGAATCCCCTCCCTGTGCTGCTGCTCTCACTGCTTTGATGCAGCTCAGCATACAGCTGCCTGCTGGGCTGCCAGGGACCACTGCTGGCTCCTGGGGAGTTTTTCACCAACTGACACAGAATCAGAATCACAGAATCAGAATCACAGAATCAGAATCACAGAATCAACCAGGCTGGAAAAGACCTCAGAGATCATCAAGTCCAAACTATTATCTAATCCCTAACACCTCCTGACAACTAAACCATGGCTCCAAGTGCCACGTCCAATCCCCTCTTGAACACCTCCAGGGATGGTGACTCCAGCACCTCCCCGGACAGCACATTCCAATGGCCAGTTACTCTTTCTGTGAAGAACTTTCTCCTCACCTCCAGCCTAAACTTCCCCTGGCACAGCTTGAGACTGTGTCTTTTTGTGCTGCTGCTGGTTGCCTGGGAGAAGAGACCAACCCCCTCCTGGCTACAACCTCCCTTCAGGTAGTTGTAGACAGCAATGAGGTCTCCCCTGAGCCTCCTCTTCTCCAGGCTAAACACCCCCAGCTCCCTCAGCCTCTCCTCACAGGGACACCCCAAAGTCCTTCTCCTTGAGACTTCTCTTGAGTCCCCCCTCCCAGACCCAGTTATAGGACCTTGCACTTGGTCTTGTGGAACTTCACGAGGCTCACCATCTCCAGGGAGATATCATGAGGCCACTATTGCTCCCAAACTCCTCACTGATCTTCTCAAGAGTACTATTTTCTTACATGGGACTGAGATGTCCCAGCTTGGTTTTGGGAAGAGGAAAACAACTGAGTGCTGTAAGCAGAGCTGCAGGGATTGCTTACAAACATCTGAGGGGTGGGTGTCAGGAAGATGGGGCCAGACTCTTCTCAGTGGTCCCCAGTGACAGGACAAGAGACAATGGGCACAAACCTGAACATAGGAGGTTCCATCTAAGCATGAGATGCAACTTCTTGACTTTGAGGCTGGCAGAACACTGGAACAGACTGCCCAGAGAAGTGCTGAAGTCTCCTTCTCTGGGGATTTTCAAAGCCTGCCTGGACATGTTCCTGTGTGAGCTGCTTTAGGTGATCCTCCTCTGGCAGTGTTGTTGGACTCAAGGACCTTCAGAGGTCCCTTCCAACCCCTACCATTCTATGACTGGGGCTGTAACCAGAGCTTCTGGGGACTACAACCTGCTGACATCATCTCCTGGAGGTGGGATGCTCTCCTCCCTTTCCAGAGCTTAATACTTTCCTGTATTTGATGATTCATTAAGAGGTCACCACTCTGTGTGTGTGTGCCCTACCATAGCTGGAGTTGTGATGGGACTTCATTGCTCCCTGGTTCAATAATTGCCAACCTCACCTAATTCTTGAGTTTATAATCTGGTTGAGATGAATCAGAAATAAGATGTCACAGAATTCCAGCATGGTGGGGGGTTGGAAGGGGTCTCTGGAGATCATCTAGGCCAACCCCCTTGATAAAGCATGGTCATCTAGAGCAGGCTGCTCAGGATCCCATCCAGGTGTGTTCAGAAACTCTCCAGGGAAGCAGACTCCAGAACCCCTCTGGGCAGCCTGCTCCAGGGCTCCAGCACCCTCACAGGGAAGATTTTTCCCCCTCATGTTCAGATGGGGTTTCAGTTTGTGCCTGCTGTGCCTTGTCCTGTTGCTAGGCACCACTGAAAAGATCCTGGCCCCATCCTCCTGACCCCCACCTTTTAGCTATTGATCAGCATTGATCAGATCCCCTCTCAGGCTGCTCTTCTCCAAGCTACACAGCCCCAGGCAGGGCTCTCAGCCTTTCCTCTGCAGAGAGAGGTTCCAAGACCCTCAGCATCTTTGCAGCCTCTACTACTGGGCTCTCTCCAGTTGTTCCCTGAGCTCTGGGAAGCTCAGTACTGAGCACAGTCCCTGTGGTGGTTTGAAACTGTCTTTTTAATTTTTCCTTGCAAAGTTCAGAACAGAGAAAGTGAAAGAATGTAAATAAGTCACTATTGGGTGTAAGAAAGCAAAATAACGATTGTTCTAAACACTTCCATTGGATAGATAGAAATGTTTAAGAACTATTACCCAAAACAAAGTAGGCATTCGGCACATTCTGCGTTCGGCAGTGGGGGCAGTTGCTGGGCTGTCTGGCTGCTGTTTCTTCTTCTCTTCTGGCTGAAGATAACACACTGACCTTGGCAGCTAAGTTAACAGCTTTCTGCTTAACTAACTCTGCTTCTCTGTCCAGGGGGGTCTGGGGGGAAGCTCCTGGGAGAGGGAGGCCCCTTTTGGAGGGTCCCCTTGGGGGGAAGCAAAGGGAGATCGATTGTGCTTTTTCTGTTGATTGTATATATTTATGAATGTTGTGAATTTTGTATATTTGTACATATTCATTGCATTTCATTGTAGATTTTAGACTCTGCTTGTAAATACAGCTTTTCATTTGCTTCCAGACTGGGCTAGCCTGGTTATTGTTGGTGGGGGGGGAATTTCAGCTCACACCGACACACTTTTTATTTTTGGCGCCCAACGTGGGGCTCGATTGCTTGTTTGATTTATTTCTGCTCAGATTAGGAAGCAAAATGAAGCTGTTTTGGATTTTGAGTAATTTTATTTCCTCTGTTATCAGTGTGATTGTTTACAGATGGGCTGTTTCCTGCATGATAGACAAGATTGTGAGATACGTGGCATATAAGTCGTTTCTTTGGGTTAAGAACAAGTTACTGAATGTTGGTGAATTCTGTTATGGTCTTATTGGGCTAAGAAGCTATGGTAACTCAACTATGGATCTGCTAGCAGACACATATGAGTTTGTTACTCCTCTTACAACTACAGAGGGTCTTTGTAACCAGTGGTACCCTAGATATCTTGTACTAGCCTTAATCTTAATTTTGTTGCTTCTTGGAATAATCATATGGCTACTGATAGCACTGTGTCAAGAAAGACATAAGGCTACTTGCTCTTCCAACTCTGCTGTGAATGTGAAAACCAAGCCAGTAAATTTGGTGGCCACTGTAACCAGAAAGCGTAAAGGAGCTGCAGGAGGAGATGCAGATGCTGCAGGAGATGGTGCAGATGGAGATGAGGGTCCTTCTACTCAGGGTCCCTCTGTTAAGAAAGATCCTTCTGATGAGGAAGAGAGGGTTAGCCTTAAAACTCTGGTAGACCTCTTGAGACCCCACATGGATGATGGAGATGTAGGTCAGGATGTAGACCCTGGTAGATTAGCAACTGCTGGTAGTGCCTCTGAACTCAAAGAAATTCAACGGAGGATTAAAATAGGATTATGGGGACAGCGACCTCAGGATGATGATGATGATGAGGATGAGGATGACATACAGTCAGCTAATGCACCCAGACAGGAAATTAGACATGTGAGGAAGGATTACATCAGAGGAGATAATGAGCCAGTCCTGTCTTGGCTAGCCAGGTGTTTTGATATGGGAGCCCCAGCATTGGTGGTAGGTGACAAGTCGGCCTCTCAGTTGGGGATGCTCTCAAAGGATACAGGCATAGACAGGCACCTAGGCAAGTGCATTGGTAAAGTTTCTCTGTGGGCACGCCTCCTACTGGCAGTCTCGCTGAGGTACCCCAGCAGAGATGATTTACCATGGAACCCTAAGCCTTGGACCACAATAGCTGAGGGAATCAAGCGTCTGAGAGAGTTTGCTGTGAGAGAAGTAATGTATGGAGATCATAAGACCCTGAATCCTGATGAAATTCCTGTTGGAACAGGCCTTGCCAAAAAGCTCATTAAGCTTGCTCCTCCTAATTATGCCACTATTCTGGCAAGCAGGATTGTGGCAAGAAATTATGGTGGAGTGCCTCCTACTGTTGGCCATTTCACTGACCAAATGAGGCAATTGGAGGATAGTCTTGCACGTACTTCTTTGGTTTCAGCCATTGAAACTCTGTCTGGAGAAATGAAGAATTGCATGAAAGAGCTGAAGGAGGAACTTAAAACCTCCATATCCAACTTGATGAAGGGGGATGATTCTAATTCCTCTTCCTCCAGATGGATACAAGTTTCAGCTGTTAGGAACAGACGTGCTCCAAGGAGGCCATTCCAGAATAGGTCAAACCAAAACAGACAGCAGAGGCAATCACGTGGCAGTATCTGGATAACTCTGCGTGATCAGTTTGGTGAGAACATGAACAGATGGGATGGTCAACCAACTTCTGATCTTTTCAAGAGGTTACGGGAGCTGCAGAGGGGCAGATCCCGAGGTAGCAATACCAGGAGGGTAGCTGTCGCTTCCTCAGTTTCCCAGAACAACTCTGATAGCTCCAACAGTGATCCTAATTCTGGTGCTGGACATTGTGCCAGCTGTACATGTGGAGGTAATCCCCACCATTAGGGGTGCCCTGCCTTCCGCCAGGGGGAGGTAAGGGATAATGGAGATAACAGAATCTATTGGGATGTGTACATCCAGTGGCCTGGCACTTCAAAATTTCAGAAGTACAGGGCCTTGGTTGACACAGGAGCTCAGTGCACCATAATACCATCAAATTATCAAGGGGGAGAATCTATAACTATTCAGGGAGTCACTGGTGGATCTCAAGAGTTGTTTAAGATAGAGGTTGATATAAGCTTAACTGGGAAGCAGTGGAAGAAACATACTATTGTAACAGGTCCTAATGCACCTTGTATTTTGGGAATTGACTTTCTGAGAGAAGGGCGTTTTAAAGACCCTAAGGGTTACAAATGGGCTTTTGGAATAGCAACTGTAGAAATTGATGGAGGAAAATTGAAGTTGTCCATTAGACCTGAGCTTTCAGATGAATCTGCAGTTGTGGGACAACATGAGATAGAGAATGTAAAGCTGCCGGTTGCTTCTCAAACTGTGCATCACAGACAATACAGAACCAACCGTGACTCTTTGGTGCCCATTCAAAACTTGATTCGTCAGTTGGAGAGTCAGAAGGTCATCAGCAAAACTCATTCACCTTTCAACAGTCCAATCTGGCCTGTGAGAAAGCAGAATGGAGAGTGGCGTCTGACAGTTGATTTCCGTGCCTTGAATGAAGTAACTCCTCCTATGAGTGCAGCTGTACCAGACATGATGGAACTCCAATATGAGCTGGAATCCAAGCAGGCCAAATGGTATGCTACCATAGACATTGCTAATGCTTTCTTCTCTATTCCCATAGCAGAGGAATGCAGGCCTCAGTTTGCTTTCACCTGGAGAGGCATTCAGTACACATTCAATCGTTTGCCCCAGGGGTGGATTCACAGTTCAACCATCTGCCATGCAGTGATCCATGATGCTTTGGAGAAAGGTGGAGCTCCAGAACACATTCAGTTCATCGATGACATCATCGTCTGGGGTGAGACTGCTGAAGAAGTCTTCGAGAAAGGTAATAAAATCCTTGACATTCTCTTGCAAGCTGGTTTCGCTATCAAGCGAGACAAGGTGAAAGGACCTGCCAGAGAAATCCAGTTTCTGGGAGTGCGGTGGCAAGATGGTCGCCGTCACATCCCAATGGATGTGATAAACAGAGTCTCCACCATGGCAAATCCCATCAACAAGAAAGAAACTCTGCGTTTCTTAGGCATAGTGGGATTTTGGAGACTGCACATTCCTGGATACAGTCAGATTGTGAAACCTCTCTATGATGTGACTCGAAAGAGAAACAGTTTCCAATGGGGTCCTGAGCAACAAGCAGCCTTTGACCAGATCAAGCGAGAGGTAGTCCAAGCGATGGGTCTGGGACCTGTCCGAACTGGTCCAGACATTAAGAACATTCTGTACACGGCCGCGAGTGACAATGGTCCAACCTGGTGCTTATGGCAAAGAGCTCCAGGGGAGACACGAGGACGTCCTCTTGGTTTCTGGGGTCGTGGCTACAGAGGCTCAGAGGCAAACTACACTCCAACAGAGAAAGAGATTTTAGCTGCTTATGAAGGAGTGAAAGCTGCTTCTGAAGTGATTGGAACTGAGTCACAACTTCTTCTAGCTCCTAGATTGCCAGTTCTGAATTGGATGTTCAAAGGCAAAGGTTCTTCACCACATCATGCAACAGATGCTACCTGGTCTAAGTGGATGGCTCTGATAACACTGAGAGCTCGAATGGGAAATCTCGAAAGGCCTGGTTTGGTGGAGGTGATCACAAGCTGGCCAGAAGGCACAAGCTGTGCTAAACCTCCAGAGGAGAGAGTAACTCGTGCAGAGGAAGCTCCTCCTTACAGTGATCTGTCTGATGATGAAAAGAGATATGCTTTGTTCACAGACGGTTCCTGTCGTCTTGTTGGGAACAAGCGGAGATGGAAATCTGCAGTGTGGAGTCCAACGCGCAGAGTTGCAGAAGCGAGAGATGGAGAAGGAGAATCCAGTCAATTTGCAGAGGTAAAAGCTGTCCAGCTAGCTCTTAACATAGCTGAACGTGAGAGATGGCCAAAGCTTTATCTCTACACCGACTCGTGGATGGTAGCCAATGCCTTGTGGGGTTGGCTGAAAGACTGGAAGAAGAATGGCTGGCAGAGGAAAGGAAAGCCAATCTGGGCTGCAGATCTGTGGCAAGACATTGCTGCTCGCATTGAGAGAATCCCAGTGAAAGTGAGACACATCGATGCTCACATTCCTAAGAGCAAAGCTACTGAGGAACAACAACACAACCATCAGGCAGATCTAGCTGCAAGAGTTTCCCAGGTGGACACAAACTCTGATCCTGATCCTGATCTTGACTGGAAACACCGAGGTGAGCTGTTCTTAGCTCGGTGGGCCCATGACTCGTCAGGACATCAAGGCAGAGATGCAACCTACCGATGGGCTCGTGACAGATCCATTGACATTTCCATGGATGCTATCACACAAGTCATCCATGACTGTGACATTTGTGCTGCTATTAAGCAGGCAAAGCGGATCAAGCCCTTGTGGTACGGTGACCGATGGTCCAAGTACAAGTATGGTGAAGCCTGGCAGATTGACTACATCACTCTACCTCGTTCTCCATCTGGTAAGCAGTATGTGCTGACTATGGTAGAGGCAAGCACTGGATGGCTGGAAACTTATCCAGTTCCTCATGCAACTGCACGTAACACCATTCTTGGTCTGGAAAGACAAATCCTGTGGAGACACGGAACTCCAGAGAGGATTGAGTCAGACAATGGAACTCACTTCAAGAACAATCTTGTAAAAAACTGGGCCAAAGAGCACGGCATCGAGTGGATATTCCACATTCCCTACTATGCACCAGCTGCAGGGAAGATCGAACGCTACAACGGTTTGCTGAAAACCACTCTCAAAGCCATGGGGGGTGGATCTTTGAAAAACTGGGAGAAACATTTAGCACAAGCAACCTGGTTGGTGAATAGTAGAGGTTCAGTGAATCGAGCTGGACCTGCCCAATCAGATTTGTTGCGAAAGGAAGAAGGTGATAGAGTTCCTGTTATCAGAGAAAAGAATCTGTTAGGCAAAACTGTTTGGGTATTTTCTCCTTCAGGAGAGGCCAAACCTGTCCGAGGGGTGGTTTCTGCTGAAGGTCCTGGTCACACGTATTGGGTGATGCAAGAAAATGGTGAAATTCAGTGTATTCCACAAAGAAATCTAACTTTGGCTGAGAGAGGTTAAATTCAGAGTGTTGTGCAGATACAGCATCGCGCCCAAGAGGAGAGTTCATGAGATCTACGGTGCACGAACCCTGAGAGCCCTGAGTCACCTGAGAGTCCCTGTTCCTTCCTTCGCTCCATCTGCGAGGAAACAAGCTGTTTGCTGTTTTTCCTGTGATTTGACTCTTTTGAATCATCTACATCTGAGATAGCCGGAATGGACTATGGTCTTTATTCACCTATTGTTGTAGATATTATTTTAGATTAGATAGATGATAGTAGCAGCCAATGGAATTGTTTAGAAGGGGTGGACTGTGATGGTTTGAAACTGTCTTTTTAATTTTTCTTTGCAAAGTTCAAACAGAGAAAGTGAAAGAATGTAAATAAGTCACTATTGGGTGTAAGAAAGCAAAATAACGATTGTTCTAAACACTTCCATTGGATAGATAGAAATGTTTAAGAACTATTACCCAAAACAAAGTAGGCATTCGGCACATTCTGCGTTCGGCAGTGGGGGCAGTTGCTGGGCTGTCTGGCTGCTGTTTCTTCTTCTCTTCTGGCTGAAGATAACACACTGACCTTGGCAGCTAAGTTAACAACTTTCTGCTTAACTAACTCTGCTTCTCTGTCCAGGGGGGTCTGGGGGGAAGCTCCTGGGAGAGGGAGGCCCCTTTTGGAGGGTCCCCTTGGGGGGAAGCAAAGGGAGATCGATTGTGCTTTTTCTGTTGATTGTATATATTTATGAATGTTGTGAATTTTGTATATTTGTACATATTCATTGCATTTCATTGTAGATTTTAGACTCTGCTTGTAAATACAGCTTTTCATTTGCTTCCAGACTGGGCTAGCCTGGTTATTGTTGGTGGGGGGGGAATTTCAGCTCACACCGACACAGTCCCTTTCCAGCAGTATTTTCCAGGATTTTTAGGAGCTTTCTGTGGATGCTTTCAGAGCATTTGCATGGATTTTGTTGAAGGACAAGGTGGCCTGGGGACAGGCGATCCTCTGCTGGAAGCTGGGGGTGGGAAGAGCCCTGCAGATAAGCATCTGGATCCTGCGATTGTTATCCAAAAAGGAGCTGAAAGGTGGGGAGGAACAAGGGATGGGCTCGGGCTGGTGGACGGAGAGGGGCAGCCTTGGCCTCCAATGGGACTGCTGTGGGGGTGGCAGCAAACTGCTGTGAGCCCTCAGGGGTGCGAGAGGAAAAACCGCAGCTGTGCCGTGGTGCCTTGTCCCTCCCGGACACCTGCGTGCTCTGACCTCATGCAAACCTCGCTGGAGGCAAGTGAAGCCTTTCCACTGATCTCACGGGGGAAATATTCCCTCCTCCCTCTGTGGTTTTTTTGCAGGAAGGAAAGGATTGAGGAGTGAGAGACTGGACACAGAAAGATTTAAGGAAAAATGTGTGCCCTTGGCTGCAGCAAAACACCAGGGACCTGTGCCCAGGCTTAGCTTGTCCACAGAACCTCTTGGGATTTCCCAACAAGGCAGCAGCCCTTTCTCTTGGTGAGAAGACCTCACAAGGTCCAGAGGAGGGCCACAAAGATGATCAGAGGGCTGGAGCACCTCTACTATTAAGGACAGGCTGAAAGAATTGGGGCTGTGCATCCTGGAGAAGAGAAGGCTCTGGGGAGCCTTAGAGCTGCACTTCAATATCTGAAGAGGACCTACAGGGAAGCTGGGGAGGGACTGTTTAGAAGGGCTTGGAGTGATAGGATGAGGGGCAAAGGTTTGAAACTGGAGCAGGGGAGATTTAGGTTGGACACCAGGAGGAAGTTTGGAGATTTAGGTTGGACAGCAGGAGGAAGTTCTTTCCCACGAGAGTGGTGAAATACTGGAACAGGTTGCCCAGGGATGTCGTTGAGGTCCCCTCCCTGGAGACATTCAGGATCAGCCTTGATGTGTCCCTGGGCAGCCTGATGCAGTTGGAGGTGTCCCTGCTGCCTACAGGGGGGTTGGACAAGATGACCTTTGAGGGTCCCTTCCAACCTGATGCAATCTGTGATATGGAGGGTGGGTAAGGAGCAAGAAGAAATACAGAGCACGTGACTGCTGGAGAAAATTACTCTTTAAGGTGGGACTCTTCCCTTGGAAAGGAGATGCCAGCTGGATGGTTTCAGATCTCTCCTAACTCTCCAAACTCTCAGAGCTCTAGAGGACTAGAGAGTCCTGGACTCTGTAACATTTGAGCTCAGGCATGCCTTTGAAAACTGTACTGTGACATCAGTGGATGTGGTACTTTGACACATGGTTTAATGGCCATGGTGGGCTTAGGCTGATGGTTGGACTTGATGATCTTAGAGATCTTTTCCAACCCAAACAAGTCCATGATTCTATCCTCCAATGTGTGTGTCTTCTGAGCAAGAGAGGCTTTTAATATTAGACACTGCTCCTTTATTTATCCTTAGCCAACTCCCACCCTGGCTCATCAGAGGGATTCCTGCAGCCCTCAGTTTATGTATAAGAGCCATAAATTTCCAGGTGCTTTGTAGCACTGCAGAGTGAATCCTGGGTTTGATCTGGCTTGGAGGTTGGTAGCAATAAGGACTGACCTCAGCTATAAACTTGCCATGAGGGACAATAATGTGTGTGTGAACTCTCCCCTCACTTTCAAAAGGCATTTGGTCTGGATTTAAATACTTGTCAAGGTGGAGAATCCCTGGGGTGAAACAGCAAGGGGAGGAGAGGGCTGCACCCTCTTCCTGGGCTGCATCTGGAAGCGTGTGTAGGTGTGGGGCTCAGCTTGGGCAGCCCCTGTGGAAGGAGAGCAGATTTGGTGCCCATGCCACGGAAGTCTTTGTCTGTCACCTTAGATCCCCAGAAATTTGTTGTCTTCTTGGCTGGGTTTTTGGTCTCCTCCTGAAAACACAACCCCAGCAGCACCTGGGGACGTGCTGTGCCTGCTGCTTCCATGAGGCTGCTTTACTCGAGGTGGAAACTCCACCCCAGCCAGCTCGGCACTGCCAAAATAAACAGGCAGGCTGCACGCTGCTGCCCCGCGGTGCTGAGGAAAAGAGAATTCCCAGGCTCCTTCCCTTTGTGCTGCTGCCTGAGGGGAGAAGGCTCCTTTGGGAGGGTTCCTTCTTCTTGCATGACCTCCCCAAAACCCCCTCATGGAGCCACCCTTGCTGAGCAAGATGTTTTGGGTGGGCTGTACCAGAGGAGGGAAGCACATCCCCAAGTGCACAGCAGGAGTCGTGCAAGAGCTCTCTGCCTGGCTCTCTGCAGAGGGTGCTGCAGGGTGGGGACTTGCAGCAAGGTGTGGAGATCCTCCAGCCTCTAGGCTTCATCTTCCTGACTCCAGTTTGTCAGCAGAACAACCCAAGGGACTCTTCCAGCCCTCTTCAGAAGGTTTGGAGGTGAGGAGTGGAGTGTGCCAAGCAACCTTCCTCTCCACTCCAGCCCCGCCAGCTGCCTGAGGTCATGGTGCAGGTGCTGCACCTTGTCCTTTAAATCAAAGCATGAGGATGCTCTGTGCAGAAGTCAAGGTCACATGTTCCTTCCCACCACACATTAACATTTTCTACAGGAACAAAATTCCCACCCTGACCTTTATGGATCAGCCCACAGGGATGGGGCTGATGTTGTGACTTTGGCTCTCTGCAGAGGGTGCTGCAGGGTGGGGACTTGCAGCAAGGTGTGGAGATCCTCCAGCCTCTTGGCTTCATCTTCCTGGCTCCAGTTTGTCAGCAGAACAACCCAAGGGACTCTTCCAGCCCTCTTCAGAAGGTTTGGAGGTGAGGAGTGGAGTGTGCCAAGCAACCTTCCTCTCCACTCCAGCCCCGCCAGCTGCCTGAGGTCATGGTGCAGGTGCTGCACCTTGTCCTTTAAATCAAAGCATGAGGATGCTCTGTGCAGAAGTCAAGATCACATGTTCCTTCCCACCACACATTAACATTTTCTACAGGAACAAAATTCCCACCCTGACCCTTACACATCAGCCCACAGGGAGATGTGACTTTGTGCACCTTGTCCTGCTGCCACTGGGTCCCTCACAGGCTGGCTGGCACCAAAGAAAGCCAGGAAACATTATCATAGCCCAAGGGCTGGCATCAGATGTGAGGCTTCTGGGCTTCTAATTGGCTGTTTGCACCTTTCTTAGTTCTAGGTGTGTGTCTGGAAGTCCCAGCCTCTTGCCTGGGAGAGGAAAGGGCTGTCTGCAGAGCCACAGTCACATCCATCTGCTCAGACTTTCCCATAACCTCTGATGCTGAGAGCACAGTTCCCCTGGGAAGCTTTAAATGCCACATTGCACATCCATTACCTGCATCTCCCTGGCAGGTCAGGGTGAGGAAAGGTCTGCTGTGTGTGGAGACAGCTGGTCTGCTCCTTGACCCCACAGCCAAGGAGTTCATCCAGGCTGAAAGAGAATCCAAGGGAGAGCCAGGAGGATGCTTAGGGGACTTGAGCATCTCCGCTGTGAAGAGAGACTGAGAGCCCTGGGGCTGTTTAGTGTGGAGAAGAGAAGGCTGAGAGGGGATCTGATCAATGTCTATCAATATGTGAGGGGTGGGTGTCAAGTGGAGGAGGCCAGGCTCTTTTCAGTGGTTCACAGTGATAAGCCAAGGAACAACAGGTTCAAACTCGAACAGAGAAGATTTAGGATGTGAGGAAGAAGTTTTACACCGTGAGGGTGGTGAGAGACTGGCAGAGGTTGCCCAGGGAGGTGGTGGAAGCTCCATCCCTGGAGGTTTTTTGCAGCCAGGCTGGATGTGGCTGTGAGCAACCTGCTGTGGTGTGAGGTGTCCCTGCCCATGGCAGGGGGTTGGAACTGGATGATCCTTGAGGTCCCTTCCAACGCTGATAATTCTGTGATTCAACATGAGGAGAAACTTCTTTCCAGTGAGGGTGACGAACCCTGGAGCAGGCTGCCCAGAGAGGTTGTGGAGTCTCCTTCTCTGTTGTGGAGTCTCCTTCTCTGTTGTGGAGTCTCCTTCTCTGGGCACATTCAAAACCCACCTGGATGTATTCCTGTGCAGACTACCCTGGGTGATCCTGCTTTGGCAGGGGGGTTGGACTGGATGATCTCTGGGGGTCCCTTCCAGCCTCTGATATACTGTGATAGTGTGATACTGTGAAAGGCTCATGCTGAGAGAGCTTTAAGTGATGTGCTCAGGACTGGGAATCACAGAATCAGAGAATGTTAGGGGCTGGGAGGGACCTCGAGACATCACCCAGTCCAACCCCCTGCCAGAGCAGGATCACCTAGAGCAGATCACACAGGAACACATCCAGGCAGGTCTTGAATCTCTCCAGAGAGGGAGACTCCACAACCCCCCACAGGCAGCCTGTGAAGTCTTTAACAGAGTAGGAAAAGCCTCTGGGGGGCTCCAAGTGCAGCAGGTCTACCCTGTGCACGTTTGGGAGGTGCATGATGACAACTTCCAGCCAGAGGCCAGCTGACATGGGGACCTTATTTTGGTCCATAAAGAAGCTGATGTATTGCTGGTAGTAAATGGTTGAAGCCTAGAGTTGGTCAACCTTCTCAGGCTGTAAATAAATGCAGGAAGAATTCAGGGTCAGTCACTTCTGGTGGATTTCCATGGTCTCTGAGGTTCCTCTGCTTTACTGTGCTACCAGTGTGTGCTGAGAAGGAACTCTGCTTCTTGGCCTTTCAACATGCTGCAGCAGGCTCTGCCCTTGGAGGTCTCTGCTTGACCTGCAATAACTCATATGAGATAAGCTTCAGAAGTAGTTTTGGAGCTTTTTCACTTCCTTTTGGCCTCTGAACCTTGAGAAGACATTTAGGTCTCTGCCAGATTTTTCTCTGACACTTGGAGGAACAGCCTGATTTATTTTCCTCTTCTAAGGGATGGTGATTTTCATGTCTTCATGTGTCTGAGAGGCAAGGCTTAAAAACACAGACCCTTTGTATCCTGGGGATGTTCTTCAGCTACCCAAAGCAAGAAGTGAGGAGCCCAGAACTGGAGCACAGCCAGCAGGGCCCCTCTGCTCTGCTCAGACCCCACCTGAAGCACTCTGCCCAGTTCTGGAGCCTCTCTTATAAGAAGGATCTGGAGGTGCTGGAAGGTGTCCAGAGAAGGGCCACCAGGATGAGCAGAGGGCTGGAGCTGCTCTCTTATGGAGACAGACTGAGAGAGTTGGGGTTGTTCAGTCTGGAGAAGAGAAGGCTCTGAGGAGACCTTCTTGTGGCCTTCCAGTATCTGAAGGGGGCTACAAGAAAGCTGGGGAGGGACTTTTGAGGGTGTCAGGGAGTGACAGGACTGGGGGGAATGGAACAAAACTAGAAATAGGTAGATTGAGATTGGATGTTAGGAAGAAGCTCTTCCCCATGAGGGTGGTGAGAGACTGGCACAGGTTGCCCAGGGAGGTGGTGGAAGCCTCATCCCTGGAGGTTTTTGCAGCCAGGCTGGATGTGGCTGTGAGCAACCTGCTGTAATGTGAGGTGTCCCTGGCCATGACAGGGGGGTTGGAACTGGATGAGCCTTGAGGTCCCTTCCAACCCCAGCAATTCCATGATTCTATGAAAGGAGGTTGTTTAGCCTGGAGAAAAAGAGGCTGAGGGGAGACCTCATTGCTCTCTACCACTCCCTGAAAGGAGGTTGCAGTGAGGTGGAGGTTGGTCTATTCTCCCCAGCAGTACGTGATGGGACAAGAGGAAGCAGGCTCCAATTGTGCCAGGGGAGGTTTAGGTTGGACAGGAGGAACAATTTCTTCACTGAAAAGGTTGTCAAGCCCAGGAAGATGCTGCCCAGGGCAGTGGTGGAGTCTCCATCCCTGGAGCGGTTTAAAATTGCTGCAGAGGTGGTGCTGAGGGATGTGGTTCAGCAGTGCTGGGTTCACAGCTGGACCTGAGGACCTTGAAAGTCTCTTCCAACCAAAACAATTCCTTGATTCTTTAACTGTGGCCTGACAAGCACCATCCCCATCCTCACAAGCAAGGCCCAGGAACCAGGGAACTGTGATAGCAGCAGAGCTCACAGGCTCACAGGATGTTAGGGGTTGGAAGGGACCTCTGAAAATCATCCAGTCCAACCCCCCTGCCAGAGCAGGATCATAGAATCCAGCACAGCTCACACAGGAACACATCCAGATGGGTCTTGAAAGTCTCCAGAGAAGGAGACTCCACAACCTCTCTGGGCAGCCTCTTCCAGGGCTCTGGGACTCTCCCAGTGAGGAAGTTCCTCCTCACGTTGAGGTGGAACCTTCTGTGCTGCAGTTTCTATCCGTTGCCTCTTGTCCTATCCCAGGGTGCAAGTAAGCACAGCCTGGCCCCTCCCTCTTGTTCCCCAGCCCTCAGATATTGATAAACATTGATTAAATCCCCTCTCAGTCTTCTCCTCTCCAGACTAACCACCCCCAGGGCTCTCAGCCTCTCCTCCCCAGGCAGTGCTCCAGTCCCTTCAGCATCCTTGTACCGCTCCCTTGGACTCTCTCCAGCAGATCCCTGTCCCTCTTGAGCTGGGAAGCCCAGAAGTGGACACAATATTCCAGGTGAGGTCTCAGCAGGGCAGAGTAGAGGGGGAGGAGAACCTCCCTGGATCTGCTGAACACACTCCTCTGAATGCAGCATGGTTAGTTATGTGGTGAGGACACTGCTGTGGGGAGCAGGCTCCACACCTGCTGAGGAATGAGAGGAAACATGGGATGTTCAGGATGACCTTTGATGAAGAAAGCATCCTGTAGGAGAGCAGGGCTGCAGCCAGAGCTGCCCAGGGTGGTGCAGGAAAGTTGGCAGGCATGGCCAGCACACCCTGCCCTTCCTCCAGCCCTGGCTGTCACCTTGCACAACGTCCTCACCCTGCTGCCTCCTCACTGGGGTCCTCCAAATTTAGAGGCAGATGGTTGACCTCAGAGCCAAGCCCTCTGGTGGGAGGGTGATGGGCTTCAGAAAGGGCAAGCCTTTAGCTGAGCTGCTGCCTCCTCTAATGAAGCACATTAATTGCTACCTCTGCTTCCAGCCAGCAGTGATCTGCTGCAGAGTGGGCAGGGAAGGTAAAGAAAAGAGACTCTGGTCTTGGGCTGAGGCTTGAAGCGCTTCCCTGTGGCATCAGGAGAGGTTGTGGTGGGGATTGCTTGCTCCTGGTGGGCTTCTCCCTCCAGGAAGCCACATCTCCTGGAATATCCACAGCAGCCTGGGTAGGCCATGCAACCCCCCAAGCTGAGGTGCTTCCCTTCATCAGAGCTAAAGGTCACACTCTAGAAACAGCAATAGTGAGTTTGGAGACCTTGTGCTCGTTGGTTTGTCTTCAACAACTGAAATGTCTCCAGTCACAGAAGGGGAAAACCTCTTCCCTCCACCTGCTGGCTGTGCTGCTGGGGATGCAGCCCAGGATACAGCTGGCTTCTGGCCAGCTTTTTTCCCACTAGTCCCCCTGCTCTCCACCCCTCCACCCCTCAGCCTGGACACCTGGAAGTGTTCAAGACCAAGCTGGATGAGGCCTTGAGCAACTTGGTCAAGTGGAAGGTGTCTCTGCCCATGGCAGGGGGGTTGGAACTTCGATGATCTCCAAGGTCCCTTCCAACCCAAATCTATGAATCTATGGCAGCAAGAATTGTCCCAGCTTAAGGTGCAGGACCTTGCAATTGGCCTTGTTGGATCTCACAGGTTCACAGAGGGTCCACTGCTGGGAACTGAAGTGAATCTGGTTCAGATTCTTCAGCTTCTTCCCTGCCACCTCCAGTGCATCGCAGAGCCGCTGACACCCCTGGCTGCCATTGTCTCTCCTCAGCTTGCTGACAGCCTGCAGCCAGCACAGGCTAGGGACTGAAATTTACAGCTCTGGGTATGGAAGTGCAGGGATTAAGAAAGCAAACCACAGCAGCAGTGTTGTTGCCAGCTGCTCAGCCAGTCTGTGCACACAGCCCAGGGCTGCTTTGCTTCCAGCTGTGCTCAGAGCATTGCTTTTGCCCTACCAGAGTTTTATCTGGGGTGATGGAAACAGCAGGATGGTGCTCAGTGTAGCAGAGGTCAGATCCATAATGTTTGGGTGCTGAGCTGCTCAGCAAGGCACGTTTTTTTGGACAAAAGATGATCAGAGGGCTGGAGCATTTCTCCTGTGAAGACAGGCTGAAAGAATTGGGGCTGGTCAGCCTGGAGAGGAGAAGGCTCCAGGGAGACCTTAGAGCTACATTTTAATATCGGAAGGGGACCTACAGGAAGGCTGAGGAGGGACTGTTTAGAGGAGCTTGTAATAATAGGATGAGGGGCAATGGTTTGAAACTGGAGCAGGGGAGATTTAGGTTGGACATCAGGAGGCAGTTCTGCACAATGAGAGTGGGGAAATACTGGAACAGGTTGCCCAGGGATGTGGTTGAGGCCCTGTCCCTGGAGACATTCAAGACTAGCTTTGATGTGTCCCTGGGCAGCCTGATGGAGTTGGAGATGTCCCTGCTGCCTGCAGGGGGTTGGACAAGATGACCTTTGAGGGTCCCTTCCAACCTGATGCAAAGTGTGAATCCATAAATCCTGGTCTCAGGCAAAGAGGCTCAAGCAGGGGAGGCTGAGCTGTGCCTGGCATACACAGCACAATTCCTTCTCCAGGTCTCCAGGTACAAAAGGTTGAGGTTTGTGTTGAAGTTCCTTCACAAGCATGTTTGCACCAACATTCTGTTCTGATTTCCCTGCAATACCACTTTATAATCCTAGAAGGAGTAATGGACTAAGAATGCCAAATCCCATCAGTGCACCATGGGCTGGGATTTTAATTAAGGTGAAGCAAATATTTGTTAAAATCCACCCAAAGGAATATATTTTTTTCCACTTCCCCCCCACCTCTGGCATTTCTATAGCCCTTGAATTTGTGCATCTCTGGTGCTCTATGAGCTTTAAATATCCTGAAGTAAAAGCAGATGCTTTGAACAAAGAGCTCAGGGCCCTGAGCACAAAGGGTGTGTGGCCTCTCAGAGCTCTGTAGCTAGTTAGGAATAGGAATATTTTTTTTTTTTTTTAATGGCAGTTGGAGAAACATTCTTTTATTTGTCTGGAAAGAGTTGTGTATATTAGTTGAAGAGCAAGGTGGATGTGGTTCCACAGTGGAGAGCAGCAGATTTTCAGCCAAGCTTATCCTTGGTCTTGCTTATAAAACTGAGGGAGTGCTCCATCAGCATGGGGCAGAGTGGCTGGAAAGCTGCCCAAGCAGAGAAAGACCTGGGGGTGTTGGTTGACAGCCAGCTGAAAATGAGCCAGAAGTGCCCAGGTGGCCAAGAAGGCCACCAGCAGCCTGGACAGGAGCAGTAATAGTGTGAGCAGCAGGAGCAGGACAGGGATTGTCCTTCTGTACTCAGCACTGGGGAGGCCTCATCTTGAGGACTGTGTTTAGTCAGCAGGATGTTGAGGTGCTGGAGTTGGTCCAGGGAAGGGCAACGAAGCTGGTGAAGAAGAGGGACAGTGAGGAGCAGCTGAGGGACCTGGGGTCCTTCAGCCTGGAGGAAAGGAGGCTGAGGAGAGACCTTCTCACTCTCTACAGCTCCCTGAAAGGAGGCTGGAGTGAGGTGGGTGCCAGTCTCCTCTCCCTAGCATTAAGTAAGGGGACAAAAGGAAATGCATCCAAGTTGCACCTGGGGAGGTTTAGGCTGGATTTTAGAAGAAACTTGTTGGCTGAAAGGGTTCTCAAAGCCTGGCACAGGTTGTCCAGGGAGGTGGATGCATCCCCATCCCTGGAGGTGTTTCAAAGAGGCAGAGATGTGGTGCTGAGGGCCATGGTTTAGCTCCAGCCTTGGCAAGAGTTGAATAATGCTTGTGCTCAATGATCTTAAAAGGTCTTTTCCAACCAAAATGATTATATGACTCCATGACAGGACTTTTGAGGGTGTCAGGGAGTGATAGGACTGGGGGGAAATGGAACAAAACTAGAACTGGGTAGATTCAGATTGGATGTTAGGAAGAAATTCTTCCCCATGAGGGTGGTGAGACACTGGCACAGGTTGCCCAGGGAGGTGGTGGAAGCCTCATCCCTGGAGGTTTTTGCAGCCAGGCTGGATGTGGCTGTGAGCAACCTGCTGTAGTGTGAGGTGTCCCTGCCCATGACAGGGGGATTGGAACTGGATGAGCCTTGAGGTCCCTTCCAACCCTAATGATTCTCTGATTCTATGATCCCTGATATTTAGTATTTGTTAATTTGAAAGGAGCAGAAAGCTGCTGAATGATTCTGATCTTGGTGAAAACCTCTGCAGCCTTTCTCCTTCAGCTGGAGCTAATAAAAGGCCTTGCCTTGGACACGGATTGATTTTGACTTCCACAATTTCCACAGTGAGCTGTTCCTTGTCAGAACCAGATGTAATCTCAGCCTTTGGTTCCTGCTGTCGTTCTGCCTCTTCAATCCATTAACTCCTCCACAGATTCTACTGCATTTCACTGACCCCTTATTAATCCCCTTAAAGCACTCCTCCTCCTCTAATTATTCATCTGCTCAGGCAGCCTGACCCTGTGGCACACAGGAGTAAGGCAGAGCAAGCCCTTGGCAAGGCTTGCTGACCTAGGAGATAAGCAGTGTTCCAGCCAAGGAGCCAAGCTGGAAAAACAACAGGAAAAGAGGTAAAACAAAAGCAGATTTTGGGGTCAGAGGTGCCTCTCCCCAACCCACCCTTTAACCTCACAGCTGGCAGAAGCCTCAGTTACAAATTGGTACCCAAGGCTGATGGAAATTCATAGACTGATAGAATGGGTTGGGTGGGAAGGGACCTTAAAGATCATCTAGTTTCAAGTCCCCTGTCATGGGCAGGGACACCTCCCACCAGCCCAGGCTGATCAAGGCCTCATCCAGCCTGGCCTTGAACACCTCCAGGGAAGGGACATCCACAACCTCCCTGGGTAATGCCTGTTGCCACCTTCCCACACATGCCATCAAAGCCCTAGGACTCTCAGGCCATGCCTGTGCTAATTTAATCAGTCAAGAACCATTGTGGTCCTAAAGCCTTCATCTCCCACCCAGGTGAGTCTTTTGCCATGGCCAAGCCTCTCTCCTGTTCTGGTTGTTAGCTTTTCTTGCTGTTCAGGAGAGATGGTAATCTCTGATTCATAGAATCCCAGCGTGGTGGAGGCTAGAAGGGACCTCTGGACATCATCCAGTCCAACTCCCCTGCTAAAGCAGAATCACCCAGAGCAGGTTGCCCTGGATCATGTCCATGTGCAATCAAAACCTCTCCAGAGATGGAGACCCCACAACCTCTCTGGCCAGCCTGTTCAGTGCTCCAGCAACCTCCCAGCAAAGAAGTTCTTCCTCATGTTCAGATGGAACCTTCTGGGTTCCAGTTGGTGCTTGTTTGCCCTTATTCTGTCACTGGGCACCACTGAAACAGTCTAGGTCCATCCTCTTGACATCCCCCCCCCCCCCCTTTTAGTTATTGATCAGCATTGATCCCTGTCAGGCTGCTCTTCTCCAGCCTAAACAGCCCCAGGTCTCTCAGCCTTTCCCCCCCAGAGATGCTCCACTCCCCTCAGCATCTTAGTAGCCTCCACTGGACTCTCTCCAGTCTCTCTTGAGCTGGGGAGCCCAGAATTGGACACAATACTCCAGATGTGATCTCACCAGGGCAGTGTAGAAGGGGAAGAGAACTTCCCTTAACCTGCTGGCCACACTCTTCTTCATGCCACTGGCCTTCTTGGCCATGAGGGCACAGTGCTGGCTCATGATTAAGGAGCTCCACTTCTCATTCTAATTAATATCTACCAGAGTGAACAGTCCCATCTAGACTGAGAGCCCCTGCAGAAGTGAGACATCACAGCAGCTTCTCCACAGCTGGAGCAAAGGAGCAGGCCTGGTGGTCCAAGGTGGTTGTTTTCTGAGCAGCCAGCTAAAAGGAGTATAAAAAGATGGACTAAATATGTAGAAAAGTGCAATGGGATGATTCTGCAGCCAGGAAACTCCACTCAGGTTTTTTTTTTTTTTACAGTGAAATATCTCAGCTGGATGAAATCATAAGAGCCCAGAGTTGTTTTGGTTGGAAAAAGACCATTAGGATCAAGTCCACCTAACCCTACCAAGTCTGGTGCTAAACATCATCCCTTAGCACTGTGCTGCTTTTAAACATCTCCAGGGATGGTGGTGATTCAACCACCTCCCTGGGGAGCCTGTTCCAGTGTTTGATAATTCTTTCAGTGAAAAAGTGTCTTCTCATGTCAAATTTAAACCTCCCCTGGTATAACTTGAGGCCATTTCATCTCATCCTCATCCTCTCACTTGTTACTAGAGGGAAGAGACCAACCCCCACCTCACTCCAGTCTCCCTTCAGGGAGCTGTAGAGAGCAATGAGGTCTCCCCTCAGTCTCTTCTTCTCCAGACTAATCAACTCCAGGTCCCTCAGCTGCTCCTCACCAGACCTGTTCTCTGGACCCTTCCCCAGCTTCCTTGCCCTTCTCTAGACCTGCTCCAGCTCCTCAATGTCCCAAACCTGAACACAATCCTCAAGGTGAGGCCTCAGCAGTGCTGAGCACAGGAGGACAATCACTTTCCTGCTCCTGCTGGTCACACCATTGCTGCTCCAGGCCAGGCTGCTGGTGGCCTTCTTGGCCACCTGGGCACACATTGGCTCCTTTTAATCTGTCTGCCTCTCAGCACCTCCAGGTCTTTCTCTGCTGGGTAGTTTCCCAGCTGCTCTTCCCCAAGCCTGCAGCACTGCATGAGGTTGTTGGAACCCAAGTGCAGAACCCAGCACTTGGCCATGTTGACTCTCATCCCCTTTGCCTCAGCCCATTGATGCAACCTGGCCAGGTCCCTCTATTGAACTTGCTACCCTCAGGCAGATCACCAGATCAAATGTGTCACATGAAAGCCAATCCTGAGCAGTCTAAGGAAGTTTTTCACATCTTAGGTCCTTGATATCTGGTTGATAACCATGCCCATGGCTGCAGTGAGAGCTTCTGATGCCATCAGAGGAAATCCTGCCTGTGACAAACCCTCTGCAGTTAGGCTCAGCAGACAGTTTGATAAATTGTTGAAAAGAAAAAGAGAGGCTGGAAAGGTTTTGCTGTTGAGATGTGAATGACATGTTTCAAGGCAGGCTTCACTCCCAAAACCTGGCTTGATTGGATTGGGATGATGTGCTTCATGAGCAGCCACTGCATGAAAGAGCAATTTGTTGCCAGGAGTTCCTGTTGCTCTCTTTGAAGTGCTGCTGTAACCTGCTACAAAATTGTCCTGAAGCAAGAGGCCATGTGAGAACACACTCAGCTCCAGAAAGAGCATTCTGAGGACACAATCAGCTCCAGAAAGAGCATTCTGAGGACACAAATCAGCTCCAGAAAGAGCATTCTGAGGACACATTCTTCAGCTCCAGAAGGGGCATTCCCTGAGTCTGACAGCAAATGCTTCTGATCTCTGCTTGCAGCTGTGAGATGCCAGATCTCACCCAAAGCCCCCCAAAACTTGAGCTTTGAGTCTGTATCTCAGTGGTGTGTGGCTGGAGAAAGGCCACCAGCCCCACCTGCTGCAGTCTTCCTGAGGCAACAGAGATGATACCTGGTGGATAAATACAGAGTTCAGTCTCTCAACCAACTCCAACCACTGCTCAAGGAGGGCCCCTCGGAGCTGATTTCTAAGGCTGTGTCTAGGTGGCTTCTGAGCATAGCCAAGGACAGAGACTGCACAGGCTCTCTGGGCAGCCTGCTCCAGCATTTGACCACCCTCCCAGTCTCCAGGACAAAGAGGCTGGAGCTCAATGGACAGCAGCAGGACTCTTGGAGCTGGGGGAAGGTGTGGATAGCTTTCCTTCCAGTGTACCAGTTCCTCTCCATACTCCAGTCTCGTCTCCCTAGCATGAAGTAAGAGGACAAAAGGAAATGGATCCAAGTTGCACCAAGGGAGGTTTAGGTTGGATATTGGAAGAAACTTGTGGACTGAAAGGGTGTTGGATCTTTTAGGGTAGGAGAGCTCTCCAGAGGGACCCTGACAGGCTGGACAGATGGGCAGAGTCCAACAGGATGGCATTTAAGAAGTCCAAGTGCCAGGTGCTGCACTTTGGCCACAACAACCCCATGCAGAGCTACAGGCTGGGGTCAGAGTGGCTGGAGAGCAGCCAGGCAGAAAGGGACCTGGGGGTACTGATTGACAGCCACCTGAACATGAGCCAGCAGTGTGCCCAGGTGGCCAAGAAAGCCAATGGCATCCTGGCCTGCATCAGGAACAGTGTGGCCAGCAGGAGCAGGGAAGTCATTCTGCCCTGTACTCAGCTCTGGTTAGGCCACACCTTGAGTACTGTGTCCAGTTCTGGGCTCCTCAATTTAAAGATATTGAGACACTTGAACATGCCCAGAGAAGGGCAATGAGGCTGGGGAGAGGTCTTGAGCACAAGCCCTATGAGGAGAGGCTGAGGGAGCTGGGGGTGTTCAGCCTGGAGAAGAGAAGGCTCAGGGGAGACCTCATTGCTGTCTACAACTACCTGAAGGGAGGTTGTAGCCAGGAGGGGGTTGGTCTCTTCTCCCAGGCAACCAGCACCAGAACAAGAGGACACAGTCTCAAGCTGTGCCAGGGGAGGTTTAGGCTGGAGGCGAGGAGAAAGTTCTTCACAGAAAGAGTAATTGGCCATGGGATGTGCTGCCCAGGGAGGTGCTGGAGTCAATGTCCCTGGAGGTGTTCAAAAAAGGATTGGACATGGCACTAGAAGCCATAGGTTAGTTAGTCAGGAGGTGCTGGGTGATAGTTTGGCCTTGATGATCTCTGAGGTCTTTTCCAGCCTGGTTGATTCTGTGATTCTATGGTTCTCAAAGACTCTTGTAGCATCTCCTCCTGATGTGTCTCCTCTGTGCTGTCTCTCCTCATCTGCAGTGTGGTTGCTTCTTTACCAGTATCTCAAAGTGATAGGGAGTGATAGGACTAAGGGCAAAGAAGCAAAATTAGAAGTGGGTAGACTCAGACTGGATGTTAGGAAGAAATTCTTCCCCATGAGGGTGGTGAGACACTGGCACAGGTTGCCCAGGGAGATGGTGGAATCCCCTTCCCTGGAGGTTTTTGCAGCCAGGCTGGATGTGGCTGTGAGCTACCTGCTGTAGTGTGAGATGTCCCTGCCCATGGCAGGGGGGTTGGAACTGGATGATCCTTGAGATCCCTTCCAACCCTGACAATTCCATGATTCTATGAATCCATGCTGAAGAACCAAGGCTCCATTAATGTCTAAAACCTGTTGCCTACAGATGCAGCCTCCAGGAACGCCTCCAAGTCTCAAGCTGTGCAGCTGCACTCCAACCTTCATGAACACACAGACAGTGACTAATGCTGAAATTCCCAAAAATACTTTGCCAGGTGTTTGTTTCTCCAGGCAGCTGCCTTTTGCATGTTCACTCAGCACAGCAGAAGGCTCCACACCCAGCCTGCTGACACAGAGCTGTTTTCTCATCACAGCAGGGAACAAGCAAGAGCAGTAGGAGGCATGAAGACGCCCACGGCTGAACTTCAGAGCCAGATCACAGCTCCCTGAGCACACTCAGGTCCAGGTCATTGGTTCTACAAGTCCACAGGGAGTGACCAGATTCTCAGCTCATGATGTGTGTGGGGAAAATAGATTATCTGTGTGAAGACAGGAGGTGTGTGCATATTAAAACAAATGTAGAGGTTAACGAGGCTGTCTCAGGTGGTTTCTCTAGGATGGCCTCACAGGTCCTCTTCCTGGACTACTGGGTCCAGTGCTGGGCTCCCCAGTTCAAGAGAGACAAGGAACCACTGGAGAGAGTCCAGAGGAGGCTACAAAGCTGCTGAGGGGCATAGAGCATCTCTATGAGGAGGAAAAGCTGAGAGCCCTGGGGCAGAGCAGCCTGAGGGGGGATCTGATCAATAGCCAAAGGGCAGGTGTCAAAGCCCTGACTTTTCAGTGGTGCCCAGTGACAGGAAAAGGGGTAACAGGCACAAACTGGAACCCAGGAGGTTGCATCTGAACATCAGGAGGAACTTCTTCCTGTGAGGGTTCTGTAGTGCTGGACCAGGCTGCTCAGAGAAGCTGTGGAGTCTCCACCTGGAGAGGTTCCAGATGCACCTGGATATGATCCTGGGCAATCTGCCCTGGATGATCCTGCTTTAGCAGGGGGGTGGGACTGGATGATCTCCAGAGGTCTCTTCCAACCCCTACCATGCTGGGATTCTGTCATATGCAGGGGGCAGACCCTTCCTAGGGCTTAATCTGTTATTTTGGCTGAGTTCTGCTCTGCAGTAGGTGAAGCACAGCAGAGATGGATATGGGAACAAGAGTCAAGTCCTTGGCTAAATTAACAGCAGCATTATCCTCTCAACACTGACCTAAGGACACAGGCAAGGAAAAAGGAACAATTCCTTTATTTTTCTTATGGTTAAAAGAGGTTGATTGAGGAAGAGCTGTCGGATGGTCTTGGCTTGCCCCACAGGCAGCAGCCCAGCTTTTAGGGATCCATGTTCATAGATTCATAGAATGGTTTGGGTTGGAAGGGACCTCAAAGATCATCCAGTTCTAACCCCACTGCCATGGGCAGGGACACCTTCCCCTAGCCCAGGTTGCTCAAGGTCTCATCCAACCTGGCCCTGAACACCTCAGGGAGGGGACATCCACAACCTCCCTGGGCAACCTCTTCCAGTGTCTCCCCACACTCACTGGAAAGAATTTCTTCCTAACCTCCAGTCTAAATCTGCCCTCCTCAAGCTTCAATCCATTCCCTCTCATCCTGTGTTGGTGAATAGTGAGAATTTTAAAGCCAGATGTAGCCTACAGGCACCAGGGATGCTTTGCTGCTTGCCTGGGCTTCACAGGAGAGTTTTTGCACATTTTTGGGAAAGTTTGGGGTCTTGCTGCTTTCTGGGGTTTGAGGGAAAGCACAACTAATTGAGCCCTAGTCCAGTGTAGCTGGGACTTCTTTAAAACTCTCCTTAGTCAACAGCTGGGATCAGGTGGAGTTTATCTGGCATCACCCTCACCTCACCAGTAACAATTTTAATAGAAGTCTTGGTCTAAAGAAAAGATGATAACATTAGCAAAGACTGGGACTGGAAATCTGGCAAGAAATTGCTATTTTCTTGCCCACTAAGAATAACTTTGGAGTTTTTTTACTTTATTTCTCTTGGCTGGGAGTGAGGTGCAAATATTAATTTATTCTGTGTGATCTGCTGCAGTCCATTTGGCTCAATGTAAGAGAGAAAAACCCGTGGGGTTTTTGTCCCCTCTGCATATTTTGTTGGTGTATTTAATTGCCTGTAACTAAACAGGAGGCAGCTTGCATCTGAGAGGAGATCTCAGCAGTTCCTATTAGCCAGAAACCAAACATCATCCACCTGCGTTTGAGGGTCTGAGTGGAGAGACAGCATCTGAAGCAGGGTAGATTTAAGTTAGACATCAGGAGGAAGTTCTTTACAATGAGAGTGGTGAAATACTGGAACAGGCTGCCCAGGGATGTGGCTGAGGCCCATCCCTGGAGACATTCAAGATCAGTCTTATTATGCCCCAAGGCAGCCTGATGGAGTTGGAAGTGTCCCTGCTGACTGCAGGGAGGTTGGACAAGATGACCTCTGAGGGTCCCTCCAACCCAATGAAATCTGTGGATCTTGATAATCTTTCACAAAAACTCCACAAGCAGTTAGAAGATGGGTGTGAGTGGAAAGGTGAAGAGTTATGGAGGTTAAAAAGGTTTGCAGAGAGAAGGAAAACATTCCTGAACTCTCCAGAGCAGCATCAGACCTTCAACATTCTCTAGGATCTGATAGAAAATTATGATTCCAAGGAAAATTCCTAGATTCACAGAATGGTTTGGATTGGAAGGGACCTTGAAGATCATCCAGTTCCAGTCCCCCTGCCATGGGCAGGGACACCTTCCACCAGCCCAGGTTGCTCAAGGCCTCATCCAACCTGGCCTTGAACACCTCCAGGGAAGGGGCATCCACAACCTCCCTGGGCAACCTGTTTCAGTGTCTCACCACCCTCACTGCAAAGAATTTCTTCCTAATCTCCAGTCTAAGCCCTCCTCAAGCTTCAATCCATTCCCTCCCAGCCTAGCACTACAAGCCCTTGTCAAAGGTCCCTTCCTGGCTTTCTTGTAGCCCCCTTCAGGTACTGGAAGGTTGCTCTAAGGTCTCCCTGGAACCTTCTCTTCTCCAGGCTGAACAGCCCCCGAGTCTCTCAGCCTGTCCTCACAGGGACATTGTTGGGTTTGATGCTTACAGTTCTGCATGGGTTAAAATATTTTGCTTCTCTGGAAGGCAGAGTGAGAAAATCAAAGTTTACAGTGTGCCAAGAGCTTAAGTATGTGGAATAAACAAGGGCAAGTCACAAACGAGCTGCTGCGGGGGATTTATTTGGTAACAAAAGGAAACCTTCCTCTTCCAGTTGGATTTCCATCGACCTCACAGGCCACTTGTCAGCAGCACAGTGTCAGGGCTGCAGAGCACCAACCCAAAAGTCATCTCCTCACAGAAGCTGTGGGATTAGATCCTGCTGCAAATGCCTCAACGCAGGAACCGAGCTATGAAGAAACATGAGATGGGAAAAGTGCTGCTCTGCATCAGGAATTCAAAGGTGAAAGCTAAGCCAGAGATGCTAATCAGCTGGTGGGGACCTGGCTCCAAGCTCACTTCTGAGAGGCCATCTCAAATAAGGGTCTTGCCCAGGACCACAGTGGGACCCCTTCCAATAACTATTAGAGGCTTTAGCTGTGTCCCCACATCAAGTTAACATGAAAACTGTTGGTTCAGTAGCAGAAGGGAGTAAGAAGTTCACCATGAGCCAGCAGTGTGCTCTTGTGGCCAACAAAGCCAGTGTCTCCTGGGGTACATGAAGAAGAGTTTGGCCAGCAGATTGAGAGAGGTTCTCCTCCTGCTGTGTTCTGCCCTAGTGAGACCACGTCTGGAGTACTGGTCCAGTGCTGGGATCCCCAGAGAGAGACGAGGAACTACCAGAGAGAGTTCAGGGCAGGCTACAAAGATGATGAGCATGCATCCAGATGACTGAAGCATCTCTGTGAGGAGGAAAGGCTAAGGAGTAATGGATAGAAACTATAACACAGGAGGTTCCATCTCAATGGGAGGAGGAACTTCTTCATTGGGAGGGTCACAGAGCACTGGAGCAGGCTGCCCAGAGAGGTTGTGGAGTCTCCTTCTCTGGAGACTTTCAAGACCCATCTGGATGTGTTCCTGTGTGACCTGTGCTGGATTCTGTGGTCCTGCTCTGGCAAGGGGGTTGGACTTGATGATCTTTGGAGGTCCCTTCCAACCCCTAACAGCCTGTGAGCCTCTGATCCTCTGAAAGGCTGAGAGACCTGGGGTGGCTTAGGCTGGAGAAGAGCATTCTCATATTTTGCTTCTCTGCCATATCTCCTTTTTTTTTTTTTAGCCAAAAAAACACATAATAACTTTTACCAATTCATGTGGTTTTCAAGATCTTGGAATTTTTTACCAGAATCTCTCTGACTCCATCTTCTTCAGACTTAGCATGTGAGCAGCAGGAGGGGGGGGAGGAGATCTGTTTGATTTGTAGTAAAATCATGTGCCAAAAAGCATTATGCGGAGCAGCATTAGAGGCTAACCAGTACAAACCACTGACACAGACCAGGAGCCTGCTGTTTGTCTTCCATTAGGATTTTGTCTGGAATTTGCATTTTTTTAGACTATACTGAAGGCTCTGTCTCTCTTTTGGGGACAACACGGAGGCCTGCTGAGTGGCAGCTTGGCTCCTGTTCAGCAGAGCTTCAGTTTCATTAGATGCAAACTCAGGGAAAAAGAGGGGGGAAAAAAGAGGCATTTTGTAGCTCCTCAAAGGCTCTACAGACTCCGTGGGCAGATTTCTCCTGAAGTGATGGTCAGCTGAACAGCAAGGGGGGAGATTTTGTCCATCAAGGGAAACCTCAGATTGGCCTTTTTTTTATCCTTCTCAGAATATCTTCATTCATCTATTCATAGAATGGTTTGGAAGGGACCTTAAAGATCATCCAGCTCCAACCCCCTGCCATGGGCAGGGACACCTCCCACCAGCCCAGGTTGCTCAAGGCCTCATCTAACCTGGCTTTGAACATCTCCAGGGAGGGGGCATCCACAAGCTCCCTGGGCAACCTGTTTCAGTGTCTCCCCACCCTCACTATAAAGCATTTCTTCCTAATCTCCAGTCCAAATCTATCCTCCTACAGCCCTTCACTGTGTTCCTCCCTTTCTCCTTTCTCCCTGGCACAGACTGAGCTCCTGCTGCCAGGCTGTCACATAAGCATCCCCTTCAGAGATCTGCTGCTACCATGCACAGGTCTGGCAACATCAGCAGCACACTGCAGTGGTACTGGAAGTACCCACAAGCTGGTGGGGAAAGAGCAGTGGGAGCTGGTGTTGAGCCTGAGCAAAGCTGCAGGGTTAATTTTTCTGCCTGCAAACGTCTTCAAGTCCTTCTGTCTTCCACCAGAAGCAGCCAGTGAGAGACTGGCTGCAGATCTCTGGATCCTGGAAAGGGTGAGCAGGGCTGCAGTCTTGGACTGCTCTTTCCAAAGTCTTGCAGCATCCTCTGGTGGAGCTGCAAGGAAAAGATGGACATCCAGGGGAGAGGAACAGTGAGGTTCTGTCTTGCACTGCCACAGAAGGGTTTCAATCATAGAATCACAATTTGGGGTTGGAAGGGACATGTAAAGGTCATCTAGTCCCACCCCACCTGCAGGAAGCAGAGACCTCTACAACTAGATCAGGTTGCTCAGTGCTCTGTCCACACAGACCTGCAACATTTCCAGGGATGAGGCACCCGCCACCTCTCTGGGCAACCTGGGCCAGTGTCTCACCACCCTCAGCATCAAAATTTTCTTCCCTTTCTCTAGTCTGAATCTCCCTCTTTTAGTTTAAAACCATCACCCCTGGCCTGTCACCAACAAGCTCTGCTAAAAGTCCATCCCCATCTTATAGGCTCCTTTAATATTGAAAGGCCACAAGAAGGCCTTCTCTTCTCCAAGCTGAGCAACCCCAAGTCTCTCAGTGGATCCTCACAGCAGAAGAGTTCCAGCCCTGGGATCATTTGGTGGCATCCCCAAGCCTGATCCAATAGGTCCTGAGGACTCCAGAGCTGGACATAGTACTGCAGGTGGAGTCTCACCTGAGCAGAGGGGCAGAATCCCCTGCCTTGACCTGCTGACCATACTGCTGGAGACACAGCAGATTGCTGCAAGGTCATGCCCTGGGTTTGGGTTCTCTAAACATGTACCCCAGATTCACTCATCTGCACCATGACTGGAAAGAATCAAAATGGCAAACATCTTAATACCAACTAGGAGATGTTCCTCCAGAGAGGAGGGATCTGGGGACTATATTTCCATGAGGTCATAGTGAGGTCTCTTTTCCCAAGTAGCAGGTGATAGAACAAGAGGAAATAGCCTGAAATTGTGCCAGGGAAGCTTTAGGTTGGATATTAAGAAAAAGTCTTTATGAAAAGAGTGGTCAGGCATTGGAACAGGCTGCTCAGGGAGGTGGTGGACTCACCATCCCTGGGGGTGTTCAAGAAATGTGTAGACATCACACTTGGATGTGGTTTAATGGTCATGGTAGTGTAAGGTCAATGGTTGGGCTCAGGGGTCTTAGAGGTGTCTCTCAGGGCTGGGCTCAGGGGTCTTAGAGGTCTTTTCCAGATGAAACAATTCTGATTCCTTGCTTTGCTGTAGATGTCCTGGGTGATCTTGGGCAAGTGTCTGAAACTTTCTGACAGTTCAGTGCTGCAGGAGCAGAGCCTGTATCCAGAGTGCAGTAACATGGCTGGCAGAGATGCTTCCCAGCTTCTCCCTTTTTCCTGGTCTTAGTCACCATGATCACAGCCCAACAGGTTTCTTCATTCCTGGGCCAATGAAGCACTCGGATAAAAATCTGTGATTCTTTGCTGTGTTTTGGCCCAAAGGGCAAAACAAGTTGTTGTGTTCTGGTTTATTACACACAGCCAGGTGTCTGGAGCACTTGCTCCATGGATGGGGCACCTAGGTTCAGGGTCTCTCAGCCCAAGAACACTCAGACACCTACTTGCTGACTCCTAGGTGTTTCATCTTTCCTGTTGAAACTGCAAAAAAGAAGTAATGATTCAGAGACAGCAAATAAGACAAACTTCTGTCTTACTCCCCTCCTAGCAATCAGGACACTCATCAGGGCTGGAACAGATCTCTGGAGACCACTTTCAAGGCAGGGTCAGCTTGACAAGGTCACACAGGAACACCTCCAGGTGGGTTTGGAATGTCTCCAGAGATGGAAATGCCATCATCTCTCTGGGCAGCCTGCTCCAGTGCTCTATCACCCTTAAATTAAAGAAGTTCCCCCTCATGTTTAGATGGAACTTCTTGTGTTCCAGTTTGTGCCTGTTACCCTTTGTCCTGTCACAGGGCACCACTGAAAAAAGCCTGGTCCCCTCCTTGTTGAAGTATTTGGAAGCATTGATAAGACATCCCCTCAAGCCTTCTCTTTCTTCTGCTTTAGGAAGGCACAGGGTAATACCCTCAAAGTGTACCAGAGCACTTTGCTTCAGAGAATCAAGTTCACCTCCTCCAGCTTGAGAAATGAGGCTGGTGGCAGAGGGTAGTGTGAAACCTGCTCTGGAGTCACACAGCCTGAGGCATGGCAAAGAAGTGTTGGGAGAATCTTTTCTGGGCACCTCCATGAAGATTGACAACCCACTGCTGCCAACCTCATCAGCAATTCACTCACTCCTTCTGAAAGCAGAGTAAATTGGCCAGCAGCCTGCACTTCATCTTCTCTCCCAACTCCTCTGGGTGAGAAGCACCGAGCAGCCCAGGTTTCTGATAAAGTAAAAGCAAACACCATTCCCTTCTGCTAAGATACAGGAATATTATCCTGACATTTCAGCATGGATCACTCCATGTGAGTGCTGCTCGTTCTCTCCCCTCCTAGAGCTGTGCCTTGACAATAGAAACATTCCCTGAGAACAAACAAAATAATCAGGGTTGAAAACCAAATTCAGGGTGGAAGAATGAATGCCTCAGTGGGAGCTATCTGTCAGGCTAGGTTTGCCTCTTGGCCTGCACAGGTCTAAGCAAGCTGACTTTGTAGCAGTGATCATGCAATCACAGAATGTTAGGGGTTGGAAGGGACCTCCAAAGATCATCCAGCCCAACCTCCCTGCCAAAGCAGGTCACACAGGAATGCATCCAGGTGGGTTTTGAATGTCTCCAGGGAAGGAGACTCCACAACCTCTCTGGGCAGCCTGCTCAAGGGTTGTCACTCTCACAGAAAAGAAATTTTTCCCTACGTTCCCATGGAACCTCCTCTGCTCCAGCTTGCCCCCATCACCCCTTGTCCTGTCATGGGGCATCACTGAGCCGAGCCTGGCTCCAACCACCCCCCACTGCCCTGCACATCTTTATAATCAGTAATGAGGTCACCCCTCAGGCTCCTTTTCTCCAAGCCAGAGAGCCCCAGCTCCCTCAGCCTGTCCTCACAGGGAGATGTTCCACTGCCTGCAGTAGCTTTGTGTCTGTGGGCTGGACTCTCTCAAGCAGCTCCTTAGGGTCCTTTTTGAACTGAGGGGCCCAGAACAGGACACAGTATTTCAGATGTGGCCTCAGCAGGGCAGAGTAGAAGGGGAGGAGAACCTCTCTCAACCTACTAACCAGAGTCCTTCTAATCCACCCCAGGATGCTCTTGGCACTCTTCCCTTTTGAGTTACTTAAGAATTCAACAATATCTACTAATTTGTGTATACTGGATGAAGTATTTATCTTCAGGGGCAATAGTTTGAAACTGGAGAAGGATAGATTTAGGTTGGACACCAGGAGGAAGTTCTTTACAATGACAGTGGTGAAATACTGGAAAAGGTTGTCCAGGAACATGGTTGAGGCTCCATCCCTGGAGACATTCCAGATCAGACTTGATGTATCCCTGGGCAGCCTGATGGAGTTGGAGGTTTTCCTGCTGACTGCACAGGGTTTGGACAAGATGACCTTGAGGCTCCCTTTTAACCCAATGCAATCTGTGACGTCTATCTCTTTTTTTTTTTTTAAGTCAAGGCATTTATTTTTACATTACCTCAAGGAATTACAATCATCACCCAACATTTTTGCAAGCTGTTAAAAGTTGAAGATTAAAACCTGCAGTTAAGTGTGTGTGTGGGGGGGGAAGCTTCCAAGGAGGAATTTATCTGTCATTTGTCTCAGAAACTAGACTTGTGGGGTGAAAATTCTTGGCAGGCCACAGTGACTTGTCCCATCCATCGGCTGTTTAACATCATTCCATGTGAAAAATGACAGCAATATGGGGGTCAGTGCTGAGAAACAGCAGCTTGTTCTGCAGCAACAGCAGTTCTGGGAGATACGATACCCCATTTGTGCTGCTTCTGTACCCCACCAGAGTTCAGAGCCTTAAGTTACTGCCTACAACCTTTTTCTTAACACTGGAAATAATCTGCTGTTGTCCATACTGTGAGATGGTGAGAACCTGGATCTAACTGAGAGAAGGGACCTAGAGAGGGGGTTGGACTAGATGACCTTTGGAGGTCCCTTCCATCCCAGGCCATTCTATGCTTCTATGATAAAAGACATTTAATGCACCCAAGGAACAAACCCACCACAGACAACCATTGGCAACAGGCACAACCTAATGCAATTAAACACTGCTTTGCAAATGTGAAAACTAATTTAACTTGGAGATCTCAGTCTTTGAGGAAACAATTAAGCACAAGTTGGGAGAATTCAGAGATTTCTTTCAACTGGCTCTAGCCAGTGAAGATATGAGAGAAGAAAGACATAATTCACTATATTGGTAGGACAACTTTGAGTTATGGATTTACTTTTGTGTTTCCACTACCTACACTTCAGACAAAGACTAATTTTTTGCTGAGCAATAGTACTGAAATAGCCAAACCCTTTCCACAAATTTGTTGGGATTTTACATGGTTCTTATGCCAGTAATTTTTATTCACTCCTGAATTTCATGGAATCATTTCATTTCTTATGTCAACATACAGAAGACCTTATTTTCAAAATAAGTTAGCTTCAAATCCAAAAATCCATCAGCTGATCATAGCTACTATATTATGCTTTGATTTCTATGTACAGTGAAAAAAGCAGAAAAGATGCCCTTAAAAATACTGAATTGGTCTGGGGGAAGGTGTCCCAGCCCATGGCAAGGAAGTTGGAACTAGATCATAGATACCACACAGAGGACCTCAGCCCCAGTAAGGAGGTGCAATGGATGATATTGGAGTAGTCATTTGCCCTATTCCTACCTGACCGGGGGGGGGGCCACCAGGCCCCCCTGGCCTTTTGGGATCACCATCACCCAGTGTGCACCAGAGGTACTCACCAGGGAGGAGAGGATCCTCAGCCCAGATGGGCTCAGCTTGGGGCTCCTGCTTCTCCTGGCAAGGATTAAATAGGGGAGTGGGTGGGGAGGGCAAAGTGGCCACACCTGGGGTGGGAGGAGACTGCAATAGAGCCCAGGTGCTCTGGGATTTGAGGGGGAAAATGAGGCAGGTGGCGTGGCAAAGAGTGTGAAACCAGTGTTGTTGAGAAAGAATGGAGATTAAGATAATATTCAAATAGGAATTATTGACTTGTAGTGGTTGATAGATGCTTAATCTGGCTCCTTTCAGGATGTTCCACTCCTCTTGGACATTAGATAACTTATTGACAAACTCAGGCATGATTTTGATGGGCCAATATTAAGTTCAATAAACAAACAGCTTCTGCTAAGGTAACTGTATAGTGCTATCATTTAGTTTGGACTGTATAGTATTATCATTTAGGTTGGACTTGATGATCTCTGAGGTCTTTCCCAACCTGGTTGATTCTGTGATCATCTCAGCAAAGTCTTTATCTCAACCCAGAGGGGTTTTTTGGGGTCATTTTCCCACCCATCTGTGTGGGGGGAGGGGGCTTGCATCTGAGAGCAGGCTGTGTGAAGCCAGGACACTGCTGGGCTGAAGAGGAGCCAAGGGGGTTAGCTGGCAGAGTTGAACTCTCCTACAGCTAGACAGGAACAGTCCATGCCACAGGGAAGCCTGTGCTCTCTCCTATGTGAGTGTGGAGACAATAGGAGTATGAGATGCAAACCCTTTGTTCTACAGGCACAAGTGCAGCAGGTACAAAGGAAAGTAAAGAGAAGAGAGGCTTCTTCCAGCAGGAGAGCTGCACTGGTCTACCAGGAGCAGTTCTCTGGTCTTAGTGCATGGGCATCAGATCCAAATTTGAGTAGGGGAAGATCTGGATGAGGCACTTAGTGCCATGGTTTAGTTGATTAGATGGTGCTGGGTGATAGGTTGGACTTGAGGATCTCAAAGGTCTTTTCCAACCTGGCTGATTCTGTGATCTCAAGAAGTGATTGTATTGGAGGCTGAAGTAAGCATAACTGGGAATGAGTGGGAAAAGTAGCCCTGTAGAATCACAGCACCATTAAGGCTGGAAAAGACCTTTTGTACCCTTGAGTCCAACCATAGCCCAACTACCACGACCACTAAGCTGTGTCCTGAAGTGCCACATCTACAGACCTCTCGAACACATCCAGGGTTGGTGACTCCACCACCTCCCTGGGCAGCCTGCTCCAACACCCCACCACTCTTTTCATCTAGAAGCTTTTCCTAATGCCCAATTGGATACACTCCAGCCATCCCTTCACCCACAACTGTACAAAATGCCTAATTCTGTATACATCTGACTTCCTGTAACCTGTGTTCTTTCAGTCAGAAGAAATCAGGATGGACACACTGTAAGCAGAGCAGGTGTGCCAGTTCAGTCCTACATGTCCTTGCAGAAATTATCACTCTTTTCTAGAAGCCAGCAATGATCTTGTATACTTTAAAAAAAGTGGCATTTCACATCTTAGTTTTTAGCTTTTTATCAGTCATCCTTTAAATATCCAGAATATTCCCAGCAAGAAACTCCTTTAGGGAATGTATTGGCTGGACAGCCAAGACAGATGTGGGACTCTGATGCTCCTCTTTTGCACCTGAGCATCACAGAATCACAGAAACATCCAGGCTGGAAAAGCCCCTCAGGATCACCAAGTCCAACCCAGAACCCTACTTTACAAGGGTCACCCTTAAACCAGAGCCCCAAGCACCACATTCAAACCACCTTGAAACACAGCCAGGCTTGGTGACTCCACCACCTCTCTGGGCAGCACATTCCAATCCCTGACCACTCTCCCTGTGAAAATTGTTTTCCTAATGTCCAGTCTAAACCTACCCAGTTGTAGCTTGAGGCCATTCCTTCTTGTTCAATCACTAATTACCTATGAGAAGAGACCAGCACCACCCTTTCTGCAATGTCCTTTCAGGTAGAGCCTGAAAGGTAGAGAGCAATGAGGTTGCCCCTCGGCCTCCTCTTTTCCAGCTCCCTCAGTCTCTCTTCATCAGATTTATTCTCTAGGTTCTTCCCAGCTTCCTTGCCCTCCTCTGCCCTGGCTCCAGCACCTCCACATCTCTCTTGGATTGAGGTGCCCAAAACTGGACACAACACTCAAGGAGTGGCCTCACCAGAGCTGAGTCCCAGGGGACAATCCCCGCCCTGCTCCTGCTGGACACAGCATTGCTGATCCCAGCCAGGCTGCCTTTGGCTTTCTTGGCCACCTGGCACACTGCTGGCTCCTCTTCAGCTGCTTGTCCATTAGCACCCCCAGGTCCCTTTCTGCCAGCAGCTTTCCAGCCACACTGCCCCAAGCCTGCAGCACTGCTTGGGGTTGTTGTGCCCCAAGTGCAAGACCTGGCACTTGGCCTTGTTGAAGCTCCTCCTGGTAACATTGGCCATGGATCCAATCTATCCAAGTCCCTCTGCAGAGCCTCCCTACCCTGGTGCAGATCAACACTGCCACCCAACTTGGTGTCATCTGCAAACTCCCTGCTGACACACTCCATGCCTTCATTCCACATCTGGAATATTGTGTCCAGTTCTGGGCCCCTCAGTTCAAGAAGGACCTCAGGGAGCTGCTTGTAAGATTCCAGCACAGAGCCACAAAGATGAAGAGAGTGGAACATCTTCCTTAGGAGGAGAGACTGTAGGAGCTGAGGGCTCTGTAGCTTGGAAAGGAGGAGCCTGAGAGGTGACTTTGTTCACAGTGATAAAGATGTGCAGGGTGAGTGCCCAGAGGCTGGAGCCAGGCTCTGCTGGGTGATGCCCAATGCCAGCACAAGGGGCAATGGTGGAAGCTGAGGCATAGGAAGTTCCATGGAAACAGGAGGAAGTATTCTTTTTCCCCTGTGAGGGTGACAGAGTCCGGGAACAGGCTGCCCAGGGGGGTTGTGGAGTCTCCCTCTCTGGAGATATTCAAGACCTGCCTGGATGTGTTTCTATGTGACCTACTCTAGGTGCTCCTGCTCTGGCAGGGGTTTGGACTGGATGATCTCTGGAGGTCCCTTCCAGCCCCTAACATTCTGTGATTCCCACAGGAACTGTTTATTTTGCAGCTGAGTGAATTGAGTCCTGGCAGTCAGGTTGAATGGGTTTTCAGCTCTGCAACCTCATCTGCTGTGAGACTGGGAGCAAAGCTGCCTTGCCTTCTCCTTGGAGCAAGAAGAACCTGTACAGAGATGTAGCATTTTCTTCTGCCTCAAAATAAATCTGTCTAAATAGGAATAAGCAAGGCCTGGCACCGTGTGGTATTCCTGACTTAACAAGGGAGTTGCTGCAGTTTCTTCAGAGAAAATAACGATCACCGCAGCGGGAGGCACTCCAATGAATGGGGTAAACCTCGCATCTGCCTGCGATTTTGAAGAACTGTGAGGGACTTAGCAAGAGATGCTGCCCTCCGCGCCTCTCCTCAGGGCGGGCGGGGACACCCTGCCCGCTCCCAGCATGGCAGCTGGCTTCCGGCCCGCCCTCTCCCTCACTCAAGATGGCAGCTACCACCAAGCAGTCTGATGTGTTGAGGCTGTGGGGGCCATGTTGCTGTCGGGCAGCGGGGCCCTGCCAGGCTGCACCATTCGGCTGAAGAGACAGGAGGGGAGAGGCAGGGGTGGCTTCTCCCAGGGCGGGCTCTCAGGCGGGAGGAGCGCGGCTGAGGCGGGAGCGGGGCGGCCTGGCCCGGCCCGCCTGGCAGGGTAAGGTTGGGCGGGGACGCTGAGGGAGCGGGTACCGGGGAGGAGCGCCCGGGAGCTGCTGGGGAGGACCCTGAGGAGGGTGGGATGGGAACCTGGCTGCTGCTCGCCCTGCCCTGCCCTGCCGAGCGGGAGTGTGCCCACTGTCCTCGGGGCACAACGCGGGCCTCGACGCCTCACGGGCAGGCGTGGCAGTGGCGAGGCATCGTCTCTGAACAGGCCTTGAGGGGTGACATCTGGCCTGTCCCGTGTCCCAGCCCCGGTGTTGGACGTAGCTTTGGGCACCTGCCATGCCGTGAGGAGACACGCTATTGCCAAACACAGGCAAAAATGGCTTTGGTTTCTTATCTCCTGGCAGGGTCTGTGGGGCTTTGTGGGTGCTGCAGGCCTTTACACACCTAGAGATCTGTTGGTCACACAAACGATGAAAGCCAGAAGATGATCACAGCTGTGCTTTGTAGTGGCTTGAGGCTGTGAGGCATCTTTTGGATAGGGTTGTGAGCGTTGGGCCTCTTCCACCTGTAACGTGTGGTCAGCCTTGATAATCTCTCCTGTGAAAGAGCGTTTCTAATGGTATCTGAAAGGCAACGTGCTTGCTTTTTTAGCAAGGCAGAAATCAACAACAAGCAAGCAAGCAAACAAACAAACAAACCCCAAACATCTTTAAATGACTTTGTGGAATTTGTCCAGCAGTGCTCACAGCCCAGAAACTGTGGCAAGGGAGGTGCAGTTGTTACTGTTCACTCAGCATCCTGACAGCTTTATATTACCTGCGTCATGTGGGGATTGTTGTAAATAAACTTCATTTTCCAGATGATTAATACACTTGAGTAGTTCCAGCTGTTATTTTTGTCTTCATAATGCTCTTCTTCACCTGTGTTAGCTGTTATCTCATTGATATTAATGTATTTTTATTATCACAATCCATCTTTAAGACAGGCAAACATTACCTCATTTTACAGGAGGAAAAGAAAAAAAGGCAAAAATCTAAAACGATAGCAGAGGTATGGCTTGTCTGAGAAGTAAAGATTGGTCTTGCACATCTGTGTCAATGAGACTTAGTGCCCTTTACTTAGGTTGGTTTGTGTGCTTTTAAATATTCTGCCTTTTATTCTCCAGCGCTGGTTATTCAGTCTGATCTCTGGAGTGGTCCCAGAGTTTTATCCATCAGGATTTGGTGTACAGTACATGCAGCTGTTGAAAGTTTAAATGAATCCTTTCTGGGAAAATTAAGTGGGTGCAGAATTTCCTCTTCGTTTCTCTGAAGATTTAATTGAAAGGGCTTGGGGAAGATCAAGCAATCAAGGACTATCTATACTTTGCAAAAAGCAGGGCATGTTTATGTGAAGTAACAATCTCAAGGAATGCTTATGCAAAGTTAGAGTTTTTGAACTATGCAAATTAATTTCTTTGACCTCTTGAGTTTTTCTTCCCTGATGCTTGGGTGTATAGACTTCACTGTCATCCCCTCAAAGGGGCTTTATAGTATTATACCTGTTAAGGGTCTGGCTTGGAGAAGTTGCAAAGTAGATGTGGAAGTCCAAGAAACAACAGTTTAGAAATATTTACTGTCCTTCTTGCAAACATCCTCATTTTCTGTGTTAATTATTCTGCTGTTGACCATAAAAAGCAGTTCTATATCACAGAGCAAGTCTACATCTCTTCTTGGAGTTTGGAAGCTGCTGTTTAGCCTTAAAAGAGTTGTACTTATCCCAGTGAGCCTTATCATGGGCTGTCATTGGACCAAAATACATTTTGGCTTTTGCAGTGGTTCTGTTAAATTATGGGGTTTTGTCAGTCTTGCAGAGGTGCAAGTTCTTTAAAGTATTTATTTCCTTGTTACTGTGCAAAAAGCTGAAAGAAGTTAACAAACAATATGCCTTAAATGCTGTTTTCACTGAAATAGAATCATAAAATCAGTCAGGGTTGGAAGGGACCACAAGGATCATCTAGTTCCAACCCCCAAATATTTTCATTGAAGTTGGTGTCTTGGAAACCAGCAACTTGCTGCTTTCAGAATCTTCAAGGTACAGCAGTTTGATGCTTATTTGGGCTGTTAAACCTAGGAATGCTCAGTTTATGGATGCAGCTGGGAGCAAAAGTTAGGACTATAGAGACCAAAGTGCTGTGTGTTCATAAACTGATGGATACAGTGAAAGCTGTTAATGATTCATGGACTCAGAGAATGGGGTGGGTTGGAAGGGACCTTAAAGATCATTCAGTTCCAATCCTCCCTGGCACTGGCTGGGTCACCTTCCACTAGACCACTTTCTCAAGGCCTCATTCCATCTGGTTTTGGGCAACTCTTGTTTGATAACTTAGTGGTTATTTCAAGCCAACATTAACCTTCAATTAGAACAAAATGCAAGATGTATTTTGACTGGGTGATTTATTGCAACATTTGTCATCCTTACTTCTGTCTTGTGTCTATGTGGATGGGAATTCCTCAAGGGTCTTCTTTTGTCGTTGTTAATGAAGTGTAAGGGGAAATAGCTTTTCTTAATCCATTTGGAATAAGAAGCTGCTTCCTTAGCCTGAAAATGAAGCAGAATACTTGGAAAGCTTCTATTACGTGAACTTTTTTTAGGGAAAAAAAAAAAAGGAATACATACATACTTTTAGCCTAGAGAAGAAAAGACTGAGGTAGATTCCTTCTGATTGTAATAAATACTAAAGGATGGGTGTCAGAAGGATGGGGCCAGTCTGTGGTGCCCAGTGACAGGATGAGGTAACAGGCACGAACTTGAACATAAGAAGTTCATTCTAAACATGAGGAGGAACTTCTTTACTTTGAGGATGATGGAGCCCTGGACCAGGCTGCCTAGAGAGGTTGTGGAGTCTCTGTCACTGGAATCATTCAAAACTATCTGGATGCTGTCTTGTGCAGCCTGCTTTAGGTGAACCTGCTCTGGCTGGGGTGGTTGGACTAGATCATCCCCAGAGGTCCCTTCCAACCCCTGCCATTCTGTAATTCTGTGTAGAACAGGAAAACAAAATGTAGTCAGCAGTACTTTAGAAAACTAAAGATCAGTTTCCTCCCCAAATGGTAACAAAAAGCACAGTTCTGTGTTTTTTTCAGAAAAAAGTTGCTGAGAGTAATTAATTTGTGGTGTTTTCATTGGAAAGAGATTTCAGCAAAGCGTTTCTGGGTCAATTTAATCTAGAACTGGATGATCTAAAGAGATGATGTTGGAATGTGCCTCTCTGTTTGACATGGTATCAGATAGCAGTGTTAGAGCTCGCATGGGAGTGTGTATCAAGAGTTTATCAGTGATGGGAATCTCAGGGAGGACTGGGAGGAAATTAGCCCATGCTCTCCTCATTGATTTCTTTACGTGCTCCTGATCAGCAAGCTGTGCAGCCTGGAGGTCAGCCCTGAACAGGAATATCCTTTTGGAAAGGCCAGGGGACAGATTTGGTGAAAGCTTTTGGGAATTTTGGGACTGAATATAGGAATTAACCTCCAGGTGTGTGCTGTTTCTTGCTATTAGGATTATGTCTCAGCAGCGTTGGTGATCATTGGTAGCCAATGGTTGACAGAGGTTGAGTTGGAAGCTTTCAGTTATGCCTGGTGGCTACAATTTGTAAAGCAGAGACTGATAGTTATGTAGGAGTCTGGATATGAGCAGCCCTTTTCTAATCTAATTGAGACAACATTATTTGTATAGATTCATAGAATGGTTTGGGTTGGAAGGGACCTTAAAGCTCATCCAGTTCCAACCCTTCTGTCATGGGCAGGGACACCTCCCACTAGCTCAGGTTGCTCAAGGCCTCATCCAACCTGGACATGAACACCTCCAAGGAGGGGGCATCCACAACCTCCCTGGGCAACCTGTGCCAGTGTCTCTCCACCCTCCCTGTCAAGAATTTCTTCGTAATCTCCAGTCTAAATCTGCCCTCCTCAAGCTTCAATCCATTCCCTCTCATCCTGTCACTGCAAGCCTTTGTCAAAAGTCCCTCCCCAGCTTTCTTGTAGGCCCCTTCAGATGCTGGAACGATGCTATAGGGTCTCCTTGGAGCCATCTTTTCACATCCCACTCCTCAATTTCCACCTTCTGTGGGATGTTTCAATACCTGCTTTATCTTTTTTTTCTAGTCACTTTTCCTATTTTTCCTGTAGCAATATTTTTGTTTTCTCTGAGTAAACAACCTTGCCCTTGCTGGTAGCAGGAAGCTCTGAGATTCATAGAATTGTTTAGATGGGAAGGGACCTCTAAAGATCATCCAGTTCCAACCCCCCTGCCGCTGGCAGGGACACCTTCCACTAGATCTGGTCCATCCTGGCCTTGAACACTTCCAGGGAGGGGAAATCCACAGCCTTCCTGGGCAACCTGCTCCAGTGTCTGACCACCCTTCTTGTAAAGATACAAACAGCTCCATTGGTTGCAGTGGAACTTGCTCATCGAGTACCTAGCATCGACCTCCCAACAAAGTACAAATATTTGAAGTTCTGCATAACTCCTTGGCAGTCATTTTATATCTCTTAGAGGTCTTGTTGTTTCCTAGCTATAAACACATTCCAGCCACACTCAGTGGGGTGGCCAGAAAATCAGTTTCAACCCTTTAAATGCAGTTTTAAAAACATTTTTTTGGGGTGTCACAAGGGTTGAGTGACTTGTGCCTTGCAGATTAGATGATGATTATCTGCAGTAGCTTGTAACAGGAAGAGAATTCTCAAAGCTATCTCTTGAGCTGGCTGTTCGAGCCTATTCTGTCCAGCCTGTGCCTTGTGTTCCACTTCCCGCTGCTTTATGTTGAAGGTGCATTTGTTTCTTTAATCAGCCAGTTTATATCTGCCAGGAATATATTTAATATAATGTCAAACACAATTGAGTTGAGAAGTGAAAGCTTGTTTTGGTGTCATTTTCTGGCAGCCATTATTGCTGTCAGAGGGAAGCACAGCAAAGCCAAGCTCGAACGGAGCCTTTCAGTGATAACAAGCTGCTTCGGCTGTTTGTTTTGGCCTAATGTTCTTCCCTTGGTTACAAAGCTCTTGTAAGCATGTGCTGAGTAACAGACCTTTAAAAACCATGCTAAATCAGGAGGATCAGCTTAGAGGATCAGATCAGAGCATCCAAGGGGCTCAGGAAGGTTGGCAACATCGTTTGTGCTTTATGAACAAGGATAAGGGGAGGCCTGTTCCAGTGGAATCGGCGTTCTGTGCGGATTGAGACAGGAAAGCCACAGCATTCTTTGGTACTGTTTACTGCAGTAACAGCTAGGCTGGGTAGTAAATCACCAAAGACAGTAGAGGCTTGCTAACTATCATTATTGACCCCTAAATCTCGTTGCTTACATGGAGAGAAAAAAAAAAAAACAACAAAACAAACCAGCAGCAAAATAGAACCAGATCCAAAGATTTCTCCCCTGCTTTGGCACAGGGAATGGAGACTGAAAACACAGGCAGGCTGAAAGAATTGAGACTGTTCAGATTCGCAGGTTGCATTGGTTTGGAAGGGACCTTCAAAGGTTATCTTGCCCAACACCCCTGCAGTGAGCAGGGACACCTTCAATTAGATCAGGCTGCCCAGGGCCACATCAAGTCTGATCTTGAATGTCTGCAGGGACGAAGCCTCAGCTGCATCCCTGGGCAGCCTGTTCCAGTATTCTACCACTCTGAGAAAGGGAGAGCAAGTGCTCAAACATTTGTCTGTTTTTCTGGCAGGATGGAGAAGAAGAAAATTCGGATGAAATCCAAGGTAGCTGCTCCCAACCTCCTGAGGGCACTGCATTCTCTGTACCAATTCGGTCACCTCTGTGATGTGACCGTTCACACACAACATCTGGGAATCCAGGAGGAATTTCTGGTTCACAAAGCTGTCTTGGCAGCTTCCAGCAACTATTTCAAGGGACTTTTCCTGCACAATGAGATGCTGGACACCAAGAATTGCACTGTGACTCTGCAAGATATTTACACGGAGGAGTTCACCTCCTTCCTGGAGTTCATTTACACTGCGGAAGTGGAGATTGAAGTGGAAAAGCTGCAGCGGATGAAAGAAATAGCTGAAAGACTTGAATGCAAGGATTTACTTGACATTTGTGAAGAAGTGAAAGCAGAGGGCAGGAAGGGTTTGGATTTGAGCCTCCATCTGAAAGGGCAGCTGTGCGAAAATGGAGGGGCACCGTGGGCTCACATCCAGCAAGAGGGGAACCACAAACAGAGTAACTCTTCCCAAGCTGTGGCAGTACCTGTGCAGAGGAAACTCTGGGATAGGCAGAAGCATAACGAGTTGTTGTCTGACTATGAGCTCATTGAAGGCCAGCCAGCAAGCCTGGAACAAGAGGACACTGCTTTCCCAGCCCCAAAATCCAGGACAGCAAAGCTGCTCAAGTGCAGCAAGACAGATACCACCAGAACCAGGCTCAGTGTGGATCTTGTTAGTCTGGAAAACGAGACTAGTTGTTCTCTCCTATGTCAGATGGAGTCAGAGGAAGCCTGTGTAGTAACTAAGAACACTCTGCTTGAGCAGTGGGAAGATGAAAAGAGTTTAATGTCCAAATTTGCCAGACAAACAGAACGCAGGAAATCACCACAGCGCATGGCCGAAGGTCTGCCACAGATTGCCTGCGAGAAGTGCAGCGAATCCTTCCAGCTTATCAAGCAGTACCAGGCCCACTTGGAGCTTGAGCACCACGTCAGTCTGGCTGTCCAGTACTGCTGCAACACCTGTCAACAGCTCTTCTCCACAAACCACAACCTTCACCAGCATCTCCTTGCTGCTCACAGTGATGAGCAGGGCTTCCTCTGCCTTTTCTGCAACAAGAGGTGTAAGAGCCAGAAGGACATTGATAAGCACAACTGCAGGGTGCATGAGAAGAAAAGGGATCCTCAGGCCTGCCCCTACTGTGACAAGCTCATCAGTTCTAAGTGTGGCCTGATGGTCCACATCCGAACCCACACTGGGGAGAAACCCTACCAATGCCAGCACTGCCCTGCCAGCTTTGCTCAGAGGTCTGCTTATAACACTCATATGAGGTACAGCATTCCCTCCATCTGGGATAAAAGCCTTCCCAAAGTCCTTGCTATTTTAGTTCCATAATTTCTTGGATCTGATCAGAAGCATGCACCAGTACAGATTAGGGGTTGATGTGCTGGAAAGCAGCTCCAAGGAGAAGGACCTTGGCATCCTGGTGGACAATAAGTTATCCACAGGACAGCAGTGTGCCCTTGTGGCCAAGAAGGCCAATGGTATCCTGGGGTGCATTAAGAAGAGTTTGGCCAGCAGCACAGTGGAGTTTCTCCCCCTCTACTCTGCCCTGGTGAGACCACATCTGGAATATTGTGTCCAGTTCTGGGCTCTCTAGTTCAAGAGGGACCAGGGATATACCAGTGAAGGTCCAACAGAATCACAGAATGGAGAGGGTTGGAAGGGACCTCTGAAGATCATTGAGTCCAAGCCCCCTGACAAAGCAGGATCACCTAGGGCAGGCCACACAGGAGCACATCCAGACAAGTCTTGAAAGTCTCCAGAGAAGGAGACTCTACAACCTCTCTGGGCAGCCTGCGCCAGGGCTCTGTCACCCTCACAGTAAAGAAGTTTTTCCTCATGCTGAAGTGGAACTTCCTGTGTTCCAGTTTGTATCTATTGCCCCTTGCCCTATCACAGGACCCCATTAAATTGGTGTTTGCCCTGATTTACGTCCACAATTTCTTATCCTTCCAGCATGGCCTTGGAGGAAAATGTCTAGTCCCTCCCATGTTACTAGTCAGGTGAGAAATATAATTGAGAAGCCCCTTCCTTGATAAATTGAGACCTTTTAATTGTCTTTGAAAGTCTTCATGGAATTTGCCTGTGGTTCATGAATGCTTAAAAGGAAATGACTCTCCCTCCAAGGCAAACATATTTGAATTGAAACAAACCTATTGAAGTTGTGCTATTTTTTATTTGTTTTAACAGAAAAATCCATGAGTCTAGGCAAGAGAGGGAGCTTCTGCCTGTCTATTGGATGGTGGTTTCACCTGTGCATAGACCAAACGTGACAAGCTGTGACAAGGACCCTGAAAGAGAGACATGGAGTGTGACAGCAGAGCCTGAAAGACAAAAACATGGGAGGAACGAAGAGGCCACGAGATGTGAGGAAGGACCTGGGAGTTCATCTGAGCCCAAAGCAGACTGTAGCAATGAGCAAGAAAAACAGAAATGGAAGGAAACTGAAAGAAGAAGTGAAGAAGGGGGCAAAGAAGATGGAGGTGAAATGAGTGTGAAGGGCAAAGAGGAGGCACATAATGAAGCAGACTGTTCAGAATTTGAAGAGAGTAGAGATAACGAAGAGGTCTGCGCTGAAGAGGACAATGAGGATGATGAGTGCTCTCATGAGAAGGATCACCAAGAAGGAGGATTGGAAGAAGAGCTTCAAATAAGGAAGGTGAACAAGAGGGGTGCGAGTAAGAAACCTGCCTATGTCATAAGGTGCGAGAAGTGTCAGGAGCAGTTTGTCTCACGGAAGAGGTATGTGGACCACTGCCGCGATGTCCACCAGTGCCTGCCTGGCAAAGCCTATCGGTGCGACATCTGCAGCAAGTCCTTTGCCAGTTACAACAGCTGGAAGGAGCACCGGGCGTGCGTGCACAGCGAGGAGAGGCGGTTTGCCTGCAGCCTCTGCTCTGCCACGTTCAAGAGGAAGCGCGACGTGCGGAGCCACTGCGTGCGGAAGCACGAGGGCAGGGTGAAGCGGCCGCTCTGCTCCGTCTGCGGGAAGATCCTCAGCTCCCGCACGGCGCTGGTGTTCCACATGCGGACCCACACCGGAGAGAAGCCTTACGAGTGCTCCCTTTGTCGCTCCAGGTTCGCTCAGCCCTCGCAGCTGAAGATCCACACCAGGTCAGCCCTCGGGATTGATCCTCCCGTTCCTGCTCCCTGCGTGCCTGCTGCCCTGCAGCACTTTTTTTTCCCCATCTCATTTCCCACTTCTGAGTCATTCTCCTTGCATGTTCTGATAGCAGGAACACTGGGATGCCATTTGTTCTGTGGTGCCTGTGATTACAGGATCACAGGATGTTAGGGGTTGGAAGGGACCCCTGAAGGTCATCGAGTCCAACCCCCTTGCCAGAGCAGGACCATAGAATCTAGCACAGGTCACACAGGAACACAGCCAGATGGGGCTTGAAAGTCTCCAGAGGAGAGAAGGATTAATTCTTTTACGTAAAGGCTCTGTCTGCAGCTGCTTATTGCATTACTTAGAATAAGGATTTTGAAACATGCTCTGTCCCAAGTTGTAAGCTGTCCTTTGAGACAGCCTTCAACGTTAGATGGTCTTCACTGACGAGCAGTAGCATGGGCTGAAGAATTAGTCAGGGACCTCAGAGACCCAGATGCTGAGCCCTGCTCACTCTTTATCGCTCTGAACAAGTTGTTTAGTGTGGGATTTCATGTCTTGTACTCACCACAAAAGCTGGGCTTGTTATCTGGGCTCCCTCTGTAGGCACTGGATGAATCACACTCTGGTGGTGCCTGTGTGATATGCGTCCTCTCCCAGGAGAGAGTGAATCATTCCATGGAATTTCCCATCTTTCTCCAAAGAGGGAGCCTAGCAGATAGCTTGTAGGAAGAGGTTAACTGTCAGAGGCAAGAGGAATCACATTATTAGAAACCATGGATCCATACAATGGAGACAGTTTTCTTCAGCCTCTTAAGCGTTCTTACAGGGATTTAAAACCTTCTGGGGTCTTCTGATTCAGGACCAGAAGAACATCTGAAAGTTTGTCGTAATCTGTCAGCTGAATTGCAGCAGAGCTGCAGTGTGACTGCAACACAGCGGTGACTCATATGGTTTGGATTGGGTAACTGTCTGGCTCATCTTTGCAGCATTTTGCCTGACAACTCAAAAATTATCTGTGTTTTTTGCACATTGCACCCTTTGGGTTGGAATCAGGGACGTCAGGACAGCGTTAAAACCCAGTGCTAGGCTCAGATTTTCTCTGATTTGAGCTAGTTTAAAGTCAGATGTCCTGAAACACTCCTTGCTTGACTTTCCTCAGTGCTTTTTGTTTTAAAAATGGGAATACCCTGCCAAAAAAAAACTTGCAGGGCAGGGGACTCGAGGCTGTGAGTGATGGCAGGAAGCCAAGAATGTGACCCACAGTGTCCCAAGGGGCAATCTAGATGCACTTGCAGTCTCTAGCACAGCAGCAGCTTGACAACATCCCTGCTTTCTCCCTTCTGATGCTGATATTAGGAGCTGTAACTCGTGAAAGAAAGGTAGATTGTGTCGAGTGAGGAAAAGATAAATCTTAAATGGGAGTTTTAGTGCTGTAGTGTAGCATCTCAAACACCTTCCTGAGTGAGCAGAATGCATTTTTCAATTTCATTTAAAAAATTAAGTGTGCTGCCTGTAAAATATAATCTCCAATACATCATTTTAATGCACTGCAAGAGCTGATTTATTAATACCTCTGTTTTGCTTCACTTTAGGTCCCATACAGGGGAAAAGCCATATATTTGTGAAGACTGTGGGGCTTGCTTTGCTAATAAAGGCAAACTCACTGGCCACAAAAGGACCCACACGGGTAGGCACTGACTGTTTCTATTCCTTCCATCTGGTTTCTCTCATCTTCTGCCTTCATACTACTAAAAATTGTGAGGTGGGATTCAAAGGAGGCACCCATTTATTTTTGTAACTCACAGAAGAGACTTCAAGTACCAGGAGGGAGCTGCTAGAGATGGAAAAGTGTTTGAAAGGCAACTTTGAGATACACAATTCTGCTGAAAGAATTCATAGATTCATAAATGGTTTGGGTTGGAAGGGACCTTAAAGATTATCTAGTTCCAGCTCCCCTGTCCTGGACAGGGACACCTTCCATTAGATCAGCTGCTCACAGTCTCATCCAACCTGGCCTTGGGTTGGATGGGAGGGGGCATCCACAACCTCCGTGGGTAGCCTGGTCAAGGGTCTCACCACCCTCACTGGAAGGAATCTCTTTCTAATCTCCATTCTAAATTTGCCCTCCTCCAGCTTCAATCTATTTCTTCTCTAATCACACCAAGCCCTTGTGAAATGTCCCTTCCTAGCTTTCTTGTAGGCCCTGTTCAGGTGCTGGAAGACTGCTGTAAGGTCTCCCCGGAGCCTTCTCTTCTCCAGGCTGAGCAGCCCCAACTCTTACAGCATGTTCCCACAGGGGAGGTGCTCTGACCCCCTCATCATCTTGGTGGCCTCTTCTGGACCCACTCCAGCAGTTTGTCTGAATTCAGAATGTCTTTTTCCCTCCCCCCAGGAGAGCGCCTTTTTAAGTGCGATGTGTGCGGAAAACACTTCGCCACCAACGAATACTTGAAGTGCCACAAGCAGTGCCACATGGGTGCCAAGCCCTACAAGTGTGAGGTCTGTGGGAAGACATTTGGACTGAGAGCTTCCTTGGCCCAGCACAGTAATGTCCATGCAGGTAACATAGCAAACCTGGAGGGGCTGGGAAAATAAATGGTGCTGAAAGCTTGAAGTACTTCCCAGTTTGGGTGGTGAAACCACTGCTTTCATTAGCTCCTTAAATGAGGTGATGAGGAGAAGCAGGGATCATACTGATCCTGGCATGTTCAGCAGTGCATGATACTGTGGAACTGTTTAGGTTGGAAAAGACATTTAAGGTCATCAAGTCCAACTGTTAATGCCAAGTCATCACAAAGCTGTGTCACTCGGCACCACGTCGACACATCCTCAAAACTGTTCCGGAGGTGGTGAGTCCACCACTGCCCTGGGCAGTCAGTTAACTGCATGACAACCTTTTTGGGGAAGAAATTGTTCCTCATGTCCAACCTAGACCTCCCATGGTGCAGCTTGAGGCAATTTCCTCTTGTCCTACCACTTATTATGTGGAGAAGAGGCTGACCCCCACCTTCCTCCAATTTCCTTTCAGGTTATACTATCTTGTATCATATCAGATGATTCTTGCTCCAAAGCCTGAGGCCTGTTTCATGCTGTTGAAGGAGCAGAGAGATGTTGGAGTTGCTGCTAATTCACCTTGTAGATCAGGAAGCTCTTTCCTTGCAGCAATGAAACATTTTATCACTTACTCCAGGGCCTCAAGACTGTATCTCCTGCATCCACCACTTCATCAGTAGTGATCATTGTCTGCTCAAAGGAGGCTGTAGCCAGGTGGGGGTTGGTCTGTTCTCCCAAGTAACAAGTGATAGGATGAGAAGAAATGGCCTTCAAATTGCCCCAGGGGAGGTTTAGCTTAGAAATTAGAAGAAACCTGTGGACTGAAAGGGTTCTCAAAGACTGGCACAGGCTTCCCAGGGAGGTGGTTGAATCCCCGTCCCTGGAGGTGTTTCAAAGAGGCAGAGATGTGGTGCTAGTGGATGAGGTGGATAATGCTTGGACTCAATGATCTTGGAATCATTTCAGTTGGAAAAGCCCTTTATGAGCCTATGAAATGAAGGCCAGAAGAAGCGGCTGCCTTCTAACCCCTGGTTGGTTACTTCTGTGTTTAGCCACCCGTCCCTATTTCTGCGAGCAGTGCGGGAAAACCTTCACCCAGCAGGGTGCCCTCCGCCGCCACCAGCGCATTCACTCCGGGGAGAAGCCCTACAAGTGCCGAGCCTGCGAGAGGACCTTCACCGACATGTCCACCTTGCGCAGACACGTCCTGGTACGCTGCTCCTCTGCCAGGCGCTTGGCTCCTGAGAGCAGATTCCCTGCCTTAATGATGGTTCACACCGGGGCTTAGCTTCTGATCTTTGTTAAAAAGAAACACGGAAGAGTGGATGTTAGGGTTGGAGGATTGATCAAAGAATGGTAGGGCTTGGAAGGGGCCTCTGAAGATCATCGAGTCCCTGCCAAAGCAGGATCACCTAGGGCAGGTCACACAGGAACGCATCCAGACAGGTCTTTAATGCCTCTAGAGAAGGAGGCTTCACAACCTCTCGGGGCAGCCTGCTCCAGGGCTCCATCACCCTTTCACTAAAGAAGTTTTTCCTTGCTGAGGGGGAACTTCCTGGGTTCCAGTTTGTACCCATTGCCCCTTATCCTAAAAAGAAACTGGTACCACCTTCTTGGCACCTACCCTTCAGATATTTGCAAACATTAATAAAATCTCTTCTCAGTCTTCTCTTCTCCAGGCTAAACAGCCCCAAGTCTCTAAGCCTTTCTTCATCAGGCACATGTTCCAGTCCCTTCATCATGCTTGTAGACTCCATTGTACACTCTCTAGTAGAACCCTGCCCTCTTGAGATGGGGAGCTCAGAACAAGACACAATACCAGGGCAGAGTAGAGGGGGAGGAGAATCTCCTTTGACTTGCTGGTCACACTCTTCTTAGTGCACCCCAGGATACCATTGGCCTTCTTGGCTACAAGAGCATGTTGGTGTCCCCTGGAATGGGATTTGCCTTTCACAGACAGCTTTTTTTTGTTACTGAAGTGTGCAGAATTTTATTCCAGCAGCCAAGCAGCTTATACTGCTGGCTGTCAGACCAGGCACCTCCTAATTTGTTGTACTGCCTTCAAAAGTAAAATTTAATCTTAACGGTATATTTAAAATACCTAATTCTGGTTGAATCTTCTTCCTACAAAAAGGAATGGTGTCACATTTTGTATTGCTTCTGCCATCTTTTACACTTCTTACACAGAGGCTGTAATAGGGTGGTTTAAAAAAAAAATCTTTGTATTCATAGTCATATAATAGTTTGGGTTGGAAAGGATCTTAAAGATCATCTAGTTCCAACCTCTCTGCCATGGTCAGGGACGCTTTCCACTAGACCAGGCTGCTCAAGGACTCATCTAACCTGGCTTTGAAAGGTTCCAGATGGGGGGCATCCACCACCTCCCTGGGCAGCCTGTTCCAGCATCTCACCAATTGTAATCACAGAACGGTAGGGGTTGGTTGGGGATCATCTAGTCCAACCCCTTGCTAAAGCAGGTTCACCTACAGCAGGTGTCTCAGGATTGTGTCCACAGGACTTGTTCTTACTTTTCAAAGTTCAGCTTTTCCTAGAATCATAGAATTGCCAGGGTAGGAAGGGACCTCAAGGATCATCCAGTTCCAACCACCCTGCCATGGGTAGGGACACCTCACACTAGATCAGGTTGCCCAGAGCCCCATGCAGCCTGGTCTTAAAAACTTCAGGGATGGGGCTTTTGTGTACAAGTGCAATATCAGAGTTAACCTGATGCTGTCTGATTTTTTTTGCCCTGGATGAAACCTTCACTTATGAAAGCCATTGTTAGGGAAAAACTCACTTAGGATTATTTTTTCCTTATATTTTTTCTTATTTCCTCTAGATTCATGACCGGAATGCTCACTGGAGAAGTTTCTTAATAGATCTTACAACCAAAAAAGACCATAACTGGTCCAAAATCGAGACTTTTTCAGAAGCCCACATGGATGAAGACGCTGCTCCCGAAATTTCGTCGGTTGGCCAAGGTAAACTTCATAAACCAGATAGTGGTGGTCTTGAAAAAGTAGAACCTGCGCCATCTAGCGGTAGCAACTCAGAAGACAACGACCGCTCCCTTTTATACTTCTGACATCGTTTACCGCCAGAAAACTGCCTTTCCTGGTCAAATTAGGGTAAATTATTGGAAAAAAACATATTTCTGTGTACGGACGCTGGTGTGGTACTTTCGCTGTCCATTTCTAACTTTGATTATTTTTTTTTCTTAATAAAGATGTGCTCATACCGTAATTGGCCATCATATTCTTATTTTGCATAGATTTGCATGAAACTCAAACTGGTTAAAAATAAGCCCAGGGCCTGGCCTCTATATGCCATTAAGTAGGCAGCATTTTTAATGTGTTATCAATCAACTATGTGAATACAGTCTGCCATGACCATACATGCTTTCACTGGTGTTTGATCCTTGAAGTAGAACCACTCATCACCTGTTTTGTCTTAATCTTGGCTTACCAAGTTGTTTTTGCTTTTTTAGGGCTACTTGCCTGCATTGAAAAAAATGTAGTGGTGTAATTCTAGTGGCCCCAAGTTCCCTTTTATCCCAGAGTGAAAATTCACTAAGAATTTGTATTGAATTAGTCATTGCAGGAAATGAATGCAGTTAAATTTCATTGCATACACAAGTTTTAGGTCTTCGTTCTGGAAACTGCTTCACTTGTCTTAGTGCAGCCTTAGTTTGTGTTTCATTCCGTGGCATTACTTCTGTATTTTCCTAGGGGACTGACAATAAAAACGTCCCAAGGAGAATTAGCAGCAATTTACTATCACTTATGGCTGCAGTAGTGTTAGGTCGATGGTTGGACTTGATGACCTTACGAGGTCTTTAGAAGTCTCATCCCTGGAGGTGTTTGCAGCCAGGCTGGATGTGGCTGTGAGCAACCTGCTGTAGTGTGAGGTGTCCCTGCCCATGGCAGGGGGGTTGGAACTGGCTGAGCCTTGAGGTCCCTTCCAACCCTGACAATTCCATGATGCTGAAACAATTCGGTGCGTCTGTGAGTCCGCGCGGTACCGCGCCGGGCCGCGTTGCCTGGCAACAGCGGTCGCGTGGAAACTATGTCACTTCCTGTGCGCCGCTGCGGCGCCTGCACGGTCGCCAACCCCGACTGTTGTGAGGGCCTGCGGAGGGCGGGGCTAAGTCCGGCAGCACTTCCGGCCGCCGCCCGCAACGTGCACGGTGAGGAGCAGCCGGGCCCGCGCCGGCTGCAGGGCTGCCCGGTGAGTGCGTGTTCGGGAGGGGCCTTCCGCGGGCTGCCGGGCGCGGGGGCCATGGCGCAGCTATGGGCGGGGCTGGCCCCGGCCCCACTGCGGCCTTGCTGCCTCCCGCAGCTACCGGCCGCTACATTTCCCCTCACAGCCAAGTGGCCGCTGTGGGCCTCGACTCTCTGCCGTCGGCATGGAGCTGTTTTCCTCCCTGTCCCTGCCGTAGGCAGGCGGCGGGACGTGCTTTCTGTAGTACATCTCTTTGTGGAGGGGAGATGGGTGGGCTCTCCCTCATCGCCTGCTCTAGGTGCGGGCAGACTCTCCGCAGTTCCCCCTCAGGGCTGCCGCCTGTTTTTTGGGTTCTATATGCGCGTCTGCTGCAGGCGACCCCCAGGCCCATCTTCGGGCCGCTGTGGCGCCGAGGAAGAGGCCCGCTGAGGGTGAGGGCGGCTGGCCTCATGTGAGCAGTGAGGACGCCGCATCGTTCCACGCAAGGGACCTGGTGGCCTGGTCCGGGGTCAGCGTATGTCTCCAAATGCCCCTGATGGCTTACAGTGGCTGCTGGGTCTTTGTGGGGTTCTCTTGCCTGTTATCTAAAAGTCGGGCTGGGTGTTTGCTGCAGCGTGCTGACCTGAATTTGTTTTTTAGCTTTAGTTTGTTGTTTTAACTTCTGCTTCGCACTGCAGACTGTGCCTGTTGTAGTGCCATTTTACCTGCAGTAGCTGGAGCATCCTGAAAGAAGCAGGTTGGTTTTTAGCAGTAACATCTTTTATTAATGTATGGAATTGGTGCAGAAGAACAGAGAAGCTTGTGGATCCACAATCTGTTATATCTAGCTGGCTCTTTATCTCTTTTCAACTGGTTTTGTCTCTGGAAGGGAGCACATATGCAGTGTGTGAGTGACCTTATGCAAGGGCTACTTTTCTTTATATCATTCTACAGGCCAGTCCTAACAAGCAGGCTCAGTCTGCAGATTTTCAGGCATCATTTTTTAAGATGAATGTATCATATTTGTATTGAAGATGTCCTGCCAGTCCCCACACTTAGCAGGTTGGTATCTTGTCACAGGAGTGGCCATGAAAAGCCTTCACAGCACATCTTATCATTTGTGTTGAATTCCTGCTCTTCCTCTGAACACATTCCAAACCAGTGGCAGGCAGGCAGGCAGTGTGTTCCCACAGTGGCTTTTGATTCTGTAGATGCTATGTTACTGCTTCCAGTTCTGGTGCATCCAGCACAGGATGCCCATTGAACTGCTGGAGCAGGTCCAGAAGAGGCCATGAAGATGATCAGATGTCTGGAACACCTCTCCTGTGAGAACAGTGACTAGAAGAAAAAGGCAAAACACATGTTGGAACATCCCACAGAAAGTGGATATTGATGAGTGGGATGTGAAAAGACAGCTCCAAGGAGACCTTATAGCAACTTTCCAGTACCTGAAGGGGATCTACAAGAAAGCTGGGGAGGGACTTTTTACAAGGGTGAGAGGGAATGGATTGAAGCTTGAGGAGAGCAGATTTAGATTGGAGATTAGGAAGAAATTCTTTCCAGTGAGGGTGGTGAGACACTGGAACAGGGTGCCCAGGGAGGTTGTGCATGCCCCCTTCCTGGAGGTGTTCAAAGCCAGCAACCTGAAGTAGTGGAAGATGTCCCTGCCCATGGCAGGGGGATTGGAACTGGATGATCTTTAAGGTCCCTTCCAATCCAACCCATTCTATGAATCAATGCTGATACAGAGTTGGGAACATGGTGGAACCAAGTAGGTTGCAGGGGGGTGCTGCTCAGAGCATCTTCAAAGTTTACAGGAATGCTGTTTGCTGTGGAATCAAACGTTTTAGCCAAAATAATTCCATTCTTTTGAGAGCTTTGGAACACCTGCAAACATTCCTGGGAAATACGACATAACCTAAATGGTGGTGGAAACAACGAAGCTCATGCAGGGCACTCAGAATTCAGAGGCTGTCAGGCTGAGTGATGAATTTTTTTCTTTTTGACAAGAGGAAGTTTTATACTTTCTTAGGTTTGCCTTTGTCACAGTTACAATGTGGTTGTGCAGACTCCTAGGCTTTGGTTGGTTAAGCATTTCAGATTTTATCCCTGTCTTGTTTAAAAGTCTTATCTCAAAAGCCTCTTTGAGGAAGTGTTTATTTGGTCTGGCAGTGAACTTAATCTTACCTGTCTCTTGCTGCCTGAATAGGAGGGAGAATAATTCCTTCATTCCACATGCTTTAATGAGAACATTTCTTTTGATCTTCCTCTGTTTGCTTTGTCCCCATTATGGCTTCTAATAGTCTGTAGTGTTTCAGGTAAAATTACAGTCGAAATTTAAGTTAACTTTGGAGAAATCTCTGACTGATGGTGTGGCTTTAGATATGATGCTTTTGGAAATCTCTGCACCTTTCACAATGCTGTTTTGTTCTCAGGCATCTCAAGTGCTTAAATCTAAAGTGAAGCATTCTTAAGAGTCTGGGTGCTGAAGTCTTTGAGTTTACAGATTCACATTGGGTTGGAAGGGGCCCCTAAAGGTCATCTTGTCCAATGCGCCTGCAGTCAGCAGGGACACCTCCAACTACAGCAGGCTGCCCAGGGACACATCAAGTCACATCTTGAATGTTTTCAGGGACAGGGCCTTAACCACATCCCTGGGCAACCTGTTCCAGTATTTTACCTCTCATTTTAAAGAGCTTCCTCCGGATGTCCAGCCTAAATCTCTCCTGCTCCACTTTCAAACCGTTGCCCCTCATCACTACAAGCTCCTCTAAACAGTCCCTCCCCAGCCTTCCTGTAGGTCCCCTTCAGATAATGAAGGTCGGCCCAGAGCCTTCTCTTCCTCAGGCTGACCAGCCCAAATTCATTCAGCCTGTCTTCACAGGAGATGTGCTCCAGTCCTCTGATCATCTTTACATCCCTCCTCCAGCAGGTCTCTGTCTCTCTCCTGTTGGTGTCTCACAGTTTAATTAGCTTTGGAGGCAAATATGTAACCAGCTGTGTTGTTTGCAGCTTTTCACAGAGAGAAGAAAGATGGAAAGTAATGCGGTGCTGCTGGAATCCAAGTCCTCCCCCATCAACTTGCTGAATGAAATGCATCAGCTGCGTCTCCTGGGCCACCTCTGCGACGTGACGGTCAGTGTGGAGTACCAAGGTGTCAGGGCAGAGTTTGTGGCCCACAAGGCTGTCTTGGCAGCCACCAGCAAGTTTTTCAAGGAGATGTTCCTCAACGACAGCGAAATGGACAGCCCCAGGACCATCGTGTTCCTGAACGAGGTCCAGGTTGCTGATTTTGCTTCGTTTCTGGAGTTTGTCTACACTGCTAAGGTAGAGGTGGAAGAAGACAGAGTACAGCGTATGCTAGAAATAGCTGACAAGCTGAAGTGCTTAGACCTCTCAGAAGCCTGCTTTCAGTTGAAGAAACAGATGCTTGAGTCAGTGCTGTTGGAGCTGCAGAACTTCTCTGAATCACAGAACTCTGAGGAAGAGAGTTCTACCCAGCCAAGTACTCCACTGGAATCCAAAGCAGCTGCTGTGCCAGAAGCTGACCAGGCAGATTGTCCTTTGGCTCCTCCAGATTCCCCAGCAGGCAGGCCCAGCAGCGAGATGTCTCCTGAGATCCCAGCTGCCAAACCAAAAGAGAAAACGGACAGAAAGAAGGAAATGGCAAAGCCTCCTTACACCCAAATCAGAAGGGCGAGTGGGAGGCTGGCTGGGAGGAAAGTGTTTGTGGAGATCCCCAAGAAGAAATACATGAGGCGGCTGAGGGAGCAGCAGAAGGATGGAGAGGTTGCTGTGGAAGAAAAAAAGTGCCCTCAAGAGCAAGAGGTGTGCGATGTGGAGGGGGAGGAGGAGGAGGATGAGGAGGAGCAGGCAGAGAACAGCATCAAACCCCAGAGCGAAGAACACAGCTTCGAGTCGGGAGAGCACCTGCCGAAATCCGAGGAGGAGAAGAGGCGGGACAGCAACTTCAAGTGCAGCACGTGTGAGAAGGAGTTCCTCTACGAGAAGAGCTTCCTCAAGCACATCAAGCACAGCCACGGCATCGCCGCCGAAATCGTCCACCGCTGCGACACCTGCGGCCAGACCTTTGCCAACCGCTGCAACCTCAAAAGCCACCAGCAGCACGTCCACAGCAGCGAGCGCCACTTCCCGTGCGAGTTCTGCAGGAAGAAGTTCAAGAGGAAGAAGGACGTCAAGAGGCACATTCTCCAGGTTCATGAGGGTGGTGGGGAACGTCATCACTGCCTGCAGTGTGGAAAGGGGTTGAGCTCCAAAACTGCCTTGAGGCTCCATGAGAGGACGCACACAGGGGACAAGCCTTATGGGTGCACAGAGTGTGAGGCTAAGTTTTCTCAGCCTTCTGCACTTAAGACACACATGAGGTATGAACGGACTTAAGTGGCCTTGTTAGATTCTGGGGGGAGAAGCAGAGTCCTCTGAAACACACCTTGAGCCTTCAAGTGAAGTGGGGATGTAAAATGCACCTGACCAGAAAGTGTCCATATTTCCTTTTTTTTTTTTTTTTTTTTTTTTCCCCTTTTTCTCAGCTTGGTTGGTTTGGGTTTTTTTCCCCCTGCTTTTCAGGTTCAGGGGGTTGCTGTCATTTTCTTTAAGGCAAAGTGGAGGCGTGTGGGTGTTGCAGCTGAAGGGCACAGACAACTTTACCCATGAGGGCAGCCCTGGTAAAGAGTCCATGGGATGTCCCACATGAGAAAAACAACTTCCCCCATGCTGAATTCTTTGCAGGATTAGGGCTGTAATTATTTCAGCTCATTTGATGCTTCTCAGTAATCGATTTGGAAACGTTTTGCAGTAAGTGTGAAAATAATAAGATTTGTCCATTTATTAACTTGGGGAACAGCAGATTTGGGTGCTAAGCATAGAAAACAGCTGCTGTGTGACTACAAACAGGCTGACACAGCGCTGGAGGTGAGTGAAGCTCTGAAGATACCCACACAGAGCTGATGGAATCAGTTGTGGTGAGACCCAAATGCACCATCCTGAAGGTTCATGGGCAAGAGGTCTTTATCAAGGCAAAAAATTCTAGCTATTGACAGCTTTGCTCTGCCTTTATCATTCTCCTATTATTTTTTGGCATGAGATTCTCCTCTGTTGTGTACCACTGACTGTTCCACCAGGTTGTGTATGCTGGAAGCTCAGTGCTGTCCTAACCAGTGTGTCATGCCAGTCTGTGGTGAGAGTTGCTCATCTTTCTGTATGTGTTTTGACATCTCTGCTCCTTCTGTTGATGTACTGCCATGAAAGCTGGCCTGTGTTGGCTGTGCTCCTGCAGCAATCTTCAGAAGAGTCCCTGAAGCTCTGTGTGGGCTCAGGATTCCAGCTGGAATTTAAACTGGGATACTGGTTTAGGCAGCAGTAATGCTCTCAACTGCCTTTTCTGTCTTTTTAGGGGCACTGAATTCTTGCACGGATAGTGACCTGTGAGCAGCCAGAGTAAAGACAACCTGTGTTGTGCTGCAAAGGACAGGGAGATTCCTGGGTGCTCTAATGCTGCTTTCTCATTGCAGAATCCACACTGGTGAAAAACCTTTTGTCTGTGATGAGTGTGGTGCCAGGTTCACTCAGAATCACATGCTCGTGTATCACAAACGCTGTCACACAGGTAAGGCTGGCTCTTGGCATGTGCTGCCCAGAGGAGGAGACCCTGCTCTGCAACCAGGAGATCTTCTTTACAACCAGAAAGTGATTTTTGTGGTGTTTGGTGTGAATTATAATATCAGATGTTCTCCTTCCTAGACAGTTGTACTGAGAAAGGCTCCTTTAGGTGGGTAGGCAGAGAGCGGGGAAGAGTAAATGTAAGGAGTAAAGAGTTGATGAAAGGCCAGGTTGGATGAGGCCTTGAGCAATCTGGTCTAGTGGAAGGTGTCCTAGCCCCATGGCAGGAGGGGGAGCTAGATGATCTTTAAGGTCCCTTCCAACCCAAACTATTCTATGAATCTGTGGAGATCCCAGCTGTCTGGGATCCAGGAACAGGCTGCTTTGCATGATCTTCAGTAGCCAGGTTTAGGTTGGATAATAGAAGAAACTTTTTCACTGAAAGGGTTTTCAGGACTGGAACAGGCTGGCCAGGGAGGTGGTGGTATTGCTGTCCCTGGACATGGTGCTAAGGGACAAGGGTTTGGCACCAGACTTGGCAGGATTAGGTAATGGTTGGATGATATTTAAAGGTCTTTTCCAACCAAAATGATTCTCTGATTCTGTCCAGGCTGTAAACTGGTGTTTGGAGGTGACCTTTTATACCACCTTGGAGCTGTGTTGCGTTTTTACATCTCTTCATTGACCTGCTGCCTTCTTGCACTGACTTGTCCCTAATGTGGATGGCAAAAAAACCCACATCAAAATGACAATGAAAGAACACTATTTGACCTGTGTCTTACTAAAATTGCCTGATTACCCCTGGAGGCCTTTCACTGTACACAGCAGTGGTCTGGATTTGCAGAGGACCACAAAAACAATCAGAGTGGAGAACCTCCCCTATGGTGACAGACTGAGGGAGTTTGGGTTGTTCAGCCTGGAGAAGAGGAGGCTCTGGGAAGACCTTAGAGCAGCCTTCCAGGACCTAAAGGGGGCCTACATGATAGCTGGGGAGGGATGTTTTACAAGGGCTGGTTGTGATAAGACAAGAGACAGTGGTTTGGAACTAGAGAAGGATAGATTTAGGTAAGACATTAGGAAGAAGTTCTTTACTGTGAGGGTACTGCAGGCCTCATCCCTGGAGCCAATCAAGGTCAGGCTTAGTAGGGCTCTGAGCAAAACCTGATTGGGGTGTCCCTGCTTACTGCAGGAGGGTTGGACTAGACGAGCTGTAAAGGTCCCTTCCAAACCAGTGCATTTTCTGATTCTATTCATGTGATGTTAATTTTTCTCCTCTTCTCCTCACCTTTGCTGCAGGGGAAAGACCTTTTATGTGTGAAACCTGTGGGAAGAGCTTTGCTTCTAAGGAGTATCTGAAACACCACAACAGAATCCACACTGGATCCAAACCCTTCAAATGTGAAGTTTGCTTCAGAACATTTGCACAGAGGAACTCCCTTTACCAGCACATAAAAGTCCACACAGGTTGGAGGTGCTTTTGTGTTTCATGATTGGAAAGCTGTGGATCTCACAGCTGCATTTATGCAAACAAGGGATTTCTCCAGTGGGTGTCTCTTTTGGGGATTGATTCTGTGGTTATGTGCAGATGTGGTGCTGAGGGATGTGGTGTAGTGGTGACCTGGCTGTGCTGTGCTGTGCTGGGAGGGCTGTGAGGATGATGAAGGGACTGGAACATCTGCCTGAGGAGGAAAGGCTGAGAGACCTGGGGCTATTTAACTTGGAAAAGAGAAGATTGGGAGGAGATGTAATAAGTACCTGGGGGGTGGGTGTCAAGAAATGGTGCCAGGTTCTTTTCAGGGATGTCCTGTGATAGGACAAGGGTCAATGGATACAAACTGGAACACAGGAAGCTCCACCTCAACATGATGGAAAACTTCTTTTCTGTGAGGCTGACTGAGCCCTGGAGCAGACTGCCCAGAGAGGTTATGGAGTCTCCTTCTCTAGAGACTTTCAAGACCCATCCTGTGTGACCTGTCCTAGGTGATCTTGCTTTGGCAGGGGGGTTGGACTCAGTGATCTTAAGAGGTCCCTTCCAACCCCTATCATTCTGTGGTTATATGATCTTAAGGGTCTTTTCCAACCCAAGTGATTCCATCTCAGCCAAGTGGTTGTTTCAAGGAGTGCTCAGTACACTGACTGCAGCAAGGCAGTTTGTGATGTATTCGGAGAGAACCTTGTGGTTCATGCTCACCTTGTAATGGGGAAAACATCTCCTGTGGGACAGGATTTTGGGTGCTAGTGGAAAATATATTGTAAAAATGTGGAGGCTTCAGTGGCTGCCCAGATTTCTGCAGTAACTGCTTGTTTCAGGTCTCTCAAAATTGTGTGAATTCCAAGATCTTGGCTTTTTTTTTCTTTGGAGGCTTCTGTGTGCCTCATTGTTTCATGAAGCAGAGGAGTTACCTGGGGTTCCTCAGTGAGCAGCACCTGTAACACCCCAACATAGATTCACACATTCATAGAATGGTTTGGGTTGGAAGGGACCTTAAAGATCACCCAGTTCCAACCCCTCTGCCATGGGCAGGGACACCTTCCCCTAGCCCAGGTTGCTCAAAGCCTCATCCAGCATGGCCCTGAACATGCTGGTGCTGGTCACTTCTCCCAGGTAATTCATGATAGAACAAGAGGAAATGGCCTCAAGCTGCAACTGGGTAGGTTTACACTGGACATTAGGAAACATTTTGTTCATGGCAAGAGTGGTCAGGGATTGGAATGTGCTGCCCATGGAAGTGGTTGAGTCCCCAAGCCTGGATGTTTTTAAAGGTGGTTTGGATATGGTGCTTGGGGATATGGTTCTGGGTTGGACTTCTGGGTGATCCTGAGGGTCTTTTCCAACCTGAATGTTTCTGTGATTCTGTGATCTCCATGGGGGAGGACATCCATGACCTCCCAGGGCAACCTGTTCCAGTGTCTCACCACTCTCACTGGAAAGAATTTCTTTCTAATCTCCAGTCTCAATCTGCCCTCCTCAAGCTTCAGTCCATTCCCTCTCAACCTAGCACTTCAAACCCTTGTCAAAAGTCCTTCCCCAGCTTTCTTCTAAGCTCTGTTTCAGGTACTTGAAGGCCACTATAAGGTCTTCCCAAACTCTTCTCTACTCTAGGCTGAACAGCCCCAACTCTCTCAGCCTGTCCCCATAGGGGAGGTTCTTCAGCCCTCTGATCATCTTCATCACAGTATCACAGTACATTAGAGGTTGGAAGGGACCTAAAGAGATCATCAAGTCCACCCCCTCTGCCAAAGCAGGATCACTTAGGGTAGTCCACACAGGAATGAATCCAGCTGGGTTTTGAAAGCCTCCAGAGAAGGAGGCTCCACAGCCTCTCTGGGCAGCCTGTTCCAGTGCTCCATCACCCTCACTGTAAAGAAACTTCTCCTCATCTTGAGGTAAAACCTTCAGTGTTCCAGCTTGAACCTGTTGTTTCTTGTCTTATTACTGAGCACCACTGAGAAGAGCTTGGCCCACTTGACACCCACTCCTCAGATATTTATACACATTCATGGCCCTCCTCTGGACCTGCTCCAGCAGCTCCATGTCTTTGTGCTGGGGTCACCAGAACTGAGCGCGGTTCTCGGGGTGGGGTCTCGGGGGAGCAGAGCAGAGCAGAGGGGCAGCTTCAGCTGGCTGGTGCATGCCCCCGTGCTGCTGTGGTTTCAGGGGAGCGTCCGTACTGCTGTGACCAGTGCGGGAAGCAGTTCACCCAGCTGAACGCGCTGCAGCGGCACCACCGCATCCACACCGGCGAGAAGCCCTTCATGTGCAACGCCTGCGGCAGGACCTTCACCGACAAGTCCACCCTGCGGCGCCACACCTCGGTGAGATCCTCTCCCCTTCTGGCTCCGCAGCCCCCTTCCTACCAATGGCGTAACTCTCTCAGGCCTGCAAGGGGTCTTCAGTCTGGTTTTTGTGGAGTTTCATGGAGTTGCTAGGGTTGGAAGGGACCTCAAGCATCATGCGGTTCTCACCCCACTGCCACGGGCAGGGACACCTCACACTGGATCAGGTTGCTCAGAGCCTCATAGGGTTGTTAAGGTGGGAAAGGACCTCAAGGATCATCTAGTTCCAACCCCTCTGCCATGAGCACGGACACCTTGCACTACATCAGGTTGCTCAGAGCCACATAGAATCATAGAATTGTTAGGGTGGGAAGGGAGCTCAAGGATCATCCAGTTCCAACCCCCCTGCCCTCTACAGAATCAGAGTCATGGAATGATTTGGGTGGGAAGGACTTCTAAAGGTCATCTGGTCCAACCTCCCTGGAGTGAGCAGTGACACCTACAACTAGAGCAGGTTGCTCAGAGCTCTGTCTAACCTGACCTGGAGTGCTTCCAGGGATGGGGTATCTACCACCTCTGTGGGTGACCTGGGCCACTGTTTTATACTCTCAGTGTAAAAAAAAATTCCACTTTATCTGTAGTCTAAATTTCTTTTAATTTCAGACCATCACCCCTTGTCCCATCACATCTTCTCCTAAAAGGTCTATCTCCATCTTTCTTCTTGGCCCCTTTAAGTGCTGAGAGACCTTGATAAGGTTTCCCCAAAGCCTTTCTTCTCCAGCTGAGCAACCCCAACACCCTCACACTGTCTTCACAGCAGAGGGATTCCAGCCCTCAGATCATTTTTGTGGCCTGTTCTGGACCAGCTCCAACAGGTCCTGCTGAGGACTCCAAAGCTGAACTCTATTCTGTCTCACCAGAGCAGAGATGAGGGATGTTATGTGGGATGTAAATGAAGATCCCTTCTACCAGCATCAGGCATAAGCTGAATCCAAGCTCTCCAGTTCCAGTCAGTCATCATGATTTCAGCCTTCTGGTTTTTGTCTGCTTTATTTCAGATACACGACAAAAACACACCCTGGAAGTCCTTCCTGGTCATTGTCAAAGGAGCATCTAAGAATGATGAAGCTCACAAAACAGAACTTCCTGATGAAGAGTATGATATGTCACCTAAAATCCCAGAGAATGGCCACTACCAGGGCTTGGCTATTGTCCCAGGGAGTGTCATCACCCTGCATGAAGACAGCTCTGCCACAGGAACAGACTGCAAGTCTGATGGGACACCACGGCCACAGGAAGGCCTCATGGCTACCACTCTAAGTGAGCTGACAGTGCTGCACACTCAGACTGACTCTGTTCAGCCACAGCTTCATGCTCTGGTCAATATGGAATGATTTGGTTCTTTACAGACCCTTTGTAGAGCCCTATGCCAACATCCTGTGGTGGGAGCTAGGAGAAGGAAGAGGTCTAGATGTGATTTCTAGAACTCATTTCCAGCAAGGAATTTCCAGTATTTCTTCCTTATCAGTACAAGCTGGGAGCTGATAGGATTGAGAGCAGCCCTGCAGAAAAGGAGTCGGGGTGCTGGTGGATGAGAAGCTGGACATGAGCCAGCAATGGGCACTTGCAGCCCAGAAGGTCACTGGCAGCCTCAACTGTTAAAGACAGGCTGAAAGAATTTGGGCTGTGTATCCTAGAGAAGAGAAGGCTCTAGGGAAACCTTAGAGCTGCATTTCAATATCTGAAGGGGACCTACAGGAAGGCTGGGGAAGGACTGTTTAGAAGGGCTTGGAGTGATAGGATGAGGGGCAATGGCTTGGAACTGGAGCAGGGCAGATTTAGGTTGGACATCAGGAGGAAGTTCTTTACCATGAGAGTGCTGAAATACTGCAACAGGTTGAACAGAGATGTGGTTGAGGCCCCATCCCTAAAGACATTCCAGATCAGAGTTGATGTGTCCCTGGGCAGCCTGATGTAGTTGGTGGTGTTCCTGCTGCCTGAAGTGTTGGGTAGATTCATAGAATGGTTTTGATTGGAAGGAACCTTAAAGGTCATGTAGTTCCAGCCCCTTGCTGTGGGCAGGGACACCTTCCACTAGACCAGGTTGATCAAAGCCTCATACAACCTGGCCTTGAACACCTTCAGGGATGTCAGTGCCAGAGGTGCATCCCTCTTCTGGGAGATGACTTGGCAAAGTTAAAGTATTTAGCTGGCTGAATACAAGGGGATTTTGCCAATGGGAGTCCTGTGTCATTGTGGACATCTCAGGAGAGTACTGGATGATGTTTGAGCCTGGTTGCCACCCAGATTTGCCACTCCATGTCCTGGCTCCGTGATGGAAAGAGCTGCTCCCACCTGTCTTGTTACCCTGCTTGGCTCCTGGTTCACTATCCCTCACAGATCAGCTTGGTCCTTGCTGTGCCCTGGCAGCTGATATGATAAACCCCCCAAAAACAGGGTCAGGACAGGTTGCAGGTGAGCAGCAGAATTTCTCCCTGGCTGTGAATTTTCAACTCTTTTATGTCACAGAAGCGTAAAGAAAAAAAATATTTCTGTATGGGCTGTAAGTATCTTTAGTCATATAAATAAACTGGAGTGCTTTGTTTTTCATAAGCTCAGGAAATGTGCATTATCAAATAGTAGCTGGTTGGGCTTCTTTGTCACAGTTTTGGGTGAAAAGGGACATAAAATGACATTAAAAAAGTGTATTGTCAATTAAGATGCAGATTCAGAATGGACAAAGAAGCTCAGTGCTGAAGTAGATATTTTTTCAAGGTGTTTCTTAGTCAGTTCTGAAGCTTCATCTTGACCCACAAAGGGATTTAATTTTTTACATGATTGTTAATGGCAACAGTATGATGCTTGAAATATTGTACTTTATTTTTTATGTTTCAATTTCCAATAGGAAAAAGTGATCTTATGGAGAGTTTAGTTGTTTTTGCCATACTAAAAACAGGTTGACACTCGAGTTGGTTTCTCTTTCTGGGATTGCTGTGACACTAAACACTCTGAATACAAAGCAATGGAGAGTTTGAGCAACATTTAGTAGGAGATATTCCTGATTATGAAAATGATGAAGTATTAATGCTGGGAAACTCTATGACTTGTGATGGTGGTGGCTGAAACAAGTCCTGGAGCAGAAAGAGCAACATTTAGTAGGAGATATTCTTCCTGATTATGAAAATGATGAAGTATTAATGCTGGGAAACTCTATGACTTGTGATGGTTGTGACTGAATCAAGCCCTGGAGCAGAAACTTAGCCTGCAATGCAAACACTTTTATCTGTCCCTTGCTCTTCCTGGGCTGCTTCTCAGCCTTGTCATTGTGACCACTGTCATTCAAAGCCTGAGCTGCTGAACTGGGCAACTCTCCCCTACACATTTCTGGTCTAGAATCATTTGTGAGACAAATATTGAGGGTTAAATAGTTCAGCTAGGTGAATGTTGTGAAACCTGACCCTTGAAAGTACACAAGGGGCATGGTGCAGAGCACAAAGAAGCAGCAAAAAATTTCATCAAAGAAACAACCCTCTAGCATTTGATGTTTTATGGAAATGAAACCTTTGCTTTGAGGTGCTAAGCACTGATTCACAGGAGCAGACGCATGCCATGTAGTGAAGATCTAAAGAGCCACAAATCCAACTTTGGTTTTGTCCAGCATCACTTTCCTTCTCATCTAGATATTTAAAAAAAAAAAAAAAGCCAATAGAGTAACTTGTGACTTACTTAGGTATCTTCTAAACATGACCAGAACAGTTTATAGTTGACCTTTGTTTAGGGAATTCCTTTCTGGACATGCAGAAGCTTCTGGAAGGGGAAGGTGAGTTCCGGGTTGGAAGGGACCTCCAAAGGCCATTTAGCCCAACCCCCCTGCAGCCCTCAGGAACATGCTCCACAGGCTGCCCAGAGTCTTGTCCAGCCTCACCTTGAGTATCTCCAGAGAAGGAACCTCCACCACCTCCCTGGGCAACCTGTTCCAGTACCATCATGGCAAGAACCTGTTAGAATCATAGAATCAGTCAGGGTTGGAAGGGACCACAAGGCTCATCCAGTTCCAACCCCCCTGCCATGGGCAGGGACACCTCACACTACATCAGGCTGGCCAGAGCCTCATCCAGCCTGACCTTAAACACCTCCAGGGATGGGACCCCAACCACCTCCCTGTTGTTCCTCACATCCAATCTAGATCTGCTCTGCTCTCATTTCAAACCATTGTCCCTCATCCTGTCACTGCAGGCCTTCACACACAGCCCCTCTGCAGCCTTCCCACACAGTCGCCCTGCAGCCTTCCCACACAGTCGCCCTGCAGCCTTCCCACACAGTCCCCCTGCAGCCTTCCCACACAGTCCCCCTGCAGCCTTCCCACACAGTCCCCCTGCAGCCTTCCCACACAGTCCCTCTGCAGCCTTCCCACACAGTCCCCCTGCAGCCTTCCCACACCGTCCCCCTGCAGCCTTCCCACACAGTCCCCCTGCAGCCTTCCCACACAGTCCCCCTGCAGCCTTCCCACACAGTCCCTCTGCAGCCTTCCCACACAGTCCCCCTGCAGCCTTCCCACACCGTCCCCCTGCAGCCTTCCCACACAGTCCCTCTGCAGCCTTCCCACACAGTCCCCCTGCAGCCTTCCCACACAGTCCCCCTGCAGCCTTCCCACACAGTCCCCCTGCAGCCTTCCCACACAGTCCCCCTGCAGCCTTCCCACACAGTCCCCCTGCAGCCTTCCCACACAGTCCCCCTGCAGCCTTCCCACACAGCCCCTCTGCAGCCTTCCCACACACTCCCCCTGCAGCCTTCCCACACAGTCCCTCTGCAGCCTTCCTGCAGCCCCCCTCAGGTACCGGCAGGCTGCTGTTCAGCCTCCCCGCAGCCTCCCCTTCTCCAGGCTGAACCCCCCCCTAGCTCCCTCAGCCTGTCCTCCCTCTTCCAGCCCTCTGATCATCACCATCACCTCCTCTGGACCTGCTCCATCAGCTCCATGTCCTTCCTGTGCTGAGGGCTCCAGAGCTGGAGGCAGTACTGCAGGTGAGGCCTATCAGAGGAAAATGGCAGAAACACCTCCCTGGGTCTGCTGCCACTGCTGCTTGTATGTGGCCCAGGCTGCCATTGGCCTTCTGGGCTGGAAATGCACATAGCCCTTCTTCCTACCTGTGCCATGACAGACTTGTGCTTTCACACCTTTGCCGTTACACTAGCAGCAAATTTTGTTTCCCACTGGGCCCTTATCTCCAAACATGAACTCATTTGGGTGAAGAGATTGAAGTTGTGGAAGACTTTACAGTCACTGAAGTGTCATTAATGGTAAGAAGGCTTTACACAGCATAAACTAAAGCAAAATGTCGCCAGCAAAGTCTTTTGCAGGAGCTGGGGAAAGCAGGTTTTAGGGTTACTGGCCTACCAACTAGGAATATTTAGCTGTTTAATTTGATTTGGATTCACAGATTCACAGATAGCGTTGGGTTGGAAGGGACCCTCAAAGGTCCAACCCCCCTGCAGTCAGCAGGGACACCTCCAACTAGATCAGGCTGCCCAGGGCCACACCAAGTCTGATTTTCAGTGTGTGGGAAAGCTTTTCTGATTCCAAGCCTCAATTTTTTCACTTCTTGGCTTAGCAAGTGTTGGAAATGCTGTGGTGGCAGCTTATTTTCTCAGAGGAGAGAGAGCTTATCAGGCCATTTGACAGCGACTTCTCTGCTTGGTTAAATTGTGTCAGCCACTTCTGAACGAGAAAGTCTGTTGGACAACTGGTGAGTGAAGATGACTCAGGTTTTTGAGGACAGAAGATGTGAAATAGTGAAAACCTTGGGGATTCCTCAAGCATGACAGACTACCCAAAATCCTGACAAGTAACATATTGCACTGAACAAAGATAGCATTTGAAACTGGGAGCAGTGTTTATATTTGAGGAATGCTGCTGAGAAGAAAGTATTTTAAACATCTTGCATCAGCTAATTGTGTAGAATTTAGTTTTATTTTCCTGTAGATTAAACCAATAATTCATAGTAATATCCATGTGCCTTCCAGATGGCAATGTAGCTATGACAAGCCACATCATGTCAAGCATATTATAGATCAGATATTTGCTTTTGGGTTGAAGTCTTCTACTTTTAACACTGCAGGCACACTCCCAAATGTCTGTGTTTAGTTAAAAGCTAAATGCTTGTAACCAAACTCTCGTTAACCATCTTGGGGTGGCTGATTTTTGATCCACTTTGAATTTAAGTTACATTTCTTTGGTGTGATAGTAGGCTTGGTACTAGTAGGCTTTAGTTCTTCCCAAAGTACTCTTAAGGAAGGAAACAAGTTCAGGGTGAAAATATATTGCAGTGAATAATTCTTCTATGGTAGTGAAGGAAAACTATATAATATTTGGAAAGGTTATAAGTTAGGTGTTGGAAGGGACCTCCAGAGATGATGGAGTCCAACCCCCTTACCAAAGCAGGGCAGGCCCCACAGGAAAGCATCCAGGTAGGTTTTTAATGTCTCCAGAGAAGGAGACTCCACAACCTCTCTGGGCAGCCTGCTCCAGGGTTCTGTCACTCTCACAGTAAAGAAGATGCTGGTCATGATGAGGTGGAACTTCCTGTGTTCCAGCTCATCCTGTTGTTCCATTGAGTTGCTGGAGCTGGTCCAGAGAAGGGCCATGAAGATGGTAAGAGGGATGGAGAACCTCCCCTATGGGGACAGGCGGAGAGAGTTGGGGCTGTTCAGCCTGGAGAAGAGAAGGCTCCAGGGAGACCTTAGAGCAGCCTTCCAGTATCTGAAGGGGGCCTACAAGAAAGTCTAGAAGGTCTGTAGTGATAGGAGGAGAGGAAATGGATTGAAGCTTGAGGAGGGCAGATTTAGACTGGAGATTAGGAAGAAATTCTTGACAGGGAGGGTGGTGAGGCACTGGAACAGGGAGGACATAGATGCCCTCTCCCTGGAGGTGTTCAAGGCCAGGTAGGCTGAGGTCTTGAGCAACCTAGGCTAAGGGTAAGGTGTCCCTGCCCATGGCAGGGGATTGGAGCTGGATGATATTTAAGGTCCTTTCCAACCCAAATTATGAGGGGGGAAAAAGTGCTAAAAAGGAAGAACGAGTCCCCCTTTTTCTGGCAAGCGGAGTGCTTGTCTAATGGACCTGATGTGACCTGGGGTAGGTGATCCTGCTCTGGCGGGGGGGGGGGGGGTTGGGGTAGATGATCTTTCGCGGTCCCTTCCAACCTCTAACACTCTGTGATTCTGCGATCTCCAGGCTTTACGTTGCTTTTACTAAAATTTCCTCAAGATGGCGCCAAGCCCCTTCCGAATCCACCCTTGATTACTTCAAGATGTTTTAAAGTGGCATGGAGACATAAATATTTGCTCTTGGCTGAAACTTGACACACTGTGCCCCGGGCTTTTTTTCTTTTTCTTTCCTTCCCCCCCCCCCCCCCCCCCTTTTTTTTTTTTCCCCTAAGGTTAAGGGGAAAAATAAATGTTCCTGGAGAGAATTTTCACAGAGTCATAGAATTGTCAGAGTTGGAAGGGACCTCAAGAATCATCCAGTTCCAATCCCCCTGACATGGTCAGGGACACCTCACACTACAGCAGGTTGCTCACAGCCACATCCAGCCTGGCTGAAAAAACCTCCAGGGATGAGTCTTCCACCCCCTCCCTGGGCAACCTGTTCCAGTCTTTCACCACCCTCCTGGGGAATAACTTCTTCCTAACATCCAGTCTGAATCTATCCACTTCTAGTTTTGCCCCATTCCCCCCAGTCCTACCACTACCTGACATCCTGAAAAAAATCCCTCCCCAGCTTTGTTGTAGCCCCCTTCAGATACTGGAACGCTACAAGAAGGTCTCCTCAGAGCCTTTTCTTCTCCAGACTGAACAGCCCCAACTCTCTCAGTCTGTCTTCATAGGAAAGGTGCTCCAACACCATCTGATCATCCTCATGGCATGCCACAGAATTCTTACTCCTATAGGAAGTTGTATGGTGCCTCTTACAAGCTAAACAGGTGACTAAAATATTCTCCTTTTCTGATTTCTCATCTCACAAACTACGATGCAAGATACAACTTCTAGTTTCATTGAAAAGTTCCTCTCTGTGGAGGAGCTTTTGAAGTGCATATTCTTGTTGCTTTCATATCACTTTAAGCATTGTTATTTCTGATTTGTGGTCTCTGACTGTTTCCCTGTTTTAAAACTTCCTGTGGTTGACAGTTACAGTGAGGTGTAGCTGCTGTGTATTGTTGACTAGCCTGGAGTGATTACTTTAGCAAAGTGTATCTCAAGGGTTGAGTAGATTCATAGATTGGTAGAATGGTTTGGGTTGGAAGGGACCTTAAAGTTCATATAGTTCCAACACCCCTGCCATGGATATCTTCCACCAGTCCAAGCTGCTCAAGGACTAATCCAACCTGGCCTTGAACACCTCCAGAGAGAGGGCATCCATGACCTCCCTGGGTAACCTGTTCCAGTGTCTCACCACCCTCACTGGAAAGAATTTCTTCCTCATCTCCAGTCTAAATCTGCCCTCCTCTAATCCTATCACTCCAAGCTCTTGTCAAAAGTCCCTTCCTGGCTTTCTTGCAGGCCCTCTTCAAGACTGTAGCTGTGCATTATCAAAAGGCTTTTACTATTGCTATTTTCATGTTGAGTTTTGGTCATGGCACAAGGAAAATGAAAGCATCAATAATTTTTACCATTCTTGCAGAACTGCTTAAAGTACCTTGGACTAAATGTCACAAAATGTCACTTTTTCCTTTTAACCTCTCTCTTTTTTTTTTTTTTTTTTGCAGCTCCATTTTATTTTTTTCTAATTCACCCACAGTTCCTCAAATGATTATTTTTAATGGCTAATTAACTGACACTGCCTAACTTCTGATTGCTCATTTAAATCAACTAATGAGCATGGAAGATTTCATGTAGGTTTGATGCAAGAAAAGATATTTTTCCAGTTGATGTGTTTTTATCAAACTTTCAGTGATGCATAAATGACTTTTTCTTTCTTTCTTTTTCTTTCCTTCTTTCTTTCTTTCTTTCTTTCTTTCTTTCTTTCTTTCTTTCTTTCTTTCTTTCTTTCTTTCTTTCTTTCTTTCTTTCTTTCTTTCTTTCTTTCTTTCTTTCTTTCTTTCTTTCTTTCTTTCTTTCTTTCTTTCTTTCTTTCTTTCTTTCTTTCTTTCTTTCTTTCTTTCTTTCTTTCTTTCTTTCTTTCTTTCTCTTTCTTTTTCTTTCTTTCTTTTCCTTCTTTCTTTTCCTTCTTTCTTTTCTTTCTTTCTTTTCTTTCTTTCTTTCTTTCTTTCTTTCTTTCTTTCTTTCTTTCTTTCTTTCTTTCTTTCTTTCTTTCTTTCTTTCTTTCTTTCTTTCTTTCTTTCTTTCTTTCTTTCTTTCTCTTTCTTTTTCTTTCTTTCTTTTCCTTCTTTCTTTTCCTTCTTTCTTTTCTTTCTTTCTTTCTTTCTTTCTTTCTTTCTTTCTTTCTTTCTTTCTTTCTTTCTTTCTTTCTTTCTTTCTTTCTTTCTTTCTTTCTTTCTTTCTTTCTTTCACTCTCTCTTTCTTTCTTTCACTCTCTCTTTCTCTCTCTCTTTCTCTCACTATTAGAACTCATAATGGATTAAACCATAATGAGTTTAGTCACTATTAGAACTCACAGTGGCTTAATTCATAATGGATTTAGTCACTGTTAGAACCCATAATGGCTTAAGTGACTATTAGTGCTCACTATGGATTAAATCCTAATGGGTTTATTCACTATTAGAACTCATAATGGGTTAAGTCACTGTTAGAAGCCATAATACATTAAGTCACAATGGGTTAAGTCACTATTGGAACCTAAAATGGGTTAAATCATCATGGATTTAGTCACTATTAGAATTCATAATGGGTTAAATCCTAATGGGTTCAGTCACTATTGGAACTCATAATGACTTAAGTCACTATCAGAACTCAAAATAGGCTAGGTCATAATGGCTTTAGTCACTGTCAGAACTCATAATGGGTTTGTTCACTATTAGAACTCATAATGGATTAAATCATAATGGGTTTAGCCACTATTAGAACTCATAGCAGGTTAAGTCACTCTTAGAACTCAAAATGGGTTAACTCATAATGATTTTTGGTTACTATTAGAACTCGTAACGGGTTAAATCATGATTGGTTTAGTCGCTATTAGAACTCAAAACGGGTTAAGTCACTGGGTTTTGATACTGGGCTTATGAGTAACACAGAGCTAATTTTTTTTTTTTGGCTTGATGAAGGCCCCAGTTATTTCCTCAGAGGGAAATGATGTAATCAATACTGTGAGCATGTTTCTAGCTGTAATGAAATAAGTTAAGTGATGACTCCAGCTAATTAAAATAAGAAATATACAATCAGAGTGCATTATGTTTATAAATTATTCAATTCTTAATGATGGGTAATTTTACCACCACCCAACAGGAAAGCTCCCATATTAATATGTTCAGTAACTTAGGAGCTGGCACTCTCTGTCAACCTCTTGTAATAGCAGCATCTAGGCACTGTCTGATCTGAAACAAAAAATATGCTGATGAATTCATGGATCTGACTATAAAGTTGGACTTAAATATAGCTGATAAATTAATAACCTTCCCCTTTTTTTTTTTTCTCCCTGGGTTTTAAATTCTATTAGTGATTCCTGAAGCTGGTTGATTTTTATACAAATATTATAAGTGGGTGGTTGTAGGAATGTTACATTTAGCCTGCATGGAAGTGATTAGCATCTGGAATTGAATTACCATGCACCACAGAATAGGGAGTCACAGATGGAATGTGTTTAGCAAAAGAGAAGCTGGTATGTCCTGTTCCTGCCAAGGTTTTGGAATCACAGAATCACACACATTCACAGAATGTGAGGGGATGGAAGGCACCTTGAAAGATCATCCAGTCCCACCCTGCTGCCAGAGCAGGATTACCTAGAGCAGGTCACACAGGAATGCATCCAGGTGGGTTTTGAAAATCTCCAGAGAAGGAGACTCCACAACCTCTCTGGGCAGCCTGCTCCAGGGCTCTGGCACCCTCACAGTTAAAAAGGTTTTCCTGGTGTTTATGTGGAACCTCCTCTGCTCCATCTTACTCCCATTGCCCCTTGTTCTGTCAATGGAAATCCCTGAGCAGGGCCTGGCTCTGCCCTCCCAACACTGCCCTGCACATCTTTATCAAGAGGAATGAGGTCACCCCTCAGGCTCCTCTTCACCGAGCTGCAGAGCCCCAGCTCCCTCAGCCTGTCCTCACAGGGAGATGTTCCACTGCCTTCAGCATCTTTGTGGCTCTGTGCTGGACTCTTTCATGCAGTTCTCCGAGGTCCTTCTTGAACTGAGGGGCCCAGAAGTGGACACAATATTCCAGATGGTCATGGATGGATATTCCAGATGCATATTTAAATATATCTGCAAGTATATAGAAGGCCCAGTTGTGCTTATAAGGTCTGTAATGCTGAAGAGGCTTTTTGTTTGGAAGAGTCTGTGACTCTTGCACATTGCTAACTGAAGGTGATTTCCACTGCAAGACTCCAGTCTCTTAGTCAGACATAAGGAATGTATATTTGGACAAGACTAGTGGCAGGAAGAAGTGACTACCATATGGATGTCTTTTGGGGATCTAAATCAAGGGACTTGATGATTTCACACCATTTCCCAGGGTCTAAATACTCGATGAAAACGTTTCACAGCAGTGTCTAGGTACTTCAGGAGGCACCCTGCTGATCTAATTGAGATGTCTTTGGTTTCCTCAGAATTTGACTGTGTCAGACAACGATTTCATCATGTTGACATTTATTTTCTTGCCACTACTTGGGAAAAATTATGCTGGCTGTTTTGTGGCAGGACTTCTACTCCAAAAAAATGATAGCTTTGGGAAAGACACGAAGCAAATCTTGTATAGTACTCAAGGCTGTTATAGCTGCATCAGCTTTATAATATGGAGCAGTAATTCAGATTGTAATGAGTAGGATTTAGGCTTATCATTGAAGATCAAAGTCATTATTTTCTCTTGTTATAGATCATTGAATAGAATAGAATCATTTGGGTTGGAAAAGACTTTTAAGATTATTGAATCCAACCATTCTGTAACTCTACCAAGTCTGGTGCTAAACCATGTCCCTCAGCACCACATCTCTGTTTTTTTTCAATACCTCCAAGGATGGGGATTCAACCACCTCCCTTGGCAGCATGTTCCAATATTTGAAAACCCTTTCAGATAAGAAGTTTCTTCTCATATCCAACCTAAACCTCCTCTGGTGGAACTTGAAGCTGTTTCCTCTTCTCCTATCACTTGGCACTAGAGTGAACAGATCAACACCCACCTGGCTCCAACCTCCTTTCAGGGAGTTGCAGAGAGTGAAAAGGTCTCCCCTCAAACCTCCTCTTCTCCAGACTAAACAACCCCAGTTCCCTCAGCTGCTCCTCACCAGACCTGTTCTCCAGACCCTTCAGCAGCTTCCTTTCTCAACCCATAAGCTTTTCCACCTTCTTTTGTTCTCTCTGTCTTTTGGCAGGCAGCCAAAGTCAACCCACCCCAAATATTTGTGTATTTAAATATATCTCCAAGTATATAGGAGGCCCAGTTAAGCTTATAAGGTCTGCAATGCTGAAGAGGCTTTTTGTTTGTTCTTTAGCTTCACTGCATACTTTAAAGTCAGCTCTATTTTTATGGCTTGGTGGTGGTTTTTTTTTTTTTTTTTTTTTTTTTTTTTTTGTGAGGAGGTTATCCAAAGAAAACAATTCACTCACTTCTGATGGAAAGACATTGATGTGAATTACTTTGTTGCATGATCCCTTCCAACTCAAACCATTCTATGATCCTATGGTATTTTGCAAATGCTATTCCTAATTGTGAAGCTGGAAGTTGAGAATAAAGGAGGACACATTGCTGAGCACAAGTTTTCATTCCATTTCAACAGCAAGTGTCTGTAAAGCAAGTGAACCAAGAGAAGAAATTCAACTAGCAGGAGTACAAGATGACAAATATTCATAGATTCATAGAATGGTTTGAGTTGGAAGGGACCTTAAAGATCATCCAGTTCCAACCCCCTGCCATGGGAAGGGTCACCACCAGCCCATGTTGCTCAAGGTCTCATCCAGCCTGGTCTTGAACACCTCCAGGGAGGGGACATCCATGACCTCTCTGTTCTGTATCTCACCACCCTCATTGTAAAGAACTTCTTCCTAATATGCAGTCAAATTCTGCCCTCCTCAGGGTTATGTGCTGGTAGACATGCCTTTGGATCAGGTAAAGCCAAGGCAAGTTTGTTTCTCTCTGCACTGTGATCATGAGTTGGCCAGACCCCTTGGGGTGGAAGTGCTTGCTGTCTTTTCTTGAATTGTTTTGCTAGAATATGAGGAAAAGAAACCAAATATTTTAAGCTGACCTCATGACACTGTGGTAGAGAAAAGTTAAATTATAGAATCATAGAATGGTTTTGGTTGGAAGGGACCTTAAAGATGATCCAGTTCCAACCCCCTTGCCATGGGTCACCACTAGACCAGGTTGCTCAAGGCCTTATCCAGTTTGGCCTTGAACACCACCAGGGAGGGGACATCCACAGCCTCCCTGGGCAACCTGTGCCAGTGTCTCACCAGCTTCCCTGTAAAGAATTTCTTCCTAATCTCCAGTCCAAATCTCCCAAATAAAAGGTTTAAGAAGTTTTCTCATGGTTACTAAGCCTCTACCAGAGGGTTTTATAATTCCACTTCTCCTTTGCACCCTGACAAAACAGTGGAATCAAAACAGGAACCCTCAGCCATGAGCTCATGCAACTTTTTGTCTGCTTTGCTTGGGTTTTGTCTGATAATGTCAGCGTGGTATATACCAGGCTGCTGCTCAGAAGTGAGCTCAAGAGAACACCCAGATTTCCTTCTGCTTCCTTTCTGGCAAGATTGCAATGTGTTGTGCTGAATTGTTGACCTGTGCTGAATTTTTGTCCTGTGCTGAATGGATGTATTTACATTTTCTATAGACTCTAAAGCCCTATCACTGAAAACAAACAAACAAACAAACAAACAAACAAACAAAAAAAAAACAAAACAAAAAAAAACCCGAAAAAAACCCAAAACCAAAACCAAAACCAAAGCCAAAACCCCAGCTGAACTGTTTCTAATCTATCCAGGCAGATCAGAAATTATATTAATAATCATTCAGAGCCTATAGATTTCCTCATTAAAGAGGAACACTTCCCATGTGGAGTTCAAAAGACCAAGAGAGAAGACTACAGAAGAAAATGGTTTTTTTCCTCTATTGGTAAATGATGATAATGAGGTTAAGTCCTTAAATCATCAGTTCATTGCACTAATTTGCTGTATGATGTGTAATGTGATATTCGGGTTCATTAATGGGGCTTTTCCATGCATGTGCATTTCCACAGCTCAGTCACTTTTAGGTTGGTTACAAGAAATAAACAACTTTTTATCATTTTATAGCATTACAGCCATGCTGCTTTTAAAAATGAAGCTAAATAAAAAAGGGCTCTTTTGTGCTGTAAATCTCTCCCCAGTGATGTTACTCTACTTGAGGAGAGTAACTCATACATGTATAGTATATGTATAGGAACTCTGACAGAAATGAAGTAGTAGAATTTAAACATTAAGGGAAGACTACATCTGAAGTATTGTGTCCAGTTCTGGGTTCCCCATTCAAGAGGGACAGTAACATACTGGAGAGAGTCCAATGGAGGCTATGAGGATGGTGAAGGAAAGGCTGAGAGCCCTGGGGCTGTTTAGCCTGGAGAAGAGAAGACTGAGAGGAGATCTTATTGATGTTTATAAATATCTGAAGGGTGGCTGTCAAGAAGAAGGGGCCAGGCTCTTTCCAGTGGTGTCCTGTGATAGGACAAGGGGCAATGGACACAAACTGGAGCCCAGGATGTTCCACCTCAACATGAGGAAACATTTCTTTTCTGTAAAGGTGCTGGAGCAGGCTGCCCAGAGAGATTGTGGAGTCTCCTTTCCCAGAAACTTTCATGACCTGCCTGGATGCATTCCTGTGTGACCTGCCCTAGGTGATCCTACTTTGGCCTCAACGATCTCCAGAGGGCCTCTTCCACCCCCACCATTCTCTGGTTGGAAGAAAATGTGCTATTCAGGATACTGTAGGGTTATTTTACCTTTCTTTATATTTGGAAGAGATTGAGATTAAAAAAAAAAAGGCTTTTCTGTTTCTTTTTTTGCTGAAATATCTGGTTAAATATTTTAGTGTCTTTCAGTTTTAGTGTCTTTCAGTTTCAGCACAGAGAAAGATTTCTGGAAGGCAGTGAACTATCACTGTCTTTGAAACCTCTCACTCAATTCATCTCTCAGGTCAAACCTGTTTTGACAGTGAAATCTTTGTATTTTTTGTGTATTTTAAAGGCAACTCAAAGCTTATGACAGGTGCCAGATTGACAGCACAGGAAAAAAAAAATTAAAAAGAAGGTCTCTGTTTATTCGTGGGTGAGATACTGCTCATGAAGGAGCATCAGCACTGAAGATTTCCTTCTGTCTAGTGGAAGGTGCCCCCCATGTCAGGGGGGTTGGAACTAGAAGATCTTTAAGTTCCCTTTCAACCCAAACCATTCTATAGTTCCATGATTTAGAAAGTTCAGAGAGGTTTTAGAATTAAAATACAATCATTGCATAATTAACTACAGGTCATAAACATACTATCCCCAAAACACCTAGGAGATATTTGCCTACTACATCTAACAACATGAACTTTATCATCATTTCCAGTTTGTTTTCCTACTTCAGTCTTTACATGGATTTCATTGGGTTGGGAGGGACCCTCAAAGGACACATTGTCCAGTCAGGAGGGACATGATGTGTTGAGATGATGTGTTGCAGTTTTGTATACATCTAGTTTACAACTGGTTATTTTTGAGCTATCTTTTACTACTGGAATCCTTGGTGAAGTAACTGCAAGGGTAGACAGAAATAACTTACACTTGATGGTATGATTGGAAAAGATGTGATCAAGTGATCAGGAAATAGAATGGAAACATGACAGGAGAGGGGGAATAAGGGAGAGGGAGAATAAGGGAGAAGGAGAATAAGGGAGAAGGAAGGTATAGCAAGTGGATAGATCAGGAAAAAACATGGCAGGGAGAAATACAAATACAAAAACATGGGATGAAATCCAGAGAGACATGGGCAGGCTGAAGAGGTGGGCTGAGGAGAATCTCACAAGGTTCAATAAGGCAAATTGCAGGGTCCTACAACTAGGTTTAGGCCATCTTCAATATCAGTTTAGGCTGGGGGATGATGAGATTGAGAGCAACTCTGCAGAAATGGACTTGGGGGTGCTGGTGAGTGAGAAGGTGGTCATGAGCCAGCAATGGACACTTGCAGCTCACAAAAGCCAATGGCATCCTGGGCTGCAATAAAAGAAGTGTGGACAGCAGGTAAAGAGAGCTGATTCTACCACTCTGCTCTGTTGAGACCTCACCTGGAATACTGTGTTCAACTCTGGGACCCCAAACACAAGAGAGACATGGATCTGCAGAGGAGGGCTGCAAAGATAATCAGAGGGTTGGAGCACCTCTGCTATGAAGACAGGCTGAGAGAATTGGGGCTGTTCAGCCTGGAGAAGAGAAGGTTCTAGGGAAACTTCACAGCTGCAACATCTGAAGGGGACCTACAGGAAGGGAATGGACTGTTTAGAAGGGCTTGGAGTGATAGGATGAGGGGCAATGGTTTGAAAGTGGAGCAGGGGAGATTTAGGTTGGACATCAGGAGGAAGTTCTGCACAATGAGAGTGGTGAAATACTGGAACTGGTTGCCCAAGGATGTGGTCGCTGTCCCATCCCTGGATACATTCAGGATCAGCCTTGATGTGTCCCTGGGCAGCCTGATGCAGTTGGAGGTGTCCCTGCTGCCTGCAGGGGGCTTGGACAAGATGAGTTTTGAGAGTCCCTTCCAACCTGATGCAATCTGTGAATGTGTGAAAAAGAGCTGGAAAGATTAAGAGAATTCAGAGATAGAAACAAAAACAACACACAAAGAGAGGAAACAAAAGAAAAGAAGAAATAAAGAATGTTAAATATGAATAAGAGGGCAGGATAAATATTTATGTTAAAAAAATGTGTTCAGTTGTGGAGCACACTTGTTATAAAAAATTATGGTGCTCATTTTTCTTCATTAGAAGGTAAACAGCTGTGGGGCTATATCAATATTTTTCTTTGCTTGGAGAACCAATATGCATAAGATCAATCTCTCAGAAGAACTATTTTGCATTGCTAGAATGTTACTTTCTTTACTTTTAATGATCCTTTCCCTGGGATGCATTATTAGTGGAGCAGTTTCCACATGTTTATTTTATTAATTTAATTAATAACCTTCCTGTAATTTTCTGTAAGTACTGCAGCATTCTCCTCAAACAAAGACTTCTAGTTCAGTTTTACTTCTCTGCCTCTTATCCTTTCTATTCAGAGTGTTAGAGGAATGTTTGTGTCTTTTTGGTGCCTTTTTTATCACATCCAGCACATTGGCACTTGTCTTTGAAAAGTAAAACTCCTGTATTTTTATAGATAAGGGCTTGGTACAATATGGAAAGGGAAATCAAGCATTTGGACTGTGGACCAAAGGCCTCTGCTTATTGTCCTCTGCAAGTCAAAATGGAATTGTGGTGTTTAAGGTGCTTGACCTGCATGTGGGCCAAGCATATTTAGTCTGTGTGTTAGGAGAAGAGCAGCAAGGGGCAATTCATTTTATTAAAAATCCCCCAAATCTGCAGAAGTCACAAAGATTTCACAAATGCAAGACACTACCTCTTTAAACTCCTCTACAAAGATTGAAAAGCAGGATTCTAGTGCCTTGAGTTTCTGTTTTAAAGCTGTGTTTTCTCAGTCACCTTATAATAAGATGAATTTGAGCCTTTTCCTAGATTGATAGATTCACAATAATCCTTTCTTTCTGCATAGATTCATAGTACTCCTTTCTTTCTGCTCAAAACTCTCTTGAGTTGAGGATTCAGCACCTGCTGAATCCTGAAGCTGGTGGCAGTTTTTAGGAGAGTTTTGAGGAAACTCCCAGTTTTCAGGTAGCCCAAAAGCTGAAGTTGCCTGGCCCAGGTAGAACGTGTTGGCCAAGCTGCAATGTTCACTAGCACAGCTCATCCCATCCAGGCATTCTCCTTGCATGCTGCTGAGCTCATTCCCTTCCTAAAACTACACCAAGTGTGTCCCTTCAGCTAAACCCCATGTCATTAACAGATTCATAGAATGCCTTGGATTGGAAGGAACCTTCAAGTTCATCCAGTTCCAACCCCACTGCCATGGGCAGGGACACCTTCCACTAGCTCAGATTGCTCAAGGCCTCATCCAACCTGGCCTCAAACACCTCCAGGGAGGGGGCATCCACAACCTCCATGGGTAACCTGTTCCTCTGTCTCACCACCCTCACTGCAAAGAATTTCTTCCTCATCTCCAGTCTCAATCTGCCCTCCTCAAGTTTCAATCCATTCCCTCTCACTCTATCACTACAAGCCCTTGTCAAAAATTCCTCCCCAACTTTTTTGTAGGCCCCCTTCAGTTGAATGGAGTAAAGTTATAATGTTTTTTAGCATTGTAGCTGTGTTACTTTGGCTCCCTGTGGTTGTTCTAAATCACTTTTGCACACAAACAGTAATTTTGATTCAGCTAAATTATTTCTCAGAGATGACTGTCCCTGCAAATATGAAATTAGCATAATTCCTTTTTTTACTCCTTTAAGCCAAATCCTCCAGCTCTTGCAAAAAAACTTGCTGAAGGGTTAAAAAACGCAGAGTTTTGACCTGAGTAAAGTGTTCAGATCAGACAGACAGAAAAAAAAAAAAAAAAAAGCTTTTCAGTTTGTGTGTTTCTGTAACTCTTAGAAAAGAAGTGTAGGAATAGAGTAGAAATAATTAAATGCCTTAAAAAAAAATGTAGGCCTAACTTGAAAGAAATTACAATTGCAGCAGTTGCACGTGTGACAGGAATTGTTATTTATGTATGCATTCTCCATGTGTAAAATTCCAAAGGAAACCAATGCTGAAAATGCTGCTAATGGGAATGCAGTTAAATATTCAGTGATTTAACTGCTGCACACTTCTTGACATAGGCTGAGGTGGGTACACTGCCTCTGAGGATATTCAGGAAGAAATTTCAAATAAATGCTACTTTTTGCCTCACTGAGGAGGAGCTTCTTCACTGGGAGGGTCACAGAGCACTGGAGCAGGCTGCCCAGAGAGGTTGTGGAGTCTCCTTCTCTGGAGACTTTCAAGCCCCATCTGGCTGTGTTCCTGTGTGACCTGTGTTGGATTCCATGGTCCTGCTCTGGCAGGGGGGTTGGACTTGATGTTCTCTGGAGGTCCCTTCCAACCCCTGATATCCTGTGAGCCTGTGAGGTTCTGCACCATCCTATAGATAGGGCCTACAAGAATGCTGATGAGGGACTTTTGACAAGGGCTTGTAGTGACAGGATGAGGGGCAACAGATTTGAGCTGGAAGAGGGGAGATTGAGACTGGAGATTAGGAAGAGATTTTTTTCCAGTGAGGGTGGTGAGACACTGGAACAGGTTGTCCAGGGAGGTTGCAGATGCCTCCTCCCTGGGGGTGTTCAAGGTCAGGTTGGACAAGGCCTTGAGCAACCTGGGCTGGTGGAACGTGTCCCTGACCATAACAGGGATGTTGGAACTGGATGATCTTTAAGGTCCTTTCCAACCCAAAGTATTCTATAAATCTATAAAGACAATGAAGCTTGTGAAGGGTCTGGAGAACAGGCTTGGTGAGGAGCACCTCACAGACCTGGGGTTGTTTCGTCTGGAGAAAACGAGTAGTTGAAAGTGAGTTTGAAAATCAGCTGTCCCTTGTTTCTGTTTCTTAATCATAAGTGACTGAATTCAGAGACAGATTGGCTCATTTTTACATGGTATGGGTTAGGTGAATATGGTGGGAAGAGAGACCCTTAATGAGAGATTCTGTTGATGGTTTCTGAGCAGAAATCAAATGTGGGTCATTTTCATAGCTGGACTATCTCTGCATTACTCAAAATAAAATAAAGATATCAGAGCATCTCACTTTTAGCAGGTAGGAAGGAAGCATGGTTCAGATAAAACAGTGAATGAACCTACTCAGGAGAGGTTTAGATTGGAAAATCAGGGAAATTTCCTTTACAGAAAGTGGTCAGGCATTGGAACAGGCTGCCCAGGGAGGTGATGGAGTCACCATCCCTGGAGCTGTTCAGGAAATGTTTGGACATGGCACTTTGGGACATGGTTTAATGGCCATGGTAGTTGGGTTATGGTTAGACTTGATGATCTCAGAGGTCTTTTCCAACCTTTCTGATTTTACAGTTCTGTTGAGTGAGGCTATGGTAGATCAGCTTTGTCAGGATATGTTGGACCCATTCTAATTGATGTGTACTGCCTGTATAGCTCCAACTGAAAGTCATTGAATCAAGGCCAACCATTCTCTAACTCTACCAAGGCTGGGGCTAAACCATGCCCCTCAGCACCACATCTCTGCCCCTTTCAAACACCTCTAGGGATGAGAATTCAACCACCTCCCTGGGCAGCCTGTGCCAGGCTTTGAGAATCCTTTCAGTCAACAAGTTTCTTCTCATATCTAACCTAAACCTGCCCTGGTGCAACATGAGGCCATTTATTCACATCCTATCATTTGTTACTAGAGAGAAGAGACCAACCCCCACCTCACTCCAACCTCCTTTCAGAGAGCTGTTGGAGAACAATGAGGTCTCCCTCATCCTCCTCCTCTCCAGATTAAGCTATACCAGTTCCCTCAGCTGCTCCTCACCAGACCTGCTCTCCAGGCCTTTCCCTAACTTCCTTGCCCTCCTCTGGACCTGCTCATGGAGTAGGGGCCCCAAAACAGAACGCAGCACCCAAGCTGTGGCCTCATTGCTGTATAAAAGGAAGTGTGAACTGTAGCAGAACCCCAAACCCTTCTCCTCTTCCTATATCATGTAATCAGTTCCCAAGTTATACCACCCATTGTGTAACTTCCTTATATGAAAATAATTACAATTACAGTGCTACAACTTTGACTAATTGCATTAATATGTAACAGCCTCAACCAGGGGCTCAAGCTACATCTGCACTTACAGAAAGCAAGAGTAGGAGGCCTCAGGGAACTACAGGCTGTGCAGTCTAAGTCCCTGGGATGGTTATGCAGCAAATCCTGCTAAGAAACCATTTCAGAAGGCAGGAAAGACAAAAAGATGACTAGAAACAGCCCATGGGCATTTACTAAGTGGAAATCATTGCTGACCAACCCAACTTGGTGGATGCATTAGGAGGCTACAAACAGGTGGGGAGGTCAAAGAAGAATGTGTTGAGGGTTTTAAAATTAACAGCTCTGCAGAAGTTGGTATTGTCTGTTTTGGAAAGGGTTTGAAGTGATTTGCCAGTTCTAGAGAGGCAAGGATCTACTGGAGAAAGTCCAGTGGAGAGCTATAAGGATGATTAAAGGGGCTTGAACATCTCTCCTGTAAACAGAAACCTGAGAGACCTGGGGCTCTTTAGTGCTGAGAAGGGACCTTATCGATGTCTATAAATATCTGAGGGGTGAGTGTCAAGATGAAGGGGCCAGGCTCTTTTTAATGGTGCCCAGTGATAGGGCCAGCAACAACAGATACAAGCTGGAACCCAGGAAGTTCCACCTCAACATGAGAAGAAACTTCTTTACTGTGAGGCTGATGGAGCCCTGGAGCAGCCTGCCCAGAGAGGTTGTGGAGTCTCCTTCTCTGGAGCCTTTCAAAACCTGTTTGGATGCATTCTCATGTGACCTGTCTTAGGTGGTCCTGCTTTGGGTGGGTAGTTGTGATCCAATGATCTATGGAGGTCCCTTCTAACCCCTAACATGCTGTGATTCTATGATCTTTTCTCAGAATATTTGTATTAACAGAATCATAGAATCATTTTGCTTGGAAAAGACCTCCAAAATGATTGAGTCCAGCCATTATCTGTCTCTGCCAAGTCTGTTGCTAAACCATGTCCCTCAGCAACACATCTCTGCATCTTTTGAACACCTCCAGGGATGAGGATTCAACCACCTCTCTGGGGAGCCTGTTCCAGTCTTTGATAAACTTTTCAGTCAAGAAGATTCTTCTAAGAAGAAGAATGCAGCACTAATAAGAATTAGATGCACCAGTAAGTGTAGCAAGGCTTATACTGGAAGGAGAATATGAAGGGTTTTATACTGATTTCACAAATGAATTAAGTTATAATAACCAAGGGTATTTTGCTAATTTAAATTGATTAGACTAGAGCTTTTGTCTGTAGAAAATAGTAGCAAAAAGTCAGACTTTGATTTTCCTATCTGAAAAACCTTATCTAGATCACAGTGAAAAATGCAATTTGTTTTGAATGCCCTTTCAGGTTTAATATAGGTTATCTTCCTAGTGCTTGATGATTATTTGACTCACTCAAAGAGGTGCTTGGATGCAGCAGATAGTGAAAAAGCAGCTTTGTGATCAGGGAAGTTCATGAGAGGATTGATTGCATTGACATTTTGATTGACTTTTTTTTTTTAGATTTTGAAAGTTTGAATTAATTCTGATGCTATTTAAATCCTCCCCCCTAACTTGGTAGTCATTTCAGAGTGCAGAAAAAAACCCCTACACAGTTAAAGTGAAATAAATTATATTTTTTCTTTTTTTTTTTTTTTTTCTCCTCCTACATTCTTGTTATACACTGGAATGTGCTGTACTTGTAGTTTTCTTGTTTCTCCTTTCTAGCTAGTATAAGGTAGATTGATAACAGGGCCTACAAGAAATCTGGGGAGGGACTTTTTAGGGTGTCAGGGAGTGATAGGACTGGGGGGGATGGAGCAAAACTACAAGTGGGTGGATTCAGATTGGATGTTAGGAAGAAGTTCTTCACCATGAGGGTGGTGAGAGACTGGAACAGGTTGCCCAGGGAGGTGATAGAAGCTCCATCCCTGGAGGTTTTTAAGGCCATGTTGGTTGGGGCACTGAGCAACCTGATCTAGTGGTGGGGGCGGGGCTGAAACTGGATGATCCTTGAGGTTCTTTCCAACCCTGACAGTTCTGTGATTCTATGTGCCTTTGTTTTGGTGCAATGTAGCTATGAAGTATGTTGGATGCACAAGAACAAACGCTCTCAGTCACTTCTAAGAGGCTCTATTCTGCCTTAAAGTTATCATGAGGCTGAAAAAATCAGGACTGTTAAATAATCCTAAATCTATCATCAAAGAATTGTGCAACTTTTTATAAGGCAAATTCACAGAATCACAGAAAACATCTGATTGGAAGAGACCTCAAAGCTCATCCAGTCCAACCCTCCACCCAGCATTGAAGGGTCAACACTAAACCATGTCCCTAAGGGCCACGTCCACAGGCTGCTTAAACAATTCCAGGGATGGGGATTCCAGCATTGCCCTGGGCAGACCATTCCAATGTTTGAGAATCCTTTCAGTGAAGAAATATTTCCTAATATCCAGTCTGAACCTCCCCTGGAAGAGCTTGAAACCCTTTCCTCTGGTCCTGTCACTTACTACTAAGAAGAGGCTGCCCCCTTCTTGCTCCAAGCTCCCTTCAAGGAGTTGTAGAGAGCAATGAGGTCTCCCCTCAGCTTTCTCTTCTCCAGACCGAACACCCTCAGCTCCCTCAGACACTCCTCACAGGCCAGGTGCTCCAGGCCCTTCACCAGCCTCAGTGTCCTTCTCTGGACATGCTCCAAGCATTTCAGTGTCCCTCTTGCAGTGGAAGGACCAGAACTGAACAAAGCACTCAAGGTGTGGCCTCACCAGTGCTGAGTACAGGGAGATGGTCAGCTCCCTGTGCCTGCTGCCCACCATGTCTCTAATCCCAGCCAGGACGCCATTGGCTTTCTTGCCCACCTGGGCACTGCTGACATATTTAATTGACAGTCAACCAATACCTTCAAGTCCCTCTCTAAGTGGCAGCTTTCCAACCACACATCCCCAAGCCTGTAGCTTACCATGGAGTTGTTGTGACCCAGGTGGGGGACCTGGAACTTGGCCTTGAAGTTTTAATCTTACTCAGAATCTAGACTTCACCTGTAGGTGGTGTTAATGTGACCAGAATCAGCCCCTCTGTTGGTTTTCCTGGTGGCAAGGTGCTTCCCATCCCAGTCCACATATGCAGGTGCTTTCTGTGAAGCTTTGGTGGATCCATGTGGACATGAAGGGATCTAATTATTGTGTGGCTGCAGCATATTGAAATTTTGGGGTTTACACGTTGGTGGTGGTTAATTCTTTTTGGTAATTTTCTGATGACTTATTTCTGTTTCTGCATAATCAACAGACACACCGTGAAAGATAATGGCACTTGAAGGAAAATTACTGTCTCATGAGATGAATAAGTTTGATGATTAAGTTAAAGGAGAAGAAAGCAACAACATTCACAGAGCCAAGCAGAGTGACATGCTTGTCCTTTGTTGGGCTTTGATGACCTTTATAAAAACAGAGTCTATTTAGAAACAATGCAATGTCTTCCAAGTTAGACAGTACAGAAGGGAATTCTTCTCCTAATTAAGATATAGTCTCATGGAAAATACAAGAGTTTCACTTTTCAAAATTTGAAAAACTTTGAATTGTTTTGGTTGGAAAAGACCTCTAAGATCATTGAATCCAACCATCAACCTAACATCACCATGGCCATTGAAACAAGTCCCAGAGTGCCAAGGCCACAGGTTTCTTGAACACCTCCAGGGATGCTGACTCCACCACCTCCCTGGGCAGCCTGTGCCAAAGCCTGACCACTCTTGCAGTGAAGAAATTTTTCCTAATATCCACCCTAAACCTTCTCTGGTGCAACTTGAGGCCATTTCCTCTTGTTCTATTCCCTGATACTACAGACAATAGTCATCTAGTCCAACTCCTTGCAGTCAGCAGGGACATCCCCACCTAGATCAGGTTGCCTTGGAGCCCCATCAAGCTCGACCTTGAATGTCTCCAGGGATGGGGCATCCACCATCTCCCTGGACAGCTTGTTCCAGTGTTCCTTCACCCTCATAGTAAAGAATTCCTCCCTGATGTCCAGTCTAAATCTACCCTGCTCTAGTTTCAAACCATTGCCCCATGTCCTATCACTACAAGCCCTTGTAAACAGTCTCTCCTCAGCTTTCCTGTAGGTCCCCTCCAGGGAGTGGAAGGCCACACTAAAGTCTGCCCAGAGCATTCTTTAGTCCTGGAGGTGTTTAAGAAAAGCCTGGATGGGGAACTTAGTGCCATGGTCTAGTTGATTAGTTAGGGTTGGGTGATTGGTTGGTCTTGATGATCTTGGAGGTCTCTTTCAACCTGGTTGATTCTATGATTCTATAATTCTGAGATTCTGATTCTGAAGAGCTCTCTCAGCCTGTCCTTGTAGTGCTCCAGCCCTCTGATCATTTTTGTGGCCCTCCTCTGAACCCTCCATGTTCCTTTTTTCTTGAAGGTCTCAGAGCTGGACACAATACTTCAGCTGGGGTCCCACCATAGGAGAGCAGAGTGACAGAACCACCTTAATTTATCTGCTGGCCACGCTGCTTTTAATGCAGCCCAGAATTTTGGTTGCTTGAGTCCATCCAGCCCTTTTTCTACAGGAAAAGAGAGGAAGAAGAAGAGATTTCCCTCCCCAACTCACATTTAGCAAGATAAACTTCAGCTTTCCTGAGCCTGGCACTTTAAATTGATTTCTCAGCTTTTACAATGAATCTTAGCTCTTCAGCTAATTCTGAGTTACAGCTTCAGTTTGACAACCTCCACTACAGATTAAGAGCAAAATCATGCAAATCCAAGCCACAAATCACACACTCCCCCCACATAAAAATGGTTAGCCGTTGGCATATGTGACTGACATCTCATGAGGGATGTCTCCAAAAAATTGCTTATGGTAGAGGTTGTCACCAAGATTGAAGTGCATGGTTGCAAATCCCTCTGGCCTAAACAGTCATGTTTACCTCAGTGCAGTGATTGCCAGCATCTTGATAGAAAAAGTTGATAAAAAAACCACTTCCTTTCTAGAAAAAAAAAAAATCTCTTAGAACAAGTCCTTGTAATTTTCAAAATGGAATTTGCTGTTGGAACTCTTTCTGACTGGTGGACTTTGATGCTGAGTCTCAAAAGGGGATTTTATATTTTCAAGGAGTCCTGTGGGATGTGAAGCAGAACATGAAAAAAGCTGCATAAAGGGACAGAAGGTGTGGATTTCTGAATTCACTACAAAGAAAACCAGGTAATATTTTGGAGGTCTATGGGATGCAAGGTATTATATTAGAATACTCTAATAAAATTAGATTAGAATGTTCTAGTAAAGCCAGGCTCTTTTCAGTGGTGCCCAGTGATAAGACACTGGCCTAATAGAAGGTGTCCCTGCAAATAGCAGGGGGGTTGGAACTATATGATCTTTAAGGTCCCTTCCAACCCAAACCATTCCATGATTCTATGACAAGGCACAAACTGGAATGAAGGAGGTTTCACTTAAACAAGACAGTAAGTTCTCCATGGGGCAACATGAATAACTTGTGGCAGAAAGGGCCAATGGCATCCTGGGGTGCATCAAGAAAAGTGTGACCAGCAGGGCTAGGGAGGTTCTCCTCCCCCTGTAACTCTGCCCTGCTGAGACCACAGCTGCAATCCTGTGTCCAGTTTTGGGCTCCTCAGTTCAAGAGAGACAGAGACCTGCTGGAGAGAGTCCAAGGGAGAGCCAGGAGGATGCTTAGGGGACTTGAGCATCTCCCTGTGAAGAGAGACTGAGAGCCCTGGGGCTGTTTAGTGTGGAGAAGAGAAGGCTGAGAGGGATCTGATCAATGTCTATCAATATCTGAGGGGTGGGTGTCAAGATGAAGGTGCCAGTGAAAGGACAAAGAACAACAGGTACAAGCTGGAACACAGAAAGTTCCACCTCAACATGAGAAGAAACTTTACTGTGAGGCTGATGGAGCCCTGGAGCAGGCTGCCCAGAAGAGGTTGTGGAGTCTTCTTCTCTGGAGAATTTCAAAACCCACCTGTGCAAACTGCTCTGGGTGATCCTGCTTTTGGCAGGGGGGTTGGATTTGATGATATTTTGAGGTCCTTTCTAGCCTCTAACTTTCTGTGATTCTGTGATTATTGGTCACTCCCTGAGTTTAAGCTCTAATCCTTGATGGTGGATCCTCATTTTACTTAACAATCAATAGAAGACAACAATTATTTTTAAGGAAAGCTTGTACACTTTGTTCTTTTCAGTGCTAGTCTGTTGTCTTGGCTTGATGTGTTGTGTGGAAAGCTCAGGCTTGATGTGTTGTGACAAAATGCAAGAAAGGCAGAACAAAAAGGCTTCAATTTTATTACCTTTCAGCCAATTATTGACATGCTTCATTTCAAGACATGATTATTCTCACTTACAGCTTTTTTTCTTCTGCCTGCTATCATCCCAGAGCACAGCAGGAGTTGCTGGAAAGTGGGATGATGATTATGATGAATTTTCTCCCTGTGACATGCACATTAACAATGGAGTTTCCTTGGCACTCACCAGAGGTTGTTTCTAATCTCATAAAGGACACTTGAAAAAAAAAAATCAACATATATATACTGAACACTTTATTTCTAGATTAACACCCACTTTGGGGCTTTTAGAATCATTTTGGTTGGAAAAGACCTTTAAGATCAGAGAATGACAGAATCACAAAATGTTAGGGGTTGGAAAGGACCTTGAAAGATCATTGAATCCCACATGAGCAGGCTGCAGAGCAGGCTGCACAGGAACACATTCAGGTGGGTTTTGGAAGTCTCCAGAGAAGGAGACTCCACAACCTCTCTGGGTAGCCTGCTCCAGGGCTCTGGCACCCTCACAGTGAAGAAAGCTTTTCCTTCTGTTCCTGCAGAACCTCTTCTGCTCCAGCTTGCCCCCATTGTCCCTTGTCCTACCACTGGACATCCCTGAGCACAGCCTGGCTCTGTCCTCCTGACACTGCCCTGCACATCTTTATCAAAATGAATGAGGTCACCCCTCAGGCTCCTCTTCTCCAAACTGCAGAGCCCCAGCTCCCTCAGCCTGTCCTCACAAAGGAGATTTTCCATTCCCTTCAGCATCTTTGTGGCTCTGCACTGCACTCTTTCAACCTCATCCAGTCCAACCATTATCCAACTCTGCCAAGGCTGGTGCTGAACCATGTCCCTCAGCACCACATCTCTGCCTCTTTCAAATACCTCCAGGGATGGGGAATCAGCCCCTGCCTTGGGAAGCCTATTCCAGTCTTTGATAACCCTTCTTATAGGATTAGTTTAGTTTAAGACCTCTTCCCTATCATCACAATTTGATTCAAAGAGTGAGTCAGTAGCAGTAAATAGTTACTTTGCATTTCATTTTGCATTCAGTATCAAAGAAAAATATTTCTTGTGCCTGTAGTCAAGTAGAGGGGGATGGTGACATCAACTCTAGTGAGCATCCCTCATTCCCAGAACTACCTGTGCTCTGTATTTCAGTCTTGCAGCTGTTAGGTCTTCCTCTAGAGTGAAACAAGCATCAATCCTTTTTTGTACTGAGGAGTAGAAGTGCTGCTGAGGGTCCTGAGTTATTTGCTTTCTTAATGTTTACAGTTTTGAATCTGAATCCTTGGACTCTAGTGAAGGTGAAGGGTTTTAATACAGCCTCATCTTTCCCCATTATAGTCATTGTACTTGAAATGCTGGCAGATGGTTCTTATTGTGGTTTAAGAATGGGTTAGAACCAAACCTGAAGTTTCCTTTTGACAATTTAAAGTGGTGTAGAACCTCTGAATTAAAGAGATATGCCCAGATGATTTAAAGTGTTAATAGAAAACAACCAGTCCTCAGGGGCTGGAGATAGTTCTAAGCAGAAGCTTGAGAGGCTAGATTAGAGATAATTGTCTTCTTTATTGTCCTCAAGTTCAGACAGAAAGTTTCTCCTTTAATAGTTTGCTGTTGTCAGAAAACAGGTTGGACAGCAATTTCATATTAACTTGGAGACCTGTTAGCAAAAGGCAGGGATAGAAAGCTGGAGGGTTTTTTTTTGTGTGTGTGTGATAAATGGATGTATTCCTCAGAGCCATGAAGAATCACTGAATGTTAGGGTCTGGAAGGGACCTCAAGAGATTACCCAGTCCAACCCCCCTGCCAGAGCAGGATCACCTACACCAGATCACACAGGAACACACCGAGATGGGCCAGCACTGAGAATAATTTGCTCCAATACCTTTCCAGGAGGTGAGGCTGACCATCTATAGTTACCTGGGTCCTCCTTCTTACCCTTTTTGAAGACTGGAGGGAGTTTGCCCTCCTGCAGTCCCCAGGCACCTCTCCTGTCTGCCATGACTTACCCAAGATGATGGAGAGTGGTCTGGCAAGGACCTTCGCCAGCTGCCTCAGCACCCACGGGTGCATGCCACCAGGACCCATGGATTTATGGATGTTCAGTTTACTTCACTGTTTCCTAAGCCAGTCCTCATCAACCCGGTTCACACTGACCAAGGAAACCTGCCCCTTTGTCATGTCTTCCTCTGTGCCCTCAGGGGTCTGGGACTCCTGAGTACAGATGGAGACAAAGAAGGCATTCAGTAACTCCACCTTCTCTGTGTCCCCTGTCCCCAGGGCATCCATCCCGTTCAGCACTGGGCCTACAGTGCCTCTGGTATTCATTTTGCCTGCAAAGAATTTGAAGGACAGTTTTTTGTTGTCCTTGCCCTCCCTTGCAAGGCTGAATTCCAAGGAGGCCTTAGCCTTCTTAGTAGCCTCCCTACATCCTCTGACAACTGTCTTGTACTCCTCCCAAGTGGCCAGCCCCTCTTTCCATGACCTCTAGACTCTCTTAGAATCATAAAATCAGTCAGGGTTGGAAGGGACCACAAGGAGCATCCAGTTCCAACCCCCTGCCATGGCCAGGGACACCTCACACTACATCAGGCTGGCCAGAGCCTCATCCAGCCTGGCTGCAAACACCTCCAGGGATGGAGCCTCAACCACCTCCCTGCACAACCCATTCCAGGCTCTCACCACTCTCATGGGGAACAACTTCTTCCTCATGTCCTGTCTGAATCTCCCCACTTCCAGCTTCATTCCGTTCCCCCCAGTCCTGTCACTACCTGAGAGCCTAAAAAGTCCCTCCCCAGCTTCTTTTAGGCCCCCTTCAGATACTGGAAGGCCACAATTAAGGTCTTCTTGGAGCCTTTTCCTCTCCAGAGTAAGCAGCCCCAACTCTCTCAGTCTGTCCTCATAGGAGAAGTGCTCCAGCCCTCTGCTCATCCTGGTGGCCCTTCTCTGGACACCTTCCAGCATGTCCATAGCCCTCTTGTAACAGAGGCTCCAGAACTGGATGCAGTACTCCAGGTGTGGTCTCAGCAGAGCTGAGCAGAGGGGGAGAATCACCTCCCTGGCCCTGCTGGCCACACTTCTCCTGATGCAGCCCAGGCTCTGCTTGGCTTTCTGGGCTGCAAGTGCTCACTGCTGGCTCCTGTTGAGCTTCTCATCCCCCAGCACACCCAAGTCCCTCTCCTCAGGGCTGCTCTCCAGCCAGTCCCTGCCCAGCCTGGATTTGTGTTTGGCATTGCCTCCACCCAGCTGCAGGACCCTGCCCTTGGTCTTGTTGAACCTCCTGAGGTTGGCTTGTGCTCACCTCTGCAGCCTGTCCAGGTCCCTCTGGATGGATCCCTTCCCTCCAGCCTGTCTGCTGCACCACACAGCTTGGTGTCATCAGTAACCTTGCTGAGGGTGCACTCAATGCCTCTGTCCATGGCACCAACAAAGATGTTGAACAAGCCTGGTCCCAGGACTGAGCCCTGAGGGACTCCTCTTGTCCCTGGCCTCCACTGGGACATGGAGCCATTGACAGCCACTCTTTGGGTGTGGCCATCAAGCCAGTTCTTTATCCATCTGGTGGTCCACCCATCAAACCCATGTGTCCCCATCTTGGAGCCCAGGCTGTGGTGTGGGACAGTGTGGAAGGCTTTGCTCAGGTCCAGGTCAATGACATCAGGTGCTCTCTCCTCATCTGTTAATGTTGTCATCTGTTCATAGAATTCCACCAGGTTTGTCAGGAATGATTTCATCTTCCACTTGAGTTTGCTCATGTCCTAAGAATATTAAATTAGTGAAGGGAGAAAACCAAGCATAGAAGTCACCAATTACCTGGTTCCATTAAGGTAGAAGCTGTTGGCATAGAGAGCAAAGAGGCAAAGCAGAGAGAGTTTCGTTTTTCACACAAACTTCAACAAATGGTCAATTAATCTCAGGAATGATGAAACCACAAAAGTGGAACCTCCAAGAGGTCTTGCTCAGTGATGTGTATTTCATTTTGACTCAGTCCAACTTTGTGACTGATAACCCTGTCAGTTTGTGATTATGGACAGATCTATCACTGCATCCTCATAACAAAATCGCTAGCTCGGTCCTAGGCAAAACAAACAGTATAGATTAGGGCTGACCAAAATGCTGCTGAAAGAAAAAAAAAGACAAAAACTCAACAACCATCAAACCTGTCAGCATCTTCAACTAGGTGTTTTCTGTTGTTTTGTTTTTGCTTTGCTGGCAAATCTTGAAGTGTGAGGGTAATCAATTTACTGCCAATATTCATCTGAACCTCTGAGAAATGGCTTTTCTCTGGACTTGCACTCCAATGAATTTATATAGTAGTATGAAGGAGTTTGAAATCATAGAATCATAGCATGGTTTGGCTTGGAAGGGATCCCCAAAGGTCATACTCTCAGCAGAGACATCCTCTGCTAGATCAGGTTGCTCAGGGCCTTGTCAAGCCTCATTTTGAAGATCTCCAGGGATGAGGCCTCAACTACCTCCCCTGGGCAACCTGTTCCAGTGCTCCACCACCCTCAAGCTAAAGAACTTGTTCCTAACATCCGATCGAACCATTGCCCCTCATCCTATCACTGCAGGCCTTTGCAAGCAGTCTCTGCAGCCTTCTTGTAGCCTCCTTCAGGTACTGGAAGGCTGCTATTAGGTGTCCCCAGAACCTTCTCTTCTCCAGGCTGAACAACCACAGCTCCCTCAGCCTGTCCTTGTAGCAGAGCTGCTCCAACCCCCTGATCATTTCTGTGGCCCTCTTCTGGACCTGCTCCATCAGGTCCATGTCCTTCCCATGTTGAAAGCTCCAGAGCTGGATGCAGTACTCCAGGTGAGGTCTCATGAGAGCAGAGTGGCAGAATCAGCTCTCTTGACCTGCTTACCAGGCTTCTTTTGATGCAGCCCAGGATACCATTTACCTTCTGGGCTGCAAGTGCCCATTGCTGACTCATGTCCATCTTCTCAACCACCAGAACTCTTAAATCTTTTTCTGTAGGGCTGCTTTCTATCACCTCATCCCCTAGCCTGTATTTATAGTGAGGATTGTCCCAGCCCAGGTGCAGGACCTTGCCCTTGCTCTTATTGAACCACACAAGGTTCACCTGGATGGGATACACCATTTGCTTGTGCAAGCTGTGTGCCATCTACAACTGCCTGAAGGGAGGCTGTAGCCAGGTGGGGGTTGGTCTCTTCTCCCAGGCAAGCAGTGACAGAAGTCTCAAGCTGCACCAGGGGAAATTTGGGCTGGATGTTAGGAAGAAATTCTTCACAGAAAGAGAGATTGGCCATTGGAATGTGCTGCCCAGGGAGGTGGTGGAGTCACCGTCCCTGGAAGCCTGGATGAGGCACTTAGTGCCATGGGTTAGTTGATTAGATGGTGTTGGGTGATAGGTTGGACTTGATGATCTCTGAGGTCTTTTCCAGCCTGGTTAATTCTGTGATTCTGTGGTTCAAGGAAAAGAGAGTTATGTGAATTTTATCTTAATCTCGTTCATATGGATCATTTTTGTTAATCTACCCTCAGAAGGAATGACCTTTTAGGTGATTTCCAGGACTGTTTGCTTTCCTTTCAATCCTGGGAACTTGTGGGAAATAAATCAGTGCTGAAAAGGAAGAACTCAGCCAGCTTAGGAAGAGTGCAAGCCTTTTAATTAGGCTGCTTTTCACATCTTTAGTTTTATTATGTATGGTGCAATGACTGGAGATTGTTAACCAGGCTGCCAAGACAGATGCTGTGTGGTTAACTGTGTTAGAGAGAAATAAGATCAAATTATATCTGTCTTGTAAATTTTGTTTTATTTTTTTTAATGCTTTTGCCCTGTAAAGTTTACTACCCTATTAAATCTGCACATTAGCTTTGTTAGGAGGATTTCACAGGATTTCCTAAGTAGATGGCTGGTAGAAGAATTCATCATTTGAAACAACACCTCTCAGAAATTCATGGTTATGATTTAGTTTATAGGAGGAGGGAATCATGAGAGATTTTTTTTCCTGCTTCTTTCCAAAGTCAGATTAACAGGCATACCCTCCTAAATTATGCTGTCCAATTCCACAGGCAAAAATCAATCTACTGAAAAATATTGGAAATATATTTGATCCATTGCATAGCAGCTCAGCTTTTTGACTCTTTCCTTTAAGCATCCTGGTAATAAGTCATGGTGTGTAGATAGGGAGTGATTTACCTTCAACAGTAATAATAATAATGGAAATAGATACCCCAGGAAAATGCAATTATTTATTAAAACCCCCAAAAAGCAGCTTCATGAGGAATTGTGGCCAGCAGATAGGGAGAAGTGATTCTGCTGATGATCCTGCTGCTTTACTCTACTCTGGTGAGTCTGCCCAGAGGGTTGTGGAGACTCCTCTGGAAGCATTCAAAACCTGCCTGGATGTGTGTGACCTGCCCCAGGTGATCCTGCTTTGGCAGGGAGGTTGGACTGGATGATCTCTAGAGTTTCCTTCCAACCCCTAACATTTTGTGATTTTATGATTATCAAGTCCAACCATCAACCCAAGATCACCATGCTCACCAAACTTTGTTATTTTAGAAGGATGCATCACCCCTTGTTATTTTAGAAGGATGCAGACCATCAGCATGATACATTTGCCATTATTTCCATCCTGGATTGTATTAGAAATGCTGTGTCCAGCAGGAGCAGGGAGGGGATTGTCCCCTTGTACTCAGCTCTGGTGAGGCCACATCTTGAGTGTTATGTCCAGTTTTGGGCACCTCGAGACAAGAGAGATGTGGAGGTGCTGGAGCCAGGGCAGAGGAGGGCAAGGAAGCTGGCCAGGAAGGACCTGGAGAATAAATCTGATGAAGAGAGACTGAAGGAGCTGGGGATGGTTAGTGTGAAAGAGAGGAGGCTGAGGGGAGACCTCATTCCTGTCTACAACTACCTGAAAGGAGGTTGTGGAGAGGCTGCTGCTGGTCTCTTCTCATAGGTAATTAGTGATGGACCAAGAGGGAATGGCCTCAGGCTGCGACTGGGTAGGTTGAGATTGGACATTGGGAAACATTTTTTTCCCAGCAAGAGTGGTCAGGAATTGGAACGTGTTGCCCACGGAGGTGGTGGAGTCACCAACCCTGGATGTGTTTAAAGGTGGTTTGGATGTGGTGCTTGGGGATATGGTTGTGTGGAGTCTCCTCCTCTGGAGATATTCAAAACCCACCTGGATGTGTTCCTGTGTGATCTGCTCCAGGTGATCCTGCTCTGGCAGGGAGATTAGACTGGATGAGCTTTTGAGGTCCCTTCCAGTCCCTAATATTCTGTGATTCTGTGGAAATACCTTTCTTGAAAGCTTTGTAAATGAAAATATTGCCTGGCTTAATGAGGCTAAAAGAGTTTTATTTTTATTTCATTATTAGAGTTATAAATCATTGCAGGTGTCATTCATTTATCTGCATCTAGTACTCTGATGTTATTAGATGCTAAGGATGCTGAGGGACGTGGTTGAGCACCAGACTTGGTAGAGTTAAGAGAATGGTTGGACTTGATGATCTTAAAAGGATTTTTCCAATCAATACAATTCTACCATTCCATGCCCTCCAAATTTTCTAGACAGATATTTAGGGCTAAGCTGAAAAAACACACCCTGATGCAGAACAGAATTATTATGTGTACATGTACAAATATATGTAAACAGAGATAAATATATTTAAAAAAATATAAAAATATATAAATGTATTAAAATATTTTAAAAATATAAAAATATATCCATATAAATACATAGAAAAGATATAATATTACTATATTAATAACAAATATTAATAAAATAAATATTATTAATGATTAGTAATTATTAATACAATAATATTAATAAAATACATTAAACCATGTCAATATATCAACATAAATAAATATAAATATATAATGAATGAAATTATTAATTAAAAATATTAAATGTTACTATTAAAACTATCCAAAGGTAACAAAAACATCTTTGTTGCAGAACATTTTCAAATCTTTCCAGGCTCCTGCAAGAGCTGAGAGAATTTTTTTTTTTTCCTTTGTAGAAGTCATGCAGCACCTTGTAAGGACTGAGCTTTCAATCAGGATTTCCACAGTGTTTGAACTTAATGTTCCCTGTCAGGATATTCCACCAGTTCTGCTCTTTGAACCTCAAATTAAACAAATAATCAGGGAAGAAACAGGGCTGTCACAAATGCATGAAGGAATGCTCAGAAGAGGACAAGGATCAATTATTCCCATTAGCAAATGAGGGTTGAAGAAGAGATGTTTTAAAGGTATAGAGGAAATATGCAGGCTAAATATTGCATAAAACATTGATAGAAATTAACTGTAACAAGCAATTTTAATGAGGAGGGAGGAGATGGGCAAGGTTAAGAGTCTTCTTTTTGGCGTGGTTAGGTTAATTATCACTGACAGTATGGAGGAACTCAGCGATTAATGACCAGCTGAAAGTTTGTTCTACTCCAAATTATTCTAGAAATTCTCTTGTGGGTCTAGCCCTCTCTGTTGAGCTCAAAGTAAAGGCAGTGGTGAGGAATCTTTCCATTTCTCAAGGGCAGGAAAAGTGCAAGCCAGAGGCTGTGTGCATTTCTCACCAAGGTTAAACGTGGACTAGAAGTAGGAGCCTTCAAAGAGCAGCAGCCTGCCTGCTGGTCCTCCAAACTAAAAGGAAATAATATATAAAGTGACATTCCAGCTGAACTTTCCTGTGCTCCCTTACTATCCATCACCACTAACAGATTTCCTGCACAGTCATAGATCCAGAGCTGTGTTTTGTGTGACTTTTGATGGATGAGTGCCCCATATTTTCTTCCACAAAATGTGCTGAATGGGCTTCCCATCTATCTCCTACCACAGACTTTTCTGTTGCATGTGCAACTCCTCCTCTTCAACCAGGGAACTGGCTGAAAATAACTGCACTGCTGCTCCTTGACAAGCAGGACCAAGGAAGTGATTGCCACCCTGGATTCAGAACTGGTGAGGCCACAGCTTGAGTACTGGGTTCAGTTTTGGGACCCTGTCTCCAAGAAAGGCATTGAGGTGCTAGAATGTGTCCAGAGAAAGGCAACAAAGCTGGCAAAGTGTCTGGAGAACTGGGCTGAGCAGGAATGGCTGCAGAAATTGGGGTGGTTTAGTCTGGGGAAGAGGAGTCTGAGAGGAGACCTCATTGCTCTACAACTCCCTGAAAGGATGTTGGAGCCAGGTGGGTGTCAGTTCCTTTTCCCTAGCACCAAGTGACAGGATGAGAGGAAATGGCCTCAAGTTGCACCAGGGGAGAGTTTAGGTTGGCTGTTAGAAGAACCTTCTTGACTGGAAGGGGTCTCAATGAGTGGAACAGGGAGGTGGTGGTGTCTACACATTTTTTGAACAACTTCAGGGATGGTGACTCCATCTGGTGTCTGATGGTGACTGTCCTGGACAGCCTGTTCCAGTGCCTGACCACTCTTACAGGAAAGAAATTTTTCCTGATATCCAACCTAAACTTCCTCTGGTGCAACTTCCACCATTCTATGATTCTATTATTTCCTCTTGTCCTATCACTTGTTACTTGGGGAAAAAAAAAAAAAATCCACCTCACTCCAACCTCCTTTCAAGGAATTGTAGAGAACTAGAAGGTCTCCCCTCAGCCTCCTTTTCTCCAGGCTGAACACCCCCAGTTCCCTCAGCTGCTTCTTATACAACCTGTTCTCGATCTATGCATATCTAAGGTTACAGCAGATAAAGGGAAACAATATTTTATAGCAGATTCTTGTGAGTGATGGAAGATGATCCAGGGACTGGAACAACTCTGCTGTGAGGATAGGCTAAGAGAACTGGGGTTGTTCAGCCTAGAGAAGAGAAGAATCTGGGGGGACCTTAGAGCTGCCTTCCAATAGCTGAAGGAAACCTACAAGAAGGCTGGAGAGGAACTTTTCATAAGGGTGTCCACTGATAGGGCAAGGAGAAATGGATTTAAATTGAAGGAGAATAGGTTTAGATTGGAGTTTAGGAAGAACTTCCTCACTACAAGGGTGGCAAGACTCTGGAATGGATTGTCCAGGGAGGTTGTGAGTGCCCCCTCCCTGGAGATGTTCAAGGCCAGGCTGGATAGGGCCTTGAGTAAGCTGGGCTAGATGAGAGGCTTCTCTGTCCATGGCAGGGAGGTTGGGTTAGATGATCCCCAAGGTCTTGTCCAGCTCAAGCCATTCCATGATCCTATGATGAATTATTTTGTAAATTTCTGTCTTTTTGCTGATGTCCCATCCAGACCCATCTGGATGACCAGTGCTGATCTCCTGTGCTCCCTCCCAGAAGTAGCTTTAGACGTCTACAGGAGGGGGCAATTTTTATTTGGATGATCTCTCAGAAATAGGCCATTTACTGTAATTTTCAGTGGGAGGTCTTGTAAGCCATCTCTGAGCCACTAGCTAATTTTCTGACAATGTTATAATAATAAAAATAATAATTATTTAGTATACAGCACATTTCATTTCCAAAGTGCTTTTGCAGTACTAATTAATCCTCACTGTGAGGTTTAATGGCGTGTACCAGAGAATTATATCCTGGCTTCATGCCAATTGCCAATCAACTGACAAGATTCTAATTTCAGAAGTTTTCCTAAGAGGGGGAAAAAAAATAAAAAAGGCAGAATTTAAATTAGCCTGGACATCAGCAGCAGCAGCAGTTTGTGTGGAGAGATATTCATAGGTCTTTGGAGTGCTCTGAATGTTTGGTTGCTTGCTTTGAGGGTGAAATGAGGAAATTCCAAAGAGAGAGCAACTTCAATTTAAAACAAAAAACCAAACCCACAATTATGCTAAGAATAGATAAAGCTTTTTAAAAGAGGTGCTTAACAGGGTGTCCTGATTATTTAGGGATCATTAATACCCAGATCCATCATTAGCTGAAAATAGATGAGGATTGTTAGCTGTACTTCACATGCAACAAAACATAGATTCATAGAATGGGTTGGATTGGAAGGCACCTTAAAGATCATCCAGTTCCAATGCCCCTGCTATGGGCAGGGACACTTTCAACCAGCTCAGGTTGCTCAAGGCCTCATCCAACCTGGCTTTGAACACCTCCAGAGAGGAGGCATCCACAACCTTCCTGTTCCACTGTCTCACTACCCTCCCTGGAAAGAATTTCTTTCTAACCTCCAATCTCAATCTGCCCTCCTCAAGCTTCAATCCATTCCCTCTCATCCTATCACTGCAAACCCTTATCAAAAGCCCCTTCCCAGCTTTAGGCACTGGAAGGCTGCTATAAGGTCTCTCCAGAGCCTTCTCTTCTCCAGGCTGAATAGCTCAAACTCTTTCAGCTTGTCCCCATAGGAGAGGTTCTCCAGCCCTCTGACCATCTTTGTGGCCTCCTCTTGAGCCACTCCAAGCAGACTGATGTCCTTTTTATGCTGGGGGATCCTTAGGAAATTTAGGATTTGAAGAAACATAGACAGAAGGACTAAGTTATGTGGTCTAAACCACTCTTAGCATAGGGGATGTTGTTCTACCTTCTACTGTTTAAAAAATGATAAAGGAAAAAAGAGGTATTTTGTGCTATAAATCTCTGGGGTGATACTGCTCACTTGGTACATGACCAAGCAGGTAAGTCAGAAATGAAGCAGCAGAAGTTAAAAATAGGGGAAGACCACATCTGGAGTACTATGTCCATTTCTGAGCTTCTCAGCTCAAGAGGAACAGAGATACACTGGAGAGAGTCCTGTGGAGGTTATGAGGATGATGAAGGGACTGCAACATCTCTCTGATAGCATAGCCAGCAGGCTGAGGTAGGTGATTCTCCCCTTCGACTCTGCTCTGGTGAGACCACACCTGGAGTACTGCATCCAGTTCTGGAGCCTCTGTTACAAGGAGGATCTGGAAGTGCTGGAAGGTGTCCAGAGAAGGGCCACCAGGATGAGCAGAGGGCTGGAGCACCTCCCCTATGAGGACACACTGGAAGAGTTGGGGCTGTTCAGTCTGGAGAAGAGAAGGCTCCAAGGAGACCTTCTTGTGACCTTCCAGTATCTGAAGGGGGCTACAAGAAAGCTGGGGAGGGACTTTTTAGGGCGTCAGGTAGCAATAGGGCTGTGGGGAATGGAGCAAAACAAGAAGTGGGGAAATTCAGACTGGATGTTAGGAAGAAGTTTTGCACCACGAGGGTGGTGAGACACTGGCACAGGTTGCCCAGGGAGGTGGTGGAAGCCTCATCCCTGGAGGTTTTTGCAGCCAGGCTGGAGGTGGCTGTAAGCAACCTGCTGTAGTGTGAGGTGTCCCTGCCCACGGCAGTAGGGTTGGAACTGAATGCTCCTTGAGGTCCCTTCCAACCTTGACAGTTCTGTGATTCTACGATTCGGAAAGGCTGAGGGATCTGGGGCTGTTTAGCAAGGAGAAGACTGTGAGGAGATCTTATTAATGTTTACAAATACCTAAAGGGTGAGTGTCAAGAGGAAGGGGCCAGGCTCTTTTTAGTGGTGTCCTGTGATAGGGCAGTAGTCAATGGATACAAACTATAAGACCAAAGTTTTCACTTAAACACAAGGAGAATATTCCTCACTTTAAGGGTGCTGGAGCCCTGGAGCAGGCTGCCCAGAGAGGTTGTGGAGCCTCCTTCTCTAGAGATCTTCAAAACCCACCTCAACCTGTTCCTGTGTGACCTGCCCTAGGTGGCCCTTCTTTGCAGGGGGGTTTGACTCAATGATCTTTGGAGGTCTCTTCCAGCCCCTAACATTTTGTGATTCTATGAATATCCCCAAATGCAAGTTTTGGTGGGCCTCATGAGGAGACAGAATGCATTTTGTCTACTTCTCTGGAGACTTTCAAGTCCTGCCTGTATACATTCCTGTGCAGATCAATCTAGGTAAGCCTGCTTTGGCAGCAGGCTTGGCCTAGATGACCTCCAGAGGTCCCTTCCCATCCCTACCATTCTATGATTCTATGATTATTTCATTTTCCTACACTATTTGATGATATTCAGCTCATTGCAGTGCAGGAAGAACTCAGACTTTGCAGGTTGGGAGAGTTGTGATTCTCCAGCCAGCTCTAATACTTTATGTTGAGAAATAACCAGCAGAAATCTTCCTTGAGAGGTTGACAGAAGTTGTTTAATTTCCAGTGACATTTTTACAAGTGTTTACATAATGTACAGTAGTTTCATTTGTTTAATGCAGCCAAGAAGCTGGAGAGGCAATTTTTCTAACGTGATGTAATCAGCAGTGCCATTGCTTTTTCCTCAGGGAAAAAGAAATCCCCACCAAATGTATGTACCATATTAAAGACTTCAGAAACATGAACTGCTTGACAGATTGTTACTCTCCAGCCTGTAAATACATTCAGGGTATTTTTTAAAGACATATTAGCTACCTGATAGAATGTAATAACTCCAAATGGTTTTTACTTCAGTGTGTCATATAGCTACAGTTAGAGTTCTTAAAATACAACAGAAAAGAATATATCCTTTAGCCAAAGGGAAAGCAGCAGCAGCAGCAGCTGCTGCAGAGGTGTTGCAGTTTGGTTTATTTATCCTTGTAAATCAGATTTTGGTTTCTTTAGAGCTGCAACCAGGAATGTGTCAACAGCAATGTTTTCACTGTAGGAGTTTAGAAACATGTCTGTGGTAGCAGGGGTAGGATTCATCCCTGGTGGAGTTCAAGAAATGGGTGAGCACGGCACTTTGGGACATGATTTAATGGCTGTGGTGGTGTTAGAATCTTAGAATGATAGAATCATCAAATTGTTAATGTTGGAAGGGACCTCAAGGACCATCTAGTTCCAACCCCCCTGCCATGGGCAGGGACACTTTCCACTGGTTCAGGTTGCTCACAGCCACATCCATCCTGGCCTTAAAAACTTTCAGGGATGGGGCTTAGGTTGGACTCAGAGGCCTTCTCCAATCAAAACAATTCTGTGGTTCTGTTCTGTGAGTAAATGGTGTAACCCGTAGCTCAGTTGTCTATGTGAGGGCTAGTTGTCTACATTCCCCTTACAGTCTGTTGAAGGAAAGGTAACTTAAGATGTGATTCTTCTAATCCTATATCCATGATCCTAAAAATGTCACAGAATCACAGAATCATCAGAGTTGGAAGGGACCTCAAGGATCATCCAGTTCTAACCCCCCTGCCATGGGCAGGGACACTTTCCACTGGATCAGGTTGCTCACAGCCACATCCAGTCTGTCCTTTAAAACCTCCAGGGATGAGGCTTCCACCACCTTCCTGGGCACCCTGTTCCAGTGCCTCACCACCCTCATGGGGAAGAACTTCTTCCTAATGTCTAATCTAAATCTGCCCTCCTCTAGCTTGGATCCATTCCCCCCAGTCCTATCACTACCTGACATCCTAAAAAGCCTCTCCCCAGCTTTCTTGTAGCCCCCTCTTCAGATGCTGTCCATTTGCACTCCACTGTCCTGCAGCCCTTTTTTCCTTTGGAGGGTTATCCTCAATCCCTTGAATGCAGTAGTGAGAAGGTGCTGCTGCTTACTCCTTAAGGATGGAAATTTGCTGATGAGAGCCATGGGTTAGAGCTTTACAAACCAACAGAGGTGGTTTAACTGAAAAATTTAGACTAATTGGTGATGGAATGGAACTCACATATTTATCAGGAAATAATTTTAGACTCCTAATTAGACTTTCAAACTTGATGCAGTAGCATCTTTAATTATAACCCTCTCCATAACAGCTTGTTATTCATTTATGTACACAGAATTGCTTCCTCGTTGCCTGATTGAGAAACTTCAGTCACTAATTATTCTCGATTATTTGATATGTGACTTAAGCCTTGAATCAATTGACCAGATATGGATGAGTAGTGACACTTAGGATGCCTGGCCCCAAGCTTTTAAAGTGTTATCCTATCTGGCCTCCAACTGTTGTCCCAGAAAGGCATGTGGCCTGTCTGCTTGAGCTGGGTGAAGGTCTTAAAAATCAGAAGCCATTTCAAATGGTTTATTTTTGGCACCTGAACTGAGTCCTAACAGCAGACAGGCATGCTCAGATAAATGGCATTACACCTACAAACATTTCAATTGGAGGGCATTTTTCTGCCAAGGCTCTCACATTGCTCTTGGTAGTGTTGGAACCATACAAAATAAGAAGCTGACATTATTGCCTGATCAGGATCTTCATCTTTCCCTTTATTGCATCAGCATAAAGTATTCCAACACATCTCCTCTCCATATCTACTTCACATTTTCTCTATTTTTTTTTACACTGTAATAGTCTACTGATTATTTTGTATTTTATTTTTTTAACACCAATTTATGGCAAGATAATACTACTTATTTACAAATATTACTCTGTGAGACCTCCTTTGGTAATATCCTTTCAACTGATTACATGCAATTTTATTTGAGAAGAGAAAAAAAAACCAAAACCAAACCCAAAACCCCAAACCCACACACTCCACAAATTCACTTCAGAAATAGATTGTGGTGTTCACTGCCTCACAGTTAGCAAGACCTGATTTTAAATGCTTTGAGAATTCAGGCCATGCTTCAAGAAGTCAGAACCTGCTTCAATCAGAATCCTCAATTCCTTAGCACTCTGATTTGTTAAGGTCAATGCACAAAGCACTTTGAAGGACTGCAGCTTGCTGATAGCAGGCATGCAGTTCTCCACTAAACTCTGGGAGAGCAGACACCTGAATGCTTTTGATTAAATATGGAAAAGCTACATCTAAGCCTGGAATTGAAATGTAAAGGATTTTAGAAGACATTTTCATACCACTTTCTTTTCCTTCCAGTGCTTTAATGTTTGGGGGGGTTTAAAGTTGATTTTCTAACTAGGAAAAAAAAAAAATAACATTTTCCAGGGAACATGAAAAAAAACCCCAACCAACCTGCAACAGTTGATAAAAGAGCACTAGGAGGAAATGGAAACATGGAGCAGGCTGCTCTTCTTGCTATGAGGATGGGCAAAATAGTCTGTGTCAGAAAATTCCATGGTAGCTGTGATGCAGCTGCTGCACATCTGTACACACAGCCAAGTTTTGCCATGCTTATGCTAAAATATTTCAGTATACATTGTTGTTGGCTTTGAAATATTTGTGCTTTCATTACCTTTAACTTCCAGGCTTGTATTTCTGTAAGTTGACTCTGAGGCATCTGAGAATTATTTATTTATCATTCTCTCTGTGTCTTGCCTTTGCTATCTGCTTTCTTTGAGGAATATCTCATATTTTCACTGAGTGAAGGCAGTCAACATAAAAGTTGTGAATGAAGAAAGAAATAAAGAGGAAAATAAGGAGTGATCAGTATTCTTGGTACAATCCTATCATCTATGTGTCCCAATTCCAATGGTTTGAAGTGATGGGATTGTTTGTAGAAGAAGCTTTTAAGTTCTTAGACTCACAGAATCATAGAATTGTCAGGGCTGGAAGGGACCTCAAGGCTCATCCAGTTCCAACCCCTCTGCCATGGGCAGGGACACCTCACACTACAGCAGGCTGCTCAGAGCCACATCCAGCCTGGCCTTAAAACTTCCAGGGATGAGGCTTCCACCACCTCCCTGGGCAACCTGTGCCAGTGTCTCACCACCCTCATGGGGAAGAATTTCTTCCTAACATCCAATCTGAGTCTACCCGTTTCTAGTCTTTTTCTGTTCCCCCCGGTCCTATCACTACCTGACACCCTAAAAAGTCCCTCCCCAGCTTTCTTGTAGCCCCCTTCAGATCCTGGGAGGCCACAATTAAGGTCTTCTCAGAGCCTTTTCCTCTGCAGACTGAACAACCCCAGCTCTCTAGGTCTGTCTCCATGGGAGAGGAACTCCAGCTCTCTGATTATCCTTGTGGCCCTTCTATATACAGAGACAGATGTTCCAAATGAAATTAACTACCACGTGGAATATCCTAGAGTCATTGGGACATGCTTTCACTCCAGCACATGGTTTAGTGGGCATGGTAGTGTTGGGCTGATAGTTAGACTGGATGACCTTAGAGCTCTTTTCCAGCATTGATGGCCTTAGAAATCTTTCCCAGCCTTAATGATTCTATGACTGGGATAATTTTTGTTTCTGTTGGGAGTTGCACTAATAAACAATTTCTCAGAATTCTGTGATGGTGCCTCCAGTGATCCTTGAAGCTGTGTGTGTTCTTCCAAGACAGCAGAAGTTCCACTTCTGTGAAAGAGGGTAGTGAGACACTGGCACAGGTTGCCCAGGGAGGTGGTGGAAGCCTCATCCCTGGAGGTTTTTAAGACCAGGCTGGATGTGGCTGTGAGCAACCTGATCTAGTGTGAGGTGTCCCTGCCCATGGCAGGGGGGTTGGAACTGGATGAGCCTTGAGGTCCCTTCCAACCCTGACAATTCTGTGATTCTGTGCTTTGTAGAATTTCATTCTGAGCTTGCACACATCTTATCTTTAACTACACCAAACTACTGGTAGTAATACTATACCTAATTTAGACTTTATCCTTATTTTTGTAACCCCAGCAGGCACATTCAACTAGACCTAATTTGTACTGGCTAAGGAGGGATTTTAGGAATGTGGGAACTGCTGTACCATGTCAAACCTGAAAAGTAATGTCCTGTTTTCAGTAATACCTGGAAACAGAGAACTCAGTGCTAGAGTTCTCCAAATAGTTGCTTATGAGGAAAATTCTTCCTAATTCCTTTTAGCTTGGGTTTGGTTGATGCTTTGAAGCAAAATGACTTCTCAGTCTGTGCAAAGGGTTCTGTGTTCTAGGCTGTAGCCTTCTAGGCTGAAGCCCTCCACCTTTAGGTAGAACAATTATGAATATGTAAAGGGTGAGTGCCTAGGGGATGGAGCCAGGCTCTGCTCAGTGATGCCAAATGACAGGTCAAGGGGCAATGGTAGAACTTGTGGCATAGAAAACATGAGGAAAATTTATTTTCAATGTGAGTGTGATGGAGTACTGGAACAGGCTGCCCAGGGGGGTTGTGGAGTCTCCCTCTCTAGAGATATTCAAAACCCACTTGGATGTGTTCCTGGCTGATCTGGTATAGGAGATGCTGCTCTGGCAGGGGGGCTTGGACTGGATGAGGTTTTCAGGTCCCTTCCAGTCCCTAACATTCTGTGATTCTGTGGTTGAGGTCTCGTCCCTGCAGGCGTTCAAGATCAGGCTTGATGTGACCCTGGGCAGCCTAATTTAGTTGGAGGTGTCCCTGCTGACTGCATGGGACAAGAGGACCTTTAAGGATCCCTTCCAACCCAATGCTCTCTGTGAATCTGTGTGGATGTCTTGGCCAGGAGCACCTTGAGTGGTTAGCCTGCTGGCAGCTAGGTGCCACTGTTTCTCCATCAAGTGAATGCTGGCCAGAAATACTCTTGCAAAGACTCGAGGTATGTCTGTCTCCTATCAAGCAAAACCTTTCATCAGTCAGATAATGGGGAAAAAAGACTAAATATGTTAACTTAGCACCTTTAGAAACAGTCACAGCGCTGGAGTTTCATTTGTATTTAAACCTGAGAAGAAGATTAAATCTCTGCCTGGGCAGCACCACTTCAATTTAAATCAGAAACAGGAATATTTTTTATTTTATTTTATTTTATTTTATTTTATTTTATTTTATTTTATTTTATTTTATTTTATTTTGTTCTATTTTGTTTTATTTTATTGTGTTTTATTTTATTTTTTAATTAAAAAAATTGAAGATGTTTTAATTTTTTATTTTATTTTTATTTCATTTTTGTCTTATTTTATCTTAGTTTTATTTTATTTTTACCTTATTTTATTTTATTTTTATCTTACTTTTATTTTATTTTTATCTTATTTTTATTTTATGTTTTATCTTAATTTTTATTTTTGCATTTTATCTTTCATTTTAATTTTTTTATTGTTTTGTATTTTTTAAAATTTGATATTATTCTTAATTTAATTTTATTATTTTATTTTTTTTAAATGTTTTTAACTTTGTTTTAACTTACCTTGAAGCATTCCAGAATGGGTGGGCTTTATTTATGTTTTATTTCTGATAATAGAAAGTCAAAATTGGCATTCTTTTTTTTTTTTTTTGGCATTGAATGCACCCTCAGCAAGTTTGCTGATGGCACCAAGCTGTGTGATGCAGCAGACAGGCTGGAGGGAAGGGATCCATCCAGAGGGACCTGGACAGGCTGCAGAGGTGGGCACAAGCCAACCTCAGGAGGTTCAACAAGACCAAGGGCAGGGTCCTGCAGCTGGGTGGAGGCAATGCCAAGCACAAATCCAGGCTGGGCAGTGAGTGGCTGGAAAGCAGCCCTGAGGAGAGGGACTTGGGGGTGCTGGGGGATGAGAAGCTCAACAGGAGCTGTCAGTGAGCACTTGCAGCCCAGAGAGCCAAGCAGAGCCTGGGCTGCATCAGGAGAAGTGTGGCCAGCAGGGCCAGGGAGGTGATTCTCCCCCTCTGCTCAGCTCTGCTGAGACCACACCTGGAGTACTGCATCCAGTTCTGGAGCCTCTGTTACAAGAGGGATATGGACATGCTGGAAGGTGTCCAGAGAAGGGCCACCAGGATGAGCAGAGGGCTGGAGCTGCTCTGCTATGAGGACAGACTGAGAGAGTTGGGGTTGTTCAGTCTGGAGAAGAGAAGGCTCTGAGGAGACCTTCTTGTGGCCTTCCAGTATTTGAAGGGGGCTCCAAGAAAGCTGGGGAGGGACTTTTTAGGCTCTCAGGTAGTGACAGGACTGGGGGGAATGGAATAAAGCTGGAAGTGGGGAGATTCAGACTGGACATGAGGAAGAAGTTCTTCCCCATGAGAGTGGTGAGAGCCTGGAATGGGTTGTGCAGGGAGGTGGTTGAGGTCCCATCCCTGTAGGTGTTTGCAGCCAGGCTGGAGGTGGCTGTAAGCAACCTGCTGTAGTGTGAGGTGTCCCTGGCCATGGCAGGGGGTTGGAACTGGCTGATCCTTGTGGTCCCTTCCAACCCTGACTGATTCTATGATTCTATGATTATTTTTATTTGTTATTTGACTTTATTTTTATTTTTAGTAAACATTTTATTATACTTATTTGCTCAATTTAAATCTTTTTAACCTAGATGAAAAAACAAGAGAGAGAGTGAGGAATCAGAGACTGGTTCTAGCAAAACTGTAAGTGCAAAAAAATTAAACTAAACCAGATAAAAATATTTTGATTTAAAGAAGATTGCATCAAATTTCAGATACCATTAAAGCTAAGCTCATATTGCTTATAACAGTTCAGTGCAGTGGTTAGAAACTGACTGAAGAAATTTACTCTGACAAGAGAAACATCTTTTCAAACTTCTCCCAGTTGGTTCTAAAGTTTCTCTTCTAAATGAGCAAACCATTATTACAACACCAAGTTCAAAGATGAGCAAAAGCTTTCCTCCTTGCATGATTTCCCCCGAGGTTGAGTTTCCTGCCTCCCAGTGTTGGATTAGTGCTGCAAATGTGCATCACCTGGCAAAAACAAACACAGCAGCCCCAGCTGGGGCCACTCCAGAGCTCACAGGGTGGATTTTATGTCAGCATGGAGCAGTAGGGGTTGGAAGGGACCTTCTATAGGATGGAGCCAGTCACTTTTCAGTGCTACCCAGTGATAAGTACAGTGCAATGGATGGAAATTCAATCACAGGAAGTTCCTTCTCAGCATGAGAAAAAAACCTCTTTACTGTCAGGGTGATGGAGCACTGGAACAGGCTTCTCAGAGAGGCTGTGGAGTCTCCTTCTCTAAAGGTCTTCAAAACCCAGCTGGATGTGTTTCTGTGTGGTCCTGCATTGCAGGGGGGTTGGACTTGATCTCTGGAGGTCCCTTCCAACTCCTGTGGTTCCGGAGATCATAGAATCAGAGAATTGTTAGGGTTGGAAGGGACCTAAAGGATCATCCAGTTCCAACCCCCCTGCCATGGGTAGGGACACCTCACACTAGATCAGGTAGCTCACAGCCATATCCAGCCTGGCCTTAAAAACCTCCAGGCATGAGGCTTCCACCACCTCCCTGGTCTACCTGTGCCAGTGTCTCACCACCCTCATGGGGAAGAATTTTTTACTAACATCCAATCTGAATCTACCCAGTTCTAATTTTGTTCCATTTCCCCCCAGTCCTATCACTTCCTGACACCCTAAAAAGTCCCTCCCCAGTTTTCTTGTAGCCCCCTTCAGATACTGGAAGGCCACAATTGAGGTCTTCTTGGAGTTTTCTATTCTCCAGACTGAACATCCCCAACTCTCTCAGTCTGTCTTCACAGGAGAGGAGCTCCAACCCTCTGCTCATCCTCATGGCCCTTCTCTGGACACATTCCAACATCTAGTGGCATTGTAGGATTGTGACATGTGCAGCTGCCTGCAAAGTCACACTGGTCACTGTGCTGCAGAATAAGAAAGTGAGGGCAGAGGGCTAAGACAGTAGAGTTTTCTCAAGAAAAGGCAGAGCTCTGTCTGACAGTCCAGTGATGGGACAAGGGGCAATGGACACAAAGCAGAGTACAGGAGGTTTCACTTGAACATAAGGAAAAGCTTCTTTCTTATGAGGGTGATGGAGCACTGGAACAGACTGCCTGGAGAGGTTGTGGATTCTCCTTCTCTGGAGGCTTTCAAAACCCACCTGGACACATGCCTGTACAACCTGCTTGAGGTGATCTTGCTCTAGATGATCTCCAGAGGTCCTACCATTCTGTGATTCTGTGATCTGCATCAGCCAAGTAACCTATGATGAACTGATGAAGCAGGAGAGGCTAGAGTTCAGGGCACATACATGTGGGAATGGAAGGATTAGAGGAGTCAAAGTTAAATCATTTCACAGATGATTTCTGCAGGTTCCTGTTAGGGTGTTAGAAGCCAACATGTGCAGTAGATGTTGTCAATAGTAATTAGAATCACAGAATGTTAGGGGCTGGAAGGGACCTGAAAAGTTCATCCAGTCCAACCCCCCTGCCAGAGCAGGATCACCTATACCAGATCAGACAGGAACACATCCAAGTGGGTTTTGAATATCTCTAGAGAGGGAGACTCCACAACCCCCTGGGCAGCCTGTTCCAGTGCTCTGTCACCCTCAGAGTGAAAACATTTTTCCTCCTGTTTCCATGGAACTGCCTATGCCTCAAGTTCCACCATTGCCCCTTGACCTGTCATTGGGCATCACCCAGCACAGCCTGGCTCCAGCCTCTTGGCACTCACCCTGCACATCTTTATAGACATTAATGAGGTCAGCCCTGCCAAGCTAATATCATTTGCACTGGTTACCCCAGTTCAAGGAATGATCACTGGAAAATGAATCAGTTTAATGGAGCCTAGAAATACCAGTCAAGTCATCAGGGATGTCATAAAGAACCACAGACAAGACTGCCAAATCTAAGAACACGTTTTAAATGTGGAAGCTGAGGGGATGGATCTCAGCTACCTGAGCACACCCAAAGGCAGTGGAGATGTGTCTCTGGTGTATCAAGCTTTTAGATTAAAGTTTTATATTCTTATTTGACAGAGTGCTTTGCATACCAGTTTGAAAATGCGTTTAAATAAATATTTGGAGACAAAAGCCCCAAAGCTTTAAAATCGGGGAATGAAGTTATAAACAAGTGCCAAAACCTCAGAGAGACACTGCAGCCAACATAAATCATGGGATGAAGCAAATGCTTCCAAACAAAGGACTCTAAATCTTTTCTAAGTTAATACACTAAAAAGCATTTACCCCTTCTGTGCATTTATGGCTGTGACAGGGACACACCTCACTGCCCTTCATTCCATAGAATCATAGAGTTGTTTTGGCCTGAAATTGTGCCAGGGGAGGTTTAGGTTGGAGATCAGCAAAAATGTCCTTTCTGGAAGAGTTGTCAAGCATTGGAACAGGCTGCTCAGGGAGGTGGTGGTGTCACCAGCCCTGGAGGTGCTAAAAAAATACATCGACATGGCACTTTGTGACGTGGTTCAGCAGCCATGGTGGTGTTAGGCTGACAGTTGGACTTGATCTTAGAGGTCTTTTCCAAGCAACACATTTCTATCATTCTATGATCATCTAGTCCAGCCCCCTGTCAGAACAGGTTTACCTGGAACAGGTTGCACAAGACACCACCTAGGTGGGTTTGGAATGACCCCAGAGATGTCAAGTCCACAACCTTTCTGGGGAGCCTGTTCTGGTGTTCTGCCACCCTCAGCATAAAAAAGTTCCTCCTCATGCTTAGGTGGAACTTCCTATGTTCAAATGCCCAAGTGGCTGCAGTTGTGGAGGCAGAAGGCTCAGTTACCATGAAACACAGGTGCACCCCTTTTATTTTGTAGTGGAAAGTCTAATCATAGCTCATACTTCTCATCTGCTCTACTGTTTACCCTAGAGTATTTGCCTGCCTATTTGGAGAGCCAATATTTGCAAAGGAAACCTAATTTGCCTTCAAGTCATCAGAACACAAATTTATGTCCAATTGAGGTCCTAGCTGCAGTTTCCTTTAAGAAAAGAGGCCTCTAGTTCTCCAGTACTGCAGTTAATTACTTCATCTCAACTGCTTCTTTGGAAAGGATAACTAATTAATAAAGCAATCAAGTTGTTTCCTATTTGGGGGTGGGAGGGGGGGAGGGGGAGGGGGCGAGGAATTAATCCCACATATACCTGTAGCAAATAAATGAAGCAGTACTTAAAAGCTGTTGGATGAGACCTGGAGCAACCTGGGCTAGTGGAAGGTGTCCCTGCCAATACCAGGGGGGTTGGAAGTAGGTGGTCTTGAAGATCCCTTCCCATCCAAACCAGTCTATGAATCTATCTATGAAATCTAAGCAGTGCTGTAAGGGCATTGATATGCCAAATTGTTTCAGAAGTAGCTGTGCCTTGCTGCAGCAACTGTTAGAGAGGAGTGAAGGCTCTGTAAGGCACTGCCCTGATCTGTGGCCTTTGGGAATCCAGCACATTCTGTGCCTTCAGGGCCTCACTTTTTAAAGTCAGGCAGCCACTGGAAGGGAAAGTCTGGAGAGTGATTTGAGCAAAGCAACTGCTGCTTCATTAGCTCTCATATTGCCAGTGCTCTCTAACAGCCTGCATGATTATGAGTGCAAACCACCCAGACCCATCACCAACTCAATTAGTTATGGAAGCCAGTCAGCAGTGCATGGCTTGTCACTGTGTCATCTGCCTGAGGTTAGGAGCTTTGGCTTGAGTGCTGCTGCAGGAAGGCAGAAAATGATAATAATAATAAAAAAACAAGCTTGTGGTGCCTTTCAAATGCTTAGCTTGCCAGATTGAAGGGATTGCTTATTCCCCACTGTCTTCTGCCCAGCTGTGAGAAAATGATGTTGAACAGCCTGCAGTGTCTGCCACCCCTGTTCTGCAGTGCTGATACTTGAGGCAGTGTAGATTTTACAATCCCTCTCTCACATCATAGGTTCGTAGAATGGGTTGGGTTGGAAGGGACCTTAAAGATCATCTAGTTCCAACCCTTCTGCCATGGTCATGGACACCTCCCACTAGACCAGGTTGCTCAAGGCACAGAGGCATCCATGACCTCCCTGGGCAACCTGTTCCAGTGTCTCATCACCCTCACTGGAAAGAATTTCTTCCTAATCTTCAGTCTAAATCTGCCTTCCTCAAGCTTCAATCCATTCCTTCTCATCCTATCCATACAAGCCCTTGTAAAAAGTCCCTCCCCAGCTTTCTTGTAGGCCCCCTTCAGGTACTGGAAGGCTGCTCTAAGGTCTGCCCAGAACCTTCTCTCCTCAGTGGAAATACAAAAGGAAAAGGTCCACTAGGAGATAAAGCTTAACAATTTCTTAGTCTGTTTTTAATAGGCTAAATCCTGGGAAATCAGTGAACTGTGCTGTGAAAGGGCATTGGCATTTGGGGCTCCCAATGAGAATTCATATTTCATATTAAATGTGATACTGTGAGGAGCTCGCACCATCAATTGTCACTGACATTAATACCAAAGTCAATGTGACTTATGGGGTTCTCTGAAAACCTCTGCTTTGCTCTGGATCAGACCCAGGAACAGTTTTTTCCCAATCAAAGTCTTGAGCAAAAACTGAATTATAGATTGTGTATCAAAAGCTCATGAATATGTCTGCTCCCTTCAGTAGGGTGATTCAAGCTGAAAGGGAATTCTGGTTTGACATGGTAAAAGAAGTACAAAAATGCCTAATCCAGAACCAGCACCACAGCTGGGATTTTTTCCTGTGAAATATATCCTTAATTACTGGAGTGTCACTTAGAGGGTCTTGATATTTCTTAAAAGAGCACAGTAATAGAACTGTTAAAGCTTAGGAAATGATGTGATGGACACAAAGGGGATGTGATGGACATTAGTGAAAAAAAAAACCAACAAAACTCTTCTCTAGGGTGTCAGCATGCTGGAACAGGCTGCCCAGAGAGGTTGTGGAGTCTCTTTCTCTGGAATGAAGACTGAGATCCCTGGGGCTGTTTAGTCTGGAGATGAGAAGGCTGAGAGGGGATCTTATTAATCTCTACAAATATCTGAGGGCTGGATGCCAAAAAGAAGGTGTCAGGCTCTTTTTGGTGGTGCCCAGTAACAGGACAAGGAACAATAGGTACAAGCTGGAACCCAGGAAGTTCCACCTCAACATAAGGAGAAACTTCTTTACTCTGTGGGTGACAGAGCCCTGGAGCAGGACAGAGCCCTCCAGCAGCACTGGAGCAGAGAGGTTGTGGAGTCTCCCTCTCTGGAGGCATATTGCTGTGTGATTTACTCTAGGCGATCCTGCTCTGGCAGGGGGATTAGTCTAGAGGATCTTTAGAGGTCCATTCCAATCCCTACCACTCTGTGCTCACAGTGCCTCTTCTTTCTATTCCTGTCTCCAGTTATTTTGAATTTGAATGCTGTAACACAAGCCTGAGCTAGTATTAAGAGCAAGTTTTTTAGTGTCAATATTTGTCCACTCTTTCAAGCCTGGCTGTCAGCATGCCTGTTTTCTGTTGTTCAGTCTGCAGAAACTATTCTTCTCAGAAGATCATTGATAGAAGACCAGGAAATGTAAATCTGGAATACTGCCAAGAAAAACAAAACTGTCAAGGCTAAAGAGGCTTTGGATTTGATGCAGTCTGTGCTTTCCTGATTGATCTGGTGTAAGTCTCACTGGTCTGGAGGACAGGTTTTGTAAGGAGCAGCTGGGGGAAGTGGGAGAAAAGGAGGCTGAGGGGAGATCTGGCTCTCTGTAACTCCTTGAAAGGAGCTGGAGCCATATGATTGTCATTTTTTTCTCCCTAGTAACAAGAGATAGGAGGAGATGAAATGGCCTCAAGTTGTCCCGGAGGAGGTTTAGATTGGATATGAGAAGAAACTACTTGACTGAGAGGGTTCTCAAAAACTGGAACAAGTTCTCCAGAGAGGTGGTTGAATCCCTATCCTTGGAGGTGTTTTGGAGTTGCAGAGATGTGGTGCTGAGAGCCATGATTCTAGCCCCAGCCTTGGTAGAGTCGAAGAATGGGTTGGACTCAATGATCTTCAAGGTCTTTTCTAACCAAACCAATCTGATGATCCTCCAAGGTGGTGCAGTGTCATGCTAAGGTAGCACATTCTTCAATGTGGGCTGTTGAACCCAGGACTTGTGTTTCATTGCTTTGCCTGCCTTGGTGAAGCAGAATCTCCAGAAGGTCTCTGCTGACATGGCTGTGCTACACAATTGGTGAAGGCTGCAGAAAAAGAGAGTAGGAAGTTAATGGCTAAGTGAACACACAGCTCCTGGTCAGGTAGGGTAAGAGGCTAAACAAAGTAAGAGCTGCAAAAAGGTCCCCCCTGTGCCTCATCTCTTTGTACCAGCTGAGGAGGAGTGGGGGTTAAAGGAAGCTTTTCTGTCGTAAATGCAGAGAAAGCAAAAACTGCCTCCTCTTGTGTCAGCATTGCACAGTTTTATTGAAACTGAACTGCTGCTGTTTTCTCCTGGAGAAAAAAGAAGAACCAGGACTGGGATAAGACCTTTGACTGCAATCACAGTGAATAGTTGTGGTTTCTGCCCCTGGGGCTATACAGCCAGCTGCATCTGCTCTGAGGAGAACACTGCAAGAGCACTTATGCTGTTGCCCTCCATATAATGCTCAGTCTAATGACCACTCATATGAGGAACATTCCAAGCTCCCCCTCTGCCTCTCCATTTAAAGAAGAGGGAAAAAAAAAGGCAGAAAACATTCATTTTATGTTTGCTGTTATGTTTAATGATTTGTGAAATCAACAGCCACAAAAATCAACCCCTTTTTGCCAGGTATCAGGTTGAGATTGTCTTTGTGGTTTATTTTTCTGCCCATTACTGGCTCTTTTATCTGCTCCATTTGAGACTTTTTTAGAAATGCACTTGGGCCTAATACCCTCAAACTCTTCAAGAAAATTGCTTTATCCACTGCTTAAGGTGGAGCTGGAGAGCTGTTTTTTTATCTACAAATGCTATCAAGTGACTAAATGGAGACTTAGGAGGGAATGGGAGGAAGCTTTACAGAGCTGATGTTGGCACCCATTTAGCTTTAGGTTAATATATATTAGAGGAGGGACTGCAGTCTCAGGTTATTGGTCAGCTAAGTCCTGTTTTTGGTGTAAGCAGAGGCCAGCAAAGCTCTCATCTGCTCAAAGTGCTCCAAACTGTTCCTCAAGATTTTGGAGTGTTTGGGAGATGTGATATTAATTTATACTAAAGTGAACTTAGCCTCTAGTCACAGAAAATCATTATGGAATCATTTAGGTTTGAAATGACCTTCAAGATCATCAAGTCCAAGTCCACTCTACCAAGTCCACCACGGAGCCATATCCCTAAGCATCAAAACCTACATTGCCTTTAAACACCTCCAGGGATGGTGACTTCACCACCTCCCTGGGCAGCCTGTTCCAATGCCTGACAATCCTCACAGTGACAATGTTATTCCTAATGTCCAGCCTAAACCTCCCCTGGTGCAGCTTAAGGCCATTCCCCCTTGTTCTCTCTCTAGTTACCTGGGGGAAGTGACCAACAGCCAGACTCATTGCATGAGTTTAGGTGACAATGGCCAGACATAGCCTAAAGGTAGCCTGGAAAAGGTTTTTTGTGTGTCCTTCAGGACAGACTGCTCCAGTGGGGATCCTCCATGGGGCCATAGATCCTGACAGAAGCTTGCTGTAGGTGTGGGCTCTCCCACAGCTTCCTTCAGGTGCATCCACCTGCTTTAACCTGGGGTCTTTCACAGGCAGCAGGTCAGCAGGTGAATATCTGCTCCACTGTTAACCTCCAGGAGCTGCTTCACTGTGGTCTTCAGCATGGCCTGCAAGGGGAATCTCTGCTCTGACTCCTGGAGTACCTCCTCCCCTTCTTTCTTCACCAATCTTGGTGTCTGCAGAGTTGTTTCTCTTACATCTCACTCCTCTCTCCAGTGCTGTTTCTGCAGCAGGTTTTTTCCCCTTTTTGATCACCTTCTGGAGGTGCTACCACTGTCACTGATGGGCTTGGCTTTGGCCAGCAGCAGGTCTGTCTTTGGGCCAACACCAGCTGGTATTGGCCCAAAGACAGACCTTTGGGAAGCTTCTAGCACCTTCTGACAGAAGCCACCCCTTGAGACACCAACCCAATGCACCTATCTGTGCAAACCTGACTACATTTCTACTGTTTGTCCTTCAAATTCTTGGATGCAATTAAACTTAATGTCAAAATGAATCTCTTGTTTCACTCTGATATTAACTGCTGAAAGCAAAGCTTCATTAAAAAAAGAACTGTCAAAGGTTTTGGCTTCAGAAAACCTCAGCCTAAGATCTAGGAGCTAATTTTTCTTTCTTCTTCTGCCTGGCCATATGTTTTCCATTCATTAGCAGTATCACAAACGTTAGTTATTACCACTACTAAGATCACCTTCATGCTTTCTCTAAAGATCTTTGTTCATTTGAACACACACCTGATTAGTCAGTGACCCTTCAGAGCAGCTCTTAGGTGCAGGACACATTTCTGGGGATATTTATTTCAGAAGGACTACCACAGCCTCTCCTCACAGCAGGTAATTCGACCTTGTTCGAATTCCCTTGGGAAAGATCGAAAGTAAACAGAGATAGCTTTCAATTTGATCAACTTATTTATTTATTTACTTACTTAGGGCCATATTTTTGTGCAAGTCACCTAATTAGTCCAGAAAAATGAAAAATCTATTTCAGCTGGTGGGGAAAAAAAAATATCTTTTTTTCTTTCCTAGTGATGAAAAAGACAAACTCCTTTTTTTCTTTCCCTTTTACACTCTGAAAAAAAAAAGTAAAAGAAAAAAAGGTATCTTTCATTTTGCAGAAGGGTTACAATCCAGGATGAAAGAAAAATATTGTGTCCAAACTCCTTGCTGTAGGCTGTAATAAGTTCAGGCTGTAATTGGGACAGCTGGTGCTTGAAATCTGTCTTTTCAGGAGCTTTTAGTATTTTCTACTATAACTGTAGTGACTGGGAGATGGATATGGTCACTGAGCCAGGAGGGTCAGCATCAAAAACTCCCCAGATAAGGCATTATATAGAATGATAGAATTTTTTTTGTTGGAAAAGAGCTCTAAGATCCTGTATTCTGGCAGGTCATGGCTGGGCTGAGCACGCACTCTGCTACATAAAGCACTGGCTGGACAAGCCAAGCCCAAAGAGTGGTGGTAGAGTGGAGTTAAATTCAGGTGGTGACTGGTCACAAGTGGCGTTCCTCAGGGCTCAGTATTAGGACCACTTCTGTTTAACATCTTTATCATAGAATCATAGAATGGCCAGGGTGGAAGGGACCTCAGAGATCATCTACTCCAACCTCCCCACTATTGACCGGGACACCTCTCAACTAGACTTGGCTGCTCAAGGCCTCATCCAGCCTGGCCTTGAACATCCCCAGGGAGGAGGCAGCCACAGCCTCCCTGGGCAGCCTGTGCCAGAGTCTCACCACCCTTGTGCTCAAGAACTTCTTCCTTAGCTCCAGTCTGACCCTGCTCTGCCTCAGCCTCAAACCATTCCCCCTTGGCCTGTCTCAGACACCCTCAGCAAAAGTCTCTCTGCAGCCTTCTTGCAGGCTCCCTCTAGGTCCTGGCAGGCAGCTCTGAGGTCCCCCTGGAGTCTTCTCCTCTCCAGGCTGCACACCCCCAGCTCCCTCAGCCTCTCCTCACAGCAGAGGTGTTCCAGCCCTTGGATCATCTTTGTGGCCCTCCTCTGGACTCACTCCAACAGCTCTGTGTCCTTCTCCTGCTGGGGACAGCAGACCTGCAGGCAGGGTTGGAGGTGAGGTCTGAGCAGAGCAGAGCCAAGGGGCAGAATCCCCTCTCCTGCCCTGCTGCCCACACCTCTGGCTGCAGCCCAGCACACAGCTGCCTGCTGGGCTGCAGGAGGGCACTGCTGGCTCCTGGGGAGCTGCTCAGCAATCAACACCCCCAAGACTCTTTCTTCAGAGCTACTCTCAGATCCCCCCTGCACTCTGCCTGCATTTGTGCCTGGGATTGGCTCAACCCAGCTGCAGGACCTTGCACTTGGACTTGTTGAATCTCATGCAGCTGGCACTGGCCCACTTCTCATGAGGTTATCAATTATCAATGATCTTGATGAGTGCACCATTAGTAAATTTGCAGATGACACCAAGTTAGGTGGAAATGGTGACCTGCTGGAGGTTAGGCAGGGTCTACAGAGAGATTTAGACAGATTGGGTCAATGAAATGAGCTTCAACAAGGTCAAGTGCTGGGTCTTGCACTTGGGCCACAACAACCCCATGCAATCCTTCAGGGCTGGGGCAGTGTGCCTGGGAAGTTGTCTGGCAGGAAGGGACCTGGGGGTTCTAATGGACAAGCAGCTGAATATGAGCCAGAACTGTGCCCAGGGGCCAAGAAAGCCAATGGCATCCTGGCTGGATCAGAAATAGTGTGACCAGCAGGAGTAGGGCAGTGACCAGCAACAGAAGGAGAGGACACAGTCTCAAGCTGCACCAGGGGAGGTTTGGGCTGGATGTTAGGAAGGAATTCTTCACAGAAAGAGAGATTGGCCATTGGAATGTGCTGCCCAGGGAGGTGATGGAGTCACCATACTTGGAAGCATTTAAACCCAGACTGGATGAGGCACTCAGTGCCATGGTTTAGTTGATTAGAGGGTGTTGGGTGAGAGGTTGGACTTGATGATCTTGATGGTGTTTTCCAACCTGGTTAATTTTTTGATTCTGTGATTGTCTTCTTGCACTTGGCACTGGGATTGGACTAAATGAGCTTTGGAGGTCTCTTTCAGCCCAAACTATTCTATGATTCTCTGTTGGACCAAAGTTGAGCCTGGTGAAGCTGTTTCCTTAATTGTTTACTCAGTTATTTCCTTGTCTTTCTCAACTCCTGAAAAAGCAAAACTTTCTCTTCAGGTGTGGCAGCAAATTTAATGAAGTGAAAGTCGCCGAGCTGAGGCTCTTCTGCCTGCACCACACAGTTGCAAGTGCTGGGTTACACTGTGGAGTAACTGCTGATGCTATCCAATAGGATTGGTATATATTGATATATATTGATATATCACAGGATCATAGGATATTAGGGGTTGGAAAGGACTTCTGAAGATCATTGAGTCCAACCCCCCTGCCAGAGCAGGACCATGGAATCCAGCACAGGTCACACAGGAACACAGCCAGATGGGGCTTGAAAGGCTCCAGAGAAGGAGACTCCACAACCTCTCTGGGCAGCCTGCTCCAGGGCTCTGTGACCCTCACAGTGAAGAAGTTCCTCCTCATGTTGATATTGAGGGAGCAGAGTGAAAAGGGTAAGTTTTATTGTGTGAGAGACAGTGCCACAATATGAACAAGTCCACATTGCCACAACAGATGGGGGAAAAGAAAAAAAGGCTGGGAGTGGTGGTTCCAAGAGCTGAGAGCAATTCTTCATGTCCAGACGGTTGGCACCAGTTGTTGATTGTGTTTCTGTTTGTATTATGTTCAACTCCCAGCCAACACCAACACTTCTTTTATGTCACCTCCTGTTGTGTTCTGTTCTAGAGCTCTCTTGGACATCAGACCACTTTCCTGTGGAAGGACCATATTGCTGGGATGCAGCATGGGCTACAGTTTCACACAGGAATATCAGCTGCAGAAGCTGTTGGAAGAGGTTTGTGTCTCAGAGGGGATCATAGAATCATAGAACTGTCAGGGTTGGAAGGGACCTCAAGGCTCATCCAGTTCCAACCCCCCTGCCGTGGGCAGGGACACCTCACACTACAGCAGGTTGGCCAGAGCCACATCCAGCCTGGCTGCTAAAACCTCCAGGGGATGAGGCTTCGACAGCCTCCCTGGGCAACCTGTTCCAGGCTCTCACCACCCTCATGGGGAAAAACCTTTTCCTAACATCCAATCTGAATCTACCCATTTAATTTTTTTTTTCCATTCCCCCCAGTCCTGTCACTCCCTGACACCCTCAAAAGTCCCTCCCCAGCTTTCTTGTAGCCCCCTTCAGATACTGGAAGGCCACAAGAAGGTCTCCTCAGAGCCTTTTCTTCTCCAGACTGCACAACCCCAACTCTCTCAGTCTGTCTCCAGAGCAGAGCAGCTCCAGCCCTCTGCTCATCCTGGTGGCCTTTCTGTGGACACCTTCCAGCACCTCCAGATCATTGCCCCTTATCTTAGTGATACAAAGCCCTTGTCAAAAGTCCCTCCCCAGCTTTCCTGTAAGGTCCCCTTCAGGTACTGGAAGGCTGCTCCAAGGTCTCCCTTGAGCCTACTCTTTTTGTTATAGGAACATAAGGGATAGTTGGGAATTTATTTGCACACAGTTCCGGGGGTGGGGTCTAGTAAATGAGGGGAAATCCCCAAAAGACCTCCTTTCATCCTGACTGGGGGATTTTTCATTGGCTGTGGGGGCTGGTTTGTGTGACTGCTGCAGCTGGACCATCCTTTCAGGCTGGGGTTTCCTCAAGGAAGCAGGGATGGGAGCTCTGTGTACTGGCAGCTTTCCTGGTGCCTTTGCAGATGCAGCCTGGGTGGGAGGATGGCAATCTGCTCAGCAGGGATGTAGGAGGTGTTTATAATCAGAAGCAAAGCTTTCAGATTCCAAAGGCAGAGGAACATATTTAGGGAAGAGAAGCTAGCAAGCAGCTGTTCCAAAGACTGTGAACGCCTCAGGTTTGTGCCTGTGCAGTGCATGACCAAACATTTTAAATGCCCAGGGGAGGACAGGGGAAAAAAAGTTGTCTGTGCAAATAGGTTTGAGTATTAAAACCTCTACAGAGTGGATTCCACTTGTTTGGAATCTGACCTGAGATGGGGGTGATTCACTGAGTGTTTCACCATGAGAGCAGCTAGAGATTGGAATCTTCTCCCAAGTCTGTTCCCCTACAATGGTCACTTTTAAGACTCAGCTTGAGAGGGTGCTGGGCTGTCTCATTTCAACTACACTATCACCAAGAAAGGTTGGACCAAATGATCCTTTCCAACCTGGCATTCTGTGACTCCATGTGATGCCCAGGTCTTGGTCTCCTGCTGCTACTGATCCAGTCCAGATCATTTCTGTTCAGCCTTCAAGGAAGACAGAGAAATGCCTTCCTAATTCCCCTCTAAATTAGTGGGAAGCAGGCAGCATTCCCTTGAAGAATCTGTCCATTAACCTCTGGGAACAGACACACTGTCTGTGGGAGCTAAATTCTGATGCTTTCCTTTACCTTGCTTAGAGTCTAAGCAGTTGAAGGATGCTGGTGGCTTAATGTGATTACTTAAGGGAGCACCCACAAATCAACTCTTCTATAAATGCTCATGCCCTTTAGACAGGTGGCACCAGGATCCTTTGAAGGTGGCACAGTATTGCTGCTGAGGCAGGTGGCAGGGCTCAGCAGGCTGTTTTCAAGCTGAACCACATTAGAGTGAGACTAGAGACTAGAACAACTGGCTTGAGCCCCCTGCTTGGTGTACATTAAAGCTGCATTTGGTATACCATTTGCAGAGTGTGGCTGGTGGCCCTTCCCTAGGGCACAGGGAGAGGAGAAGAAATGCATTAAATTCAGAGCTACCCAGATAGAACAGTAATAGGGCTATAAAGGGAAGAGAAATGACATCCTGCTGCTACACAGCTCTGATTGTATTATGCTGGTCAGGACAAGGATTGTCTCCAAAAAAACCCATACCTAGCATATTTTGAGCAGCATAAATAGGCAGTAATAAAAATAATTAAAGCTGAAGTGTATATATATATATGTATGTATGACAGGAATGGAGCAGAGCAAAGGTGGTGGAGAATGAAGGAAGGATGTTTACTGTCAGCTTTGATAGATTGCATTTACAGCACAGTGCATTTCCCTGGGCTTTCCTTCCCTTTTCAAACACAGGGTCCTTTCCAACCTTTATGCAGAAACTGAAAGCTACTCAGCCCCTACCTTCCCCCCTACTCTCTCAAGCCCAGAAGAAAAGCTTCCAACACCTGTACGGGTACAGAGGGAAAAAAATGGAAATTATAGAATCACAGAATGGCTCAAGGTGGAAGGCACATCAGAGATCATCTATTCCAACCTCCCTGCCATGGGCAGGAACACCTCTCAGGTAGACTCAATTGCTCAAGGCCTCATCCATCCTGGCCTTGAATACCCACAGGGAGAAGGCATCCACAACGTCCTTGGGCAACCTATTCCAGAGTCTCACCAGCCTTGTAGAGAAAACTTCTTCCTAAGATCCAGTCTAACCCTACTCTCCCTCAGCTTCAAACCATTCCTCTTGGCCTGTCTCTAGACACCCTCAGGAGAAGTTCCTCTGCAGCCTTCCTACAGGATCCCTTCAGGTATTAGAAGGCAGCTCTAAGATCCCCCTGGAGTCTTCTCTTCTCCAGGCTGAGCAACCCCAGCTCCTTCAGCCTATCCTCATAGCAGAGGTGCTCCAGACCTTGGATCATCTTTGTGGTCCTCTTCTGGACTTGCTCCAGCAGCTCTGTGTCCTTCTTATGCTGGGGACATCAGACCTGGACACAATATTTGATGTGGGGTCTCACCAGAACAGAGTAAAGGGGCAGAATCACCTCTCTTGACCTGCTGGCCACACTCCTCTTGATGCAGCCCAGGATATGATTTGAGGGTGAAAGCATCACAGAAAACCAGAAATAAATGCAGCAGGGCTGAGAGTTTTCCATTTGCCATCATTTCTTACACAATTTGTGCAAAGTAGCATCTCAAACCTTTAAAAGAGCGAAGATAAAATCTGAACACCTCTGAAAAAAAAAAAAAAACAAAAAAAAACCGTGTTCCTAAAGACCATGGGAATGCTGTAGCTGAAGAACAAATTGACATTTACTGTCTTAATTGGGTTAGGACACAAGTGGTAAAGCAAACAGCAGAGTAAAAGTGTAGTAGTGAGTGTTCAGGTCTCCAGTCTTCTATAAAAGTGCAGGAAATCTGCTGCTGTGTTAATAGTTTTGGAGTGCTAGCAGACATTCACAGGGAGACAGCAAGGGAAAACTCCACTAACTGTCAGTTTTATTGCAGGGGAGAAACAATAACTCTGTGCAATAAAAATAAAATCAAACAGGAATCCAAATCTGTAATGAACGTGTTACAGACACACCAAAAAGAAACCCAACCCAAACCCTACCTGATTTTAGTAGCCTCAGCAGGGTTTGCTTTTTAGTACCCATATTAAATTGAATTCAGTCCAGCTTAGAAGGAAAAATGAAGTCTCACACAGAAACCCTAAAATGTTTTCTATTGTTTTTTTTTTTTTTTTGCTAGTTGTAACTTATTTGCAGTCACACCTCTGCAACATATGCAGAGAGCAGAGATCTCAGTTGTTAGACGCTGAAATTAATGCTTAGCTGTTGGGGCTCAGGGCCAGAGCACTGTGAACAGAAGGACTAAATGGACATTAAAGGTAACAGAAAAGGATTTTACAGGTGTCAGAGAGAAAAGGAAAACAAGAGAGAGAATGTGGGCCCCCTCTGGAGGGGTACAGGTGACCTGGTTGCTGAGTATGCAGGGAATTCTGAAGTACTCATTGGCTTTTTTTGCTTCAGTCTTCACTGGTAACCATTTGAGCCACACTCCCCAAGTCACAGAGGGCAAGGGCTGGGTCTGGGCGAGTGAAGAACCACCCACAGTAGGAGCAGACCAGGTCTGAGAACACCTAGAGAGCCTGAAGGTGCTCAAATCATAGAATGGATTAGGTTGGAAGGAACCTTAGAGATCATCTTCTCCAACCTTCCTGCCATGGGCAGGGACACCTCTCAACTAGACTCAGATGCTCAAAGCCTCATCCAGCCTGGTACTGACCCCAAACCAGGGATGCTTCTCAACTAGAGGGACCTGACAAGATACATCCACGAGGTGCTAGGCCACTGGCCATCACATTTGAGAAGTCATGGCAGCCTGGCAAAGTTCCCACAGGTTGGAGAAAGGGAAACAACCCCCATTTTTAAAAAGGGGAGCAAAGAAAGGTGCCTCCCAACCTAAGCCATTCATTGGTTCTATGACATAGTGTTGAGGATTCCTGAGACAGTGGTGGTTAGGAAGAAGTTCTTCAGGATGAGGGTGGTGAGACTCTGGAATAGGTTGCCCACAGAGGCTGTGGCTGCCTCCTCCCTGGGGGTGTTGAAGGCCAGGCTGGATGAGGCCTTGAGCAGCCAAGTCTAGTTGAGAGGTGTCCCTGTCAATAGTGGGGAGGTTGGAGGAGATGATCTCTGAGGTGCCTTCCAACCTAAGCCATTCTGTGAGTCTGTGTTGAATTGTATCCTCTCCTGTTAGAATCATAGAAGGGTTTAAGTTGGAAGGGACCTTAAAGACCATTTAGTTCCAAGCCAAGAGAGTCCAAGGGAGGGCTCCAAGGATGCTGAAGGGACTGGAGCACTGCCCTGTGAGGAGAGGCTGAGAGCCCTGGGGCTGCTCAGTCTGGGGAAGAGAAGACTGAGAGGGGATTTAATCAATGTTTATAAATGTCTGAGGGCTGGGGGTCAAGAGGTAGGGGCCAGGCTCTGCTCACTTGCACCCTGACAAGGGGCAATGGATAGAAACTGCAGCACAGGAGGTTCCACCTCAACCTGAGGAGGAACTTCTTCATCACTGTGAGGGTCCCAGAGCCCTGGAGCAGGCTGCCCAGAGAGGTTGTGGAGTCTTCTTTGGAGACTTTCAAGACCCTTCTGGCTGTGTTCCTGTGCAACCTGTGCTGGATTCTATGATCCTGCTCTGGCAGGGGGGTTGGACTTGATGATCTTCAGAGGTCCCTTCCAACCCCTAACATCCTGTGAGCCTGTGAACCCCACCATGGGCAGGGACACCTTCCACTAGACCAGGCTGCACAGGGACACTGTGGGTCAGGGAGTGTACTGAAGTGCTGAGTGAAGGCTGTGCAAGGGAACTCTTTGGGCAGTAAACAAAAGCATCATGAACTCAGAGCTGGAGTCCTGCAGGGGTTCACGTAGAGTGTGTGTTCAGGGGACCTCTCTGTCCTGACACTGCCTGTGAAAAAACTCCTGTTTAATGCAAGTGGGAAAATGCATCAGTCCCAAATGACAAAACACTTAGTTTTAAACCTTAACTTTGATGTAAATGAGTTAATTTGACTCTTTGATTTCACTTTTGTTCTCTCTCTTTTTTTTTTTTTCTTCCTGGATTTTTCTTCCTGATTCCTCTACACACACCTTTTCTATTCCTTTTTTACCCCTTCTTTTTCTTCTTTTTTCCTTTTCTTTTTGTTCCTTTTTTCTTCTCTTTTTCTTTTTTCTTCCATTTCCCCCCTTTTCTTCCTTTTTTCCTTCTCTTTTTCTTCTTTATTATTTTCCTTCTCTTTTTCTCCTTTGATTTTTCCTTCTCTTTTTCATCTTTGATTTTTTCTTCTTTTTTGTCCTTCTCCTTTCCTTCTTCCTTCTCTTTTTCTTCTTCCTTCTCTTTTTCTTCTTCCTTCACTTTTTCTTCTTCCTTTGCTTTTTCTTCTTCCTTTACATTTTCTTCTTTCTTTACTTTTCCTTCTTCCTTCTCTTTGTCTTCTTCCTTCTCTTTTCCTTCTTCCTTTTTTTTTGTTCATATTTTTCTCTCTTTTTTCCTTATAATTTTCCTTTTTTTAAAAACAAATTCTTCTCTTTTAAAAATTCTTTAATTTTTATAAAGCAGCTGTTTTCAGATGGAAAGATCTTCCTGTGACACAGTTTGAAGTGTGCTTTTAACAGAAAATAATTCCAAAACAAATAATCTTTCCTGGGGCTACTTCCTGATCAAATAGCTTAAAAATGACAATTTGTGTGTGTTTGTGTGTGTGTGTGTGTGTATTGAATCCTTATTGATTAGAAGAAAAGCAGCAGGCTGTGGCAATGGCAGTATCTGAATGCAAAACTTTTCATTCTGCAAGCAGCAGAACACTTTGTCATCATTAGCAGCAAGGAAGCAGGAGCATTCATGTGCTTTCACTTGGGAATAGATTTCACACACAGCATTGCCACTTAGAATCTGCACCTTTAGCAAGCACATAGTTAACCAATCCCCAAAGACATTTTTTTGCAGCTTCCTAAGAACCACTCTGGGTATTTAAAACTCCCCCACTGCTACCACCTTATCTTCCATCTGGCTGCTGCAGGTTATGGCAGAAACCTGCCTGATTTTTACATCCCTTCTTCCTTCAGCTGAAGGTAGCTTAAGCAAGGAGTTGTCATCTTGCTCTGTACCCTGTGGGTCTCTCTGGTGACTGCTGAAATGCAGGTGTGGTGAGTGCTAACAGACACATTTCGTTGTTTCAGTTGTCAGTGCCAGCAAAGGGAGCAGCTGACTGGATCGGGCTGGTGGTGGTGTGCAGCTATACATCACAGCTCTGCCACACCAGTGCCTACAAAGCATTGCCTTTGCCCTTTCATATATTTTAAGAGGTGGCCAATGGGTTAGAACAATAAAGCCACCAGAGACAAGATGAAGTAGTTACTCAAATCACGAGGGTACTCTCTCCCTCCCATCTCTTCATTCCCCATGGCAATTCCATATTACAAACCAGCACAGCAATTAGCCAGCTCTCGTCAGAGTCAGAAGAAACAGCAGAAGTGCGAGGGCAATGGACAGGTGGTGTGTGAAAGCAGCATGCTCAAGCCATTCATATGCTTCAGTGCAATGCTCATGGGTGAACATTAAATAAAAGCCCAATCCTGCAGTGTGCCCACAGGCTGCTGGGACCGTCAAATGCTGATCACAGAATGATAGGGGTTAGAAGGGCTCTTGAAAGATCATCCAGTCCAACCCCCTTGACAGAGAAGGATCACCTAGGGCAGGCCACACAGGAACACATCCAGGTGGGTTTGGAAAGTCTCCAGCGAAGGAGACTCCACAACCTCTCTGGGCAGCCTGCTCCAGGGCTCTGGCACCCTCACATTAAAGAAGGGTCTCCTCATGCTGAGGTGGAACCTCCTGTGTTCCAGCTTGTAACCTGTTGTGCCTTGTCCTATCGTTGGCACCACTGAAAAGAGACTGGCATCCTCACATTGGCACCCACCCTCTCAGCCTTCCCTTTTCAAGACCAAACAGGTCTCTCAGTCTTCTTCATAGTAAGTGTTCCAATCCCCCAATCATCCTTGCAGCTCTCTGTTGGGCTCTCTCTCAGCCTGTCCCCATAGAAGAAGGGCTCCTGACCTCTGAGCATCCTTTGGCCCTTCTCTGGACCCACTCCAGCAGCTCCACATCCTTCTTGTGCTGGGAGCACCAGAACTGCACACAGGGCTCCAGGTGGGGTCTCAGCAGAGCAGAGGGTCAGAACCCCCTCCCTGTCCTGCTGCTCTCCCTGTTTTGGATGCTCCAGGCTGCTCTTAAGCCACATCTTGCCCAGCCTGGATTTGTGTCTGGGATTGCTCTGACCCAAGTGTAGGACCTTGCACTTGGACTTCTGATGAGTGTTACAGATCTATTCCAAAAGCTCAGGTGGGTCAACCTCACCAAGCCAACTCTCAGAAAAGATCTATAGCTCTGTTTTAGAATCACAGACTCATAGAATCATAGAATTGTCAGGGTTGGAAGGGACCTCAAGGATCATCCAGTTCCAACCCCCCTGCCATGGACAGGGACACCTCACAGAGGGACACACAACAGCAGGTTGCTCAGAGCCACATCCAGCCAGGCTTCCTCCACCTCCCTAGGCAACCTGTTCCAGTGTCTCACCACCCTCATGGGGAAGAATTTCTTCCTAACATCCAATCTGAATCTCCCCATTTCTAGTTTTGTTCCATTCCCCCTAGTCCTATCATTACCTGACACCCTAAGAAGTCCCTCCCCAGGCTTGCCTGTAAAGGTGCTCAACAAAAAGGTTTGTACAACCAAAGGACCTGCTAGCTTTTGACAGCTGGCTCAGCTCAGGGGTGAAAACCAGGACAGAAAAGCCCCAAGAATTCAGGCTGCATGAACTCCCAGTATAAACATGAGACCAGCTAAACCCTCCAGCATTATCTTATCTCCTGAGAGCAGTGTGATTGCTTTCCAGGGCACAGTCCATGTGGTCTCAGGAATCCGTAGAAGAGCTAATTGGATGAAAGATGGATTCTTTTCCACCATGGTATTCAGAGCATGATTGACTGTGGTGTAAACTAACTAGAGGGTAAAATACACACTGCAGTTAACTCTTACCTACCCTACCACCTTTTATAAGCAGGGTTTTTACTACTGAGATATCTTTGGAAGTTCCACAGACCTCATATCAGGTGAAACACTGCAGTAGGAAGGTTGTGATAGATTTTAGAGGCTTGCAGAGCAGGATTTATGAGCAGGTGATTGATATGACTTTATCACATTTGAGGTAGTAATTATGTTTGCCAATAAATTTCTCAGCCAAGCACCATTTTTCACTTTAATTTTTCATTTTCTATCAAGTGTTATCATAGATGGGGGGAGGAATAATAAAGAGATAGGATAATCTAATCTACCATGAAATGCAAACCTCCCCCGTGAGGAAATTTCTGATCAGATGAGAGACAAAGTCTCTTTATCAATTGGCAGGGTTGACAGATATAAAAAGTGAAGCTTTCTTTAAACATCAAGAGTGAAGATGCCTTTGTTGGTGCTAAAGTTTCTAGGATTTGCAAGGGAATTATTAACACACAGTAAGTATTTCTTCCTCGTGCCCTTCTTTCGTGAGGATTTGTCTCTCAGGAAATGGAAAAATGAGGAAGGGAAAATCTGTCAGCTCTACATCTCTTGTCAGGATCCCCTTTTTTATAGCAGTTCTGCCAGCATCATCTCAATCCTGAGCACTGCTTAGAACTACATTTAAGGAGCTGGGGGAGGATAACATTTATTTGTGTCTGATATCAAGATGTGCAGCCATGCAAAGAATGGAGACAAGGCAAGTTTGAACCAGTAGCAGAAGGCAGAGCATCTTTTAAACCTGAGGTGCACATTTTTGTTATTTTTTTCCCCCTAGCATTATCTTCACATTTCAGAAAGGATTTTGGGTGTGACATTGGAGAGTTGTTGGAGTGGAATTATTCAGGAAGGAAAAATATCGTTTTGGAGAGTTTAAGTCTAGTGTGGTAATAGCCAAGAACTCTGTAAGAATAGAAAAAAAACCCCAAAAGATCATAGAATCATTAAGGTTGGAAAAGAAAATGGTCATAGAATCATTAAGATAGGAAAAGAAAATGGTCATAGAATCATTAAGGTTGGAAAAGGAAATGGTCCTAGAATCATTAAGATAGGAATCACAGAATCACAGAATGTTAGGGGCTGGAAGGGACCTCAAAAGATCATCCAGTCCAACCCCCCAGAACCAACCTGCCAGAGCAGGATCACCTAGAGCAGATCACACAGGAACACATCCGAGTGGGCTCTGAATCTCTCCAGAGAGGGAGACTCCACAACAGGATAGGAAAGAATAGGAAGAGATAGGAAAAGAAAAGATAGGAAAAGAAAGTAGTCATAGAATCATTAAGAGAGGAAAATGGTCATAGAGTCATTATGGTAGGAATCACAGAATGTTAGGGGCTGGATGGGACCTCCAAAGCTCATCCAGTCCACCCCCCTGCCAGAGCAGCATCACCTAGAACAGATCACACAGGGACACATCCAGGCAGGTTTTGAATATCTCCAGAGAAGGAGAGTCCACAACAAAATAAGAAAGAACAGGAAAAGAGACAGGAAAGAGACAGGAAAAGAAAATGGCCCTGAAATCATTAAGGTTGGAAAAGACCTCTAAGGTCGTTAAGTCCACCTTGATGTCAACCCAACACCATCATGCCCACTAAACCATGTTCCCAAGTGCCATGCCTACAGGTTTTTTGAACACCTCCAGGGATGGTGACCCCACCACCTCCTTGGGCAGCCTGTTCCAATGCTTGACCATGCTTTCACTAAGGAAATTTCCCCTGATATCCAACCTGATCTTACTTTCTAACTTGCTTTGGAATTGAATTAGCTTTAGAAAGAAAGGTGCCTCATGGAAGGTTGGTAAAAACTGCATCTGAAGTTGTTTCCCTCAGAACAAAATTGCAAAGCCTACAAATCTGCAAGCTTCAAGGCATTTGCTCAGCTGGGATTTCACTTCCATGTAGGTGCTGCATGCATTGGTCTATCATGGGAAGCTTTGTTGCCTTGGGAACAACTGCAACTGGCAGATGATCTGAGGTCCAAATTACCAACCTAATTACCTGTGCACAGCATTCTCCCCAGAGACCAGCCAGCTGGGAAGGAGTGAAATGCAAGTTTGTAACTCTGGAAGCTCTGTCCCTAGTTTGGTTCAATTTCTTCATGGCTTGGGGCTGGAGGTTTAGAGCTTGGAATTGCAAGCAACCCCCAGCCATCTACTGCCACTGATCTTTTTATCCCTCCCTGCTCACCCACTTAAAGCTGCTCTGTGTTCCTCATAGAAAAATAATTTCTACCTTTCTATCACTTCAGATGCTCCTCAGGTTTTATACTTCAGGTACTGGTGATAGAAATCAACAGGTAACCCTGTGCTGGCCACAAAAGAACCCTTTACTATCCCTTTCTTTCATCCAGCTAAATTAATGGCTAATGGGAAGAAACTCCAAAAGAAAATTTAGAATCAAAGTATTGTTTGGGTTGGAAAAGACCATTAAGGTCACCAGGTCCAACTGTCAACCTAAGACCACCCTGGCCATTAAACCATGTCCCCAGGTGCTGTGTCCACAAGTTTCTTGAGCACCTCCAGGGATGGTGACTCCATCACCTCCCTGGGCAGCCTGTTCCAGTCCCTGACCACCCCAGTGAAGACATTTTTCCTAATATCCAACCTAAACCTCCCCTGGCACAGCTTTAACCCATTTCCTCTTGTCCTGTCATTAGTTATTTGGGAGGTGAAGCAAATATCAGCTTAACTCCAACCTCCTTTCAGGAGCAATGAGGTCTCCTCTTAGGCTTCTCCAGACTAAACAATACCAAAAATCTTCTTGGGGATCTATGGGAGCTCTAGGAGGCTGGGAGGGAGGGGCAGTGAGGAGGTCCCAAACCTTGGTCAGACCAAAGAGGAATTTTAGGGACTTTTTGAAGGCATGAAACTTTTCTGTTTGTGTCTCTGAGAGGAGTTGGTACCAGGTTTCAGAGCAAAGCTGGATTTAATTACTTCATTTATTAACTTGTGAGTTCTTTGGCTCCATGTTGTGCAGCCATACTAAAGTTGTGGGTTTTGATATGTGGACTTCAATATAGAATAACAGAATGGCTCAGCTAGGAAGGGACCTTAGAGATCATCTATTCCAACCTCCCTGCCATGGGCAGGGACACCTCTCAGCTTGACTCAACTGCTTAAGGTCTCATCAAACCTGGGCTTGGGCATCCCCAGGAAGAAGGCATCCACAGCCTCCCTGGGCAGCCTGTGCCAGAGTCTCAACACCCTTGTACTGAACAACTTCTTCCTAAACTCCAGTCTAACCCTGCTCTGCCTCAGCTCCAAACCATTCCCCCTTGGCCTGTCTCAGACACCCTCAGCAAAAGTCTCTCTGCAGCCTTCCTGCAGGATCCCTTCAGGTCTTGGCAGGCAGCTCTGAGGTCCCCCTGAAGCCTTCTCCTCTGCAGGCTGCACACCTCCAGCTCCCTCAGCCTGTGCTCACAGCAGAGCTGCTCCAGCCCTTGGATCATCTTTGTGGTCCTCCTCTGGACTCACTCCAGCATCTCTGTGTCCTTCTTCTGCTGGGGACAGCAGAACTGGACACAGTGGAGGCTGGGTCTCAGCAGAGCAAACTGGCAGAATCCCCTCTCTTGATCTCTCCTCTTGATGGAGCCTATGATACAAATATAAAATTTTACTTCAGATTATAAAAAACAACCAACCAAACCAAAAAAGAGCCGTGAAAATGTGCCTGTTGGTCTATAAATAGAGCAGAATAAAAATGATCTCCATTATCATAGTTTCTTTCCCCCCTTACATCCTCCTAGACTTTTTTATTGCATTAAACATAACTTTTCCCTATTGTAAACCAGGCAGTGCTTCACTACAGGGATTTAACCAGGAGGAGGAGAAAATTCCTGAGCTTTGAAGAATGATTTCATAATTTGACCTGCTTTAAAAAAAAAAAAAAAAAAGCAACAAAACCCCCAACAACAAAACCCCAGAAATAACACCTAAAAAAAAAGGAAAAAGAAAAAAAAAAGAATGCTTCTATTTGAACAATATATTTTTTTTCCCCTCCCCTCCATAACATTTTAGGATATTTACACCTAATGTCATTACACTTTGTAATTATGTAATTGCAGAGCTTAATGGCACGTCCTCATTATTTCATCAGGCATGCCACCACAATTAAGTAATTAGACCTAATTGTGTAAATTGAATCTAATTGTATAAATGCCTGACAATGGCATAAAATGGGTCTGAAAGAAGGAGGAAGCCTTTCAGTAGAGTGCAAGGAATGCTTTTACAGGCCACAAAGCTGTGCAGGAAGAGGAACTTGCAGCACTGGATTGATCCTGCACGGTGATTAGTTGGTTGAGGAGTTCTACTTTTCTCCCACTGAGAGTGCTGAATGCTCACAGAACTTCTTGGTAATCATCTTCAGACATCAGATTGTGACTGTGGACAAGTGCAGGGTCCTACATCTAGGGAGAAATAACAACAGGCACCAGGACAGGTTAGGGGCTGTCCTCCTGGAAAGCAGCTCCACAGAGAAAGACCTTGGAGTGTTGGTGGACAGCAAGTTCTGCATGGGACAACAATGTGCCCTTGTGGCCAAGAGAGCCAATGGGATCCTGGGATGGATCAGGAAAGGTGTCCAGCAGGGCTAGGGAAGTTCTTCTACCTCTCTACTCTGCCCTGGTAAGACCACAGCTGCAATCCTGTGTCCAGTTTGGGGCTCCCCAGTTCAAGAGAGACAGAGACCTGCTGGAGAGAGTCCAAGGGAGAGCCGGGAGGATGCTTAGGGGACTTGAGCATCTCCCTGTGAAGAGAGACTGAGAGCCCTGGGGCTGTTTAGTGTGGAGAAGAGAAGGCTGAGAGGGGATCTGATCAATGTTTATCAATATGTGAGGGGTGGGTGTCAGGAGGAGGGGGCCAGGCTCTTTTGGGTGGTTCACAGTGATAAGCCAAGGAACAATGAGTTCAAACTTGACCAGAGAAGATTTCAGCTCAACATGAGGAGAAACTTCTTTGGTGTGAGGGTGACAGAGCCCTGGAGCAGGCTGCCCAGAGAGGTTGTGGAGTCTCCTTCTCTGGAGCCTTTCCAACCCCATCTGGATGTATTCCTGTGTGGACTACCCTAAGTGATTCTACTCTGGCAGGGGGATTGGACTTGCTGATCTCTTGAGGTCCCTTCCAACCTCTGCTATACTGTGAGACTGTGTTTGAAACTTTGGACCAAGCACTGGAATTCCACATTGGTTAAACTTTGGTGCCCTGGCACATGTGTATTACATATGTATGGCCTTGTTTACTGTGTTGGTCTTCTAGGTTGGTTTTTTTTAGTCTGGAGAAAAGGAGGCTGAAGGGAGAACTTCTCTACAACTACCTGAAGAGGTTGGAGCCAGGTGGTCCTGGTCTTTTCTCCCTATTAACAAGTGATAGGATGACAGGAAATGGCCTCACGTTGACAATCCCGTCTAAATCTACCTCCCTCAAGCTTAAAGCCATTCCCTCTCGTCCTATCACTACAAGCCCTTGTAGAAAAGCCCCCTTCAGGTACTGGAAGGCAGCTATAAGGTCTCCCTAGAGTCTTCTATGAATCATTTCTCCAGGCTGAACAGCTGCAACTCTCTCTGCCTGTCCCCACAGGAGAGGTTCTCCAGCCTTCTGATCATCTTCGTGGCCATCCTCTGCTCCAGGACATCCACTTCCTTCTTATGCTGGGAGCACCAGAACTGGACTCCTCACCCAGCCTGTATTTGTGCTTGGGATTGCCCCAACCCAGGTGCATGACCTTGCACTTGGCCTTGTTGAACTTCCTGAGGCTGGCTTGGGTTCACCTCTCCAGCCTGTACAAGTCCTTGTGGAAGGATCCTTTATCTCCAGCGTGTCAGCCACACCACACAGCTTGGTGTCATCTGCACACTTGCTGAGAGTACCTCAGTCCCTCTGTCCAAGTCACTGACAAAGATATTAAACCTCACTGATCCCAGTACTGACCCCTGAGGGCACCACTTGTCACTGATCCCCGTTTGGACTCTGAGCCATCGATCACAACTCTCTGTGAGTGCAGCCATCCAGCCAAATCCTTATCCAGCCAGTGGTCCCCTCTTCAAGTCCATACTTTTCCAGTTTGGTGGCCAGGATGGGACAATGTCAAACCCTTCACACAAGTCCAGGTAGATGACATCAGTTGCTCTCCCCTTATCCACTGCTGACCACATTTTTCATATCATTAAAAAACCCATCAGATGGAGAAAAAAATGCCTTCAATTTCCCTCTGTTGCAATAATACTTGTTTCACATTGGCTCCCATTCTTCTTTTGGTACACTTGGAAGAATGAAAATGATTAGTTCCTACTTTGCTCCCCATTCCTCTGTCTGGAATGAAAAGTGTGCCAAATACATCTCTGCTGTGAGTTTCTTGGAGATAATGGAGTTGCAAAGGCTTTCAATGTCACTCATTGTCCATAACCTGTAACCTCATCTTCAGCAGGGTGGGAGTAGAGGTTCTCTGTGCCTTTATTTAGAGCTGCAGCTTCCATTACATTTAATTACTTCTCCTTGTGGCTGTAAATAGAAAGTGTCTCTTATTAAACTTAATTCCTTTTCCTGGCAGCTTGCATGGTAAAGGTGTGGCTAACAAATGAGGGTTTCTCCTCAATGGAGGAGGAATGAATCGAGGATACAGAGAAGATGTAGTTTTCTGCTGGAACTGTGAAACCTTCCTGCAACCAAAATCGTGGCTGTTCCAAAACACACTAAAAATTAATGTTCAATATCTTTATCAGTGACCTGGATGAGGGGATTGAGAGTACCCTCAGCAAGTTCCTGATAATACAAAATTGGGGGGGAGTTGACTGATACCCCTCAGGCTGTGCAGCGTTCAACATGACCTGGACAGGCTGAGAGCTGGGGGCAGGCAAACCTCACAGAGTTTAATAAGGACAAGTGCAGGGTCCTGCATCTGGGGGGGAACAACAGCAGGCACCAGGACAGGTTAGAGGCTGCCCTGCTGCAAAGCAGCTCCACAGAGAAAGACCTTGGAGTGCTGGTGGGCAGCAAGTTCTGCATGGAACATCAATGTGCCCTTGTGACCAAGAGAGCCAATGGGATCCTGGGATGGATCAGGAAAGGTGTCCAGCAGGGCTAGGGAAGTTCTTCTACCTCTCTACTCCGACCTGCTGAGACCACCCCTGCAATCCTGTGTCCAGTTTGGGGCTCCCCAGTTCAAGAGAGACAGAGACCTGCTGGAGAGAGTCCAAGGGAGAGCCAGGAGGATGCTTAGGGGACTTGAGCATCTCCCCTGTGAAGAGAGACTGAGAGCCCTGGGGCTGTTTAGTGTGGAGAAGAGAAGACTGAGAGGGGATCTGATCAATGTCTATCAATAGCTGAGGGGTGGGTGTCAAGGGGAGGGGGCCAGGCTCTTTTTGGTGGTGCACAGTGATAAGACAAGGAACAATGAGTTCAAACTTGAACAGAGAAGATTTCAGCTCAACATGAGGAGAAACTTCTTTGGTGTGAGGGTGGCAGAGCCCTGGAACAGGCTGCCCAGGGGGGTTGTGGAGTCTCCTGCTCTGGAGACTTTCCAAAGTCACCTGGATGTATTCCTGTGTGGACTACCCTAGGTGCTCCTGCTCTGACAGGGGGATTGCAATGGATGTTCTTTTGAGGTCCCTTCCAACATCTGATCTACTGTGAGACTGTGATACACTAAGATTCCTTGATTTTAAAAAAAAAAAGTAAAAGGAATTGTTATCTAGAACTAAGTTGCAAAACCAGGAAAGCCCAGTCATCAGAAAATAAGGATGCACAGTGACTAAAGTTAATTCCTGTGAGTAAGAAAGAATCTGGGTGCCTGGTAGGTGCAAAGGATGAAGCAAAGGGGATGTTTTTTTTTTTCTTCTCTAAACTTCTGTGATTAAATGACTGAAGGACAAATCTGTAAATACCTATGGGCCTTGTTCTCTGGAGTTGCTGGTGCTTAGGGACATGGTTTAGTGGTGACCTTGCAGTGCTGGGCTGAAGGTTGGACTAGATGACGATCTGGAAGGTGTCTTCCAACCAAAGATATTCAGTGATTCTGTTAGGCTGCCATTGCAGCACGCACTGCAAAGAACGGGAGTAAGATTTTTTATGTTGAGAGTGATCTTGTTTGAGTTTTTTACTGTCCTTGTTGTCCTACTTCTGCTCTTGTATCTCTGATGAGTCCTGTGTTTGAAACTGACCCCTTCCCTACTCGACATAGCTCTTACTTGAGATGATGTGAAGGCTTCACTTGAAGTTTTCTTTAGCCTCTAGAAAAGAGAAAAAGTAGCAACTTCAGAGCTGCGCTGTGCTCACCTTTGTCATTCACATCCTTCCTGTACATCCCCTGCACATTTTTTACCATTTTATTTCCTGCATGGCTACAAATATACATATTTATGAGGCACTCATCACCATGGTACCCAAGTGCACTTCAGTTTATTAAAGGGATGATGTGACGTGATTGCTGGGCGCAGCAGGGGATTGGCCACAGTGACGCAGGTTCCTTCCAGTCTCCTCTATCTGTAAATTTAGCTAATTAAATAGTTCCCTAAAAATAGGTGCTAGTTGGAAGGGCACTACAGAGCACTTAAACCAGCATCAATTTTGTTGCAAAGTGTGTTGTGTTCAAGGACTTGTTTTTCTGAGTAGGATCCTCCTTATAGAATCCTAGGATCCTAGAGTCAGCAGCAACCTTTGCACTCACGGATCACAGAATCGTAGAATGGGCTGGGTTGGAAGGGACCTCTAGAGGTCATCCAGTCCAACCCTCCCTGCAGTCAGCAGGGACATCCTCAACTTGATCTGGTTGCTCAGAGCCTTGTTGAGCCTAACCTTGAATATCTCCAGGAATACCTCTCTGGGCAACCTGTTCCAGTGTTCCACCACCCTCACAGTAAGCTGTTCCTAACATCCAATCTAAATCTGCTATTCTCTAGTTTGAAGCCATTTTCCCTCATCTTATCACTGCAGGCCTTTGTGAACAGTCTCTCTCCATCCTTCTTGTAGCCCCCTTCAGGTACTGGCAGGCTGCTAATAGGCCTTCTCTTCTCCAAGCTGAACACTCCCAGCTGCCTCAGCCTGTCCTCTCATAGCACAGCTGCTCCAGACTCCTGATAATTTTTGTGGATCTCCTCTGGACCCTCTCCATCAGGTCCATGTCCTTCCTGTACTGAGGGCTCCAGAGCTGGACACAGTATTCTGGGTGAGGTCCTATCAGAGCAGAGTAAAGTGGCAGAATCACCTCTCTAGTGGCAGAATCATCTCTCTGAACCCTAAGAAAATTGAAGTACCCCCAGTCTCTGACATATTTCTTAAATTATGTAAAATTTTTAAAGCATCTTGAAAAACAAAACCTATCAGGATCTTAATTTCAAGTTAGATTCTATACCCAAGATTTAGGTCTAGCTGGCTGAGGTATGGCAACTGATACAGCTGCCTTGGCACGTGTTGCAGGCAATCTTCAATCTGCTGAAAGTGGTAGTGCATTGAAGAGAAGACTGAGAGGGGATCTGATCAATGTCTATCAATATGTGAGGGGTGGGTGTCAAGTGGAGGGGGCCAGGCTCTTGTGTGTGGTGCACAGTGATAAGCCAAGGAACAATGAGTTCAAACTTGACCAGAGAAGATTTCAGCTCCACATGAGGAGAAACTTCTTTGCAGTGAGGGTGACAGAGCCCTGGAACAGGCTGTCCAGAGGGCTTGTGGAGTCTCCTTCTCTGGAGCCTTTCCAACCCCACCTGGATGCATTCCTGTGCAGACTCCCCTGAGTGCTCCTGCTCTGGCAGGGGGTTGAACCTAATGACCTCTTCAGGTCCCTTCCAACCTCTGATATCCTGTGATACTGTGAAAATGGGGAAAACTTCTGCTGAATGACTTGAAGTGGTCTTGCTGTAAAAGCAAAAGCTCAGCCCTAAATATTTATTGAGCTGGGGGTGTGGGCAGTGATTTCTGGGTTTGGCTGTGAATTTGTGAGCCCATTGTGGGTATGGTCTGATGAGTAGTTTGCTAACAGATGGACATCCTTTTAAAGCCAAGCTGCTGCATGGTTTTGCCATTTCAGTTTGGATGGGAACCAGCCTCTTACCTTATGCTGAGCTTTTTCTCTCTTACGTTAGAGGACCGAAAATCACTTCCCAAATGTGCTTCTGAGAGGAAGGATTATTTCTGTAGCTCACATGCTCTGCTCCACCAGACCAACACTCGCGCTGGATATCCCCCTGCTAGAGGAGTATGTGCCTGACCTCAGGGATGAATTTCCTGCCCCATTCCCTACCTAAATTAGCAGAATGCTGTTGAGTTGATTGAAGTCCAGGTACATAGACTTAGGAGATGTCATGGCAGCTGCCAGGCCTAGGGATATTTTGTCAGTCCATTCTCTTTGTCCAAGCATTCCACCATTTGTTGGGTTTGCCATCTGTCACGCTTTGCCTGGCAACTCCCTTTGTTCTTCTTGAGTGTGTGGTGGGCTCTGGACCAAAATCTGAGCCAACATTCAATGCCATTGTTGTTCTCTCCTGTAAATATCCATTTCCAGCTGCACTAATACACAATAGATGGCAGTGGATGTATCCTGATGGATGCTTTAGTCAAAGAACTGTACCTCTGAATATGATCCAATAGAACTCCCAGCATATTTTAAAATGACACTTCACAGAATCACAGAATGTTAAGGACTTCAAAAGCTCATCCAGTCCAATACCCCTGCCAGAGCAGGTCACACAGGAACACATCCAGGTGGGTTATGAATATCTCCAGAGAAGGAGACTCCATACCCCGCCCTAGCCCTGGGCAAGCCTGTTCCAGTGTTCTGTCACCCTCACAAGGAAAAAACATTCCCTCCTGTTTCCATGGAACTTCCTATGTCTCAACTTCCATCACTGCCCTTTGTGCTGGCATTGGGCATCACCCAGCAGAGCCTGGATCCAGCCTCTGGGCACTCACCCTGCACATCTTTATGAACATGAATGAGGCCAGCCCTTAGTCTCTTCTTCTTCAAGCTACAGAGCCCTCAGCTCTCTCAGTCCCTCCTCATAAGGAAGATGTTCCACTCCCTTCATCACTTTTGTGGCTCTGTGCTGGACTCTTTCAGGCAGTTCCCTGAGGTCCTTCTTGAACTGAGGGACCCAGAACTGGACACAATATTCCAGATGTGACCTCACCAGGGCAGAGCAGAGGGGGAGGAGAACCTCTCTCAATCTACTAACCACAGCCCTTCTGATCCACCCCAGCCTGCCCTCGGCCTTCTTGGCCACAAGGCACATTGCTGGCTCATGGTCAACCTCCCACTCACTAGGACCTCCAGGTCCTTTTGCCCTTCACTGCTCTCCAGCAGGTCAGTCCCCAGCCTATACTGACACCTGGGGTTGTTCTTTCCCAGGTGCCAGCCTCTCCCCTTGCCCTTGTTGAATTTCAATTTCTCCCTGCCCAGCTCTCAGCCTGTCCAATTCAGGCTGGATGGCAGCACAACCCTCCTGTGTCAGCCATTCCACCCAGTTTGGTGCAATCAGCAAACTTGCTGCCAGTGCCCTCTGTGCTCTCATCCAGGTCGTTGGTGAATATATTGAACAGCTCTGGCCCCAGTACTGACCCCTGAGGGTCTCCACTAGACACAGGCCTCCAACTAGACTCTGTCCCACTGACCACAACTCTCTGACTTCTTTCCTTCAGCCAGTTCCCATCCACTTCACTCCCTGATCATCCACACCGCAGTGCCTCAGCTTAGCTGTGAGGATGCTGTGGTGCCAAATGCTTTACTGAAATGAAGACACTTCAGGCAGACCTCACTGTTCCTGAAGGAATTGGGTAGCCTCTGTGCAAGAAGAATTGTGCAAAGGCCACCAGCAGAAATGCCTTTCGCCTGTGTGTGCCTAGATATAAAACTTGCAGCCATTTTTAAAGAGGTTATAGATTTCTTTCTCACCTTCTCTCTCCCACAATTATAACTCCTCTGTGCTACGATTGGAGTCACAGCCAGCAGTGGCTGGAGGAACTGGAAATATTCAAGAACTCAGATTTAATTTTCATCATTTTCCAAGGCTCAGCAGTTTGCCCAGAGCTGTTCTGGATGATTTACTAATGCTCTCCATCTACTCTGAGTTGGTTCATCACTATTTGGTATCCTTTAAATTGACTTTACACTGGCATAAGCCAGAAGTGTTTGCAGCTTCAGTGCTGATGGAGCAAGGAGGATTAAGCTCCTCTGCTAAATACATGCCTGCTGTAACCATGATTCTGACATTTGGGATAACAGCAAGTTATATGTGTGGGTTTTTTTTTTCTGAGCCTGCAAATCTCATCAAGCAGCTGGGACACCTCCTCCCAGACACAAAGATTCCTTTTCTTTGTTTGAACACTTCCAGTTTACCTCCACGAGAAAAATTCTTCAATAGAAAATTGAAAACCAACACAAACCATAGTGAAGTCTTACTGGATGAAAAATGCAAACTAAATATCCAGGCCTAAGTTACTGATCTAAGTTTTGAGATGGATTTTTTCCACAGAGTCATAGAACTGTTTTGGCTGAAAAATCCCTCTAAGATCAGGAAGTTCAACTATCAGCCTACCACCACCATGCTCATTAAAGCATGTCCCCAAGTGCTCTGTCCACACATTGCTTGATTGCCTCCAGGGATGGTGACTCCACCACCTCCCTGGGCAGCCTGTTCCAATGCCTGACCTTTTCCTAATATCCAACCTAAACCTCCTCTGATACAATTTCTCTTCCTATCACCTGATATTAGGGAGAAGAGACCAGCTCCCACCTCGCTCCAACCTCCTTTCAGAGCATTGTAGAAAGCAAGGAGGTCTCCACTCAGCCTCTTCTTCTCCAGACCACCCCAGTTGCTTCAGCTGATCTTCATGAAACCACTAAATTTTAATTAAACATCTAAATTTTATGCAACTTGGCAAAATGAGGAGACTCAATCCCATGTTAGATGATGTGAATTGTTTTTGGTAAATTAATTAATGTGTAAAAAATATTGAAGTGGAGAGATTAAATTAATAACTTAAAGAAATCTGTATTACAAGAAGGCTGCAGAGGGACTGTTTGCAAAGGCCTGCAGTGACAGGACCAGGTGCAATGGTTTGAAATTAGACAAGAGCAAATTTAGACTGGAACAAGTTTTGCACTATGAGGATGGTGGAACACTGGAACAGGTTGCCCAGGGAGGTAGTTGAAGCCCCATCCCTGGAGATCCTCAAGGTTAGGCTCAATGAGACTCTGAGCAACCTGATCTAGTGGAGGATGTCCCTGTTGACAGCAGGGGGATTGGGCTGGAAGGCTTTTGGAGGTCCCTTCCAACTCAATTCACTCTATGATTCTCTGATGCTAGGACACTACCCTCAAGGCATCTCGCTGGTCAGCAAAACAAATGGTGATCACAGGATGTTAGGGATTGGAAGAGACCTCTGAAGATCAGCAAGTCCAAATCCCCTGCCAGAGCAAGCACCATAGAAGTGAGTTTTCCCTAGAGATCTTTGACATTTCCCTCAGTGATGCTGAGTCCTTTCCTAACCACTGCAGAGCATTTAGCCCTTGGTAGTCCTTTTGCAGGCAAATAGAGTTAAGGAGGTCAGTTTGCAAGTCACTCATTTGCTGGACTAATGGTTGTGGTTTCCCAAGGGAGAAACATTTAATTCAGAAATATTTTCAGAAACTCTTCCTTTATTCTTGTGCCACAAGGCAGCCTTGCAGCATCTGTGCTTCACACTTTCATTACCAGCTCTGTCTTACATCAGTCTTTAGCAGCTAAACTAACAGATTTATCAATTTTCTCTGCTTAAAGGACTTAAAACCCTTCACTGCCCAACCCAGTGTAAGCAGACAGAGCTCTGCTGCCATCAGAGTATCCTGGAAAATGCATTATTTATCTTTATTGCTTTGAGTTCTACTTTGCTATGCTGTTCTATCTACACTCTTTGGGTTCTGACTTCTTGAAACTACTAATACCTATTTTCTATAAGCTACACAGGTATAGTAACTAATCTGCAGGACTTTCCACATGCTGACTCATGAACAGGGATAGGACAAGGGGCAATGGATGCAAGCTAGAGCAAGGCAGGTTCCGTATAAACATAAGGAACAATTTTTTTACTGTGAGGGTGGCCAAGGCCTGGAGCAGGCTGCCCAAGGAGGTTGTGGAGTTTCCTACACTGGAGACCTCAAAACCTGCCTGGTTGTATTCCTCTGTGAGCTGTCCCAGGTGATCCTGCTCTGGCAGGGGGGTTGGACTCGATGATTCTCAAGGTCCCTTCCAACCCCTAACATTCTGTGATTCTGTGAAACTCAACCACAGAATATTCCATCTCAACATAAGGAAAAACTTTGTTGTGAGGGTCACAGAGCACTGGGACAGGCTGCCAAGGGACTGTGGAGTCTCCTTCTCTAGAGCTCTTCAAAACTCACCTGAATGTGTTCCTGTGTGACCTGCCCTAGGTGATCCTGCTTTGCAGGAGGGGTTGGACTGGAGGACCTCTGGAGGTCCCTTCCAACCCCTACCATTCTGTGATGCTGTGAAGCTGTTAGAAACTTACTCAAGTGAAGTATTTTCCAGCAATCTGGAGTCTAAAATTGACATTCAGGATTACCTTGACTTCACTGACCTCTGTGGATTTGAGGAAAAATGCTGTTTAATCAGAACATGTGCCAAGCACTATTTATAGGAAAGCTTTGTCAAGTGGACAAATATAGGCTAGGAAAAGTGGTAAGGATTCCAGAGAAGGTTAATGATCCACAGGACTGAAGTCATTTGCTGCTGCAAAATCAAAAAAAAAGAACCCAACACAAAACTACTACTAGGTGTAGGGAGGCATAGTGGAACATTCCTTCCAAGAGATGTTCATTGGGTTTGTAATGTTGTACCTAGAGTCTGACTTCACAGCTGAGAAGACATCTTAAACACCCTTGCTTCCCCCACCAAGTATTTGAATCTTTTTGTAGTGTTCCATAAATGTATTTCTTGAGCATGGGATTTGAAGAAACACAAGAAGAACTGAATGAGGGTTTCACCAGTTTTTTGATTGTATTTTTACTTTCTTGGTGTCCCCATCATAAATGGACACAGCACTTTTGGGGCAAGTGCAGAGGAGGGCCACTAAGATGATCCAAGGGCTGGAGTACCTCTGCTATAATGATAAGCTTATAATGATAAGTTGAGGGAGCTAGGTTCGATCAGCCTGGAGAAGAGTCTGGGGGGATCTTAGAGCTGCCTTCCAGTACCTGAAGGGATCCCACAGGAAGGCTGGAGAGGAACTTTTCATGAGGGTGTCTAGAGACAGGACAAGGGGGAAAGGCAGAGCAGGGTTAGACTGGAGCTGAGGAAGAAGTTCTTCAGTATGAGGGTAGTGAGACTCTGGCACAGGCTGCCCAGAGAGGTTGTGGACGGCCCCTCCCTGGGGGTGTTCAAGACCAGGTGGGATGAAGCCTTAGGCAACCAAATCTAGTTGAGAGGCATCCCTGCCCATGGCAGGGAGGTGTTGGAGTAGATGATCTCTGAGGTCCCTTCCAACCTAAGCCATTCTATGATAGAGAAACCATCAGTGAACTTCTTTTTTCTAGGTCATGCTCTCATTGGAAGTTGTGGGAAGTCTGTCTTTTAGAGTACTTAGTGCAAACAGCTCAGGCCCCTTGGGGTTTAGTGACTGAAAAGAAGCAAAGGACAACAGCTGACTCTGCCCTTGTGTTCTTTTTCCCTGCCTTGGGTGACTTGGTGTTGCTTGCATCTGTTTCCTTAACGTCTCCTGGTTGTATGGTGATCACATCCTTCAGAAATATTTTTTTCTTTTTTTTTTTTTAGTGGTAATTGCCTTGCTGCCTATGCTAAATCTTTTTCAGTGTGAGCGCTTTATGTTAGCAACCCTCTTCTCTTGCTTCTTATCTATTCCTCTTGATTAGTATGCAACACAGAAAAGGAAAATATATGTACAGCCAAAAGGGAAGCCAGAGAGTAAAACTCTTTGCATTTTGACACAGGCATAGTCAGAGATCATAATCTTACAGAGAATTAATGAATTGTACAGCCAGGCTCTCTAAATAATCATTTACCTGTTAATTAGGAAGAATTAGAGTCTTTGAACTGTGGACAGATGCATGCAATTAGAAACAAGGCCACAATTATTTTCAATAAAGGCATGCAAATCAACAGCAAGGGAACAGGTGCATAAATGTCATGGACCATTAAAACTTCTCACAGGTGCATGATGAAGCATGTGGAGAAGCAGGTCAAGTTCATTCACCAGAGACTGCAATCAGTTTGTGGTGTCACAGTGTGGAATACAGCAATGCTTCTGCCTCAGGTAATATTTTTTTGCTGCTGGGTGTGCTCATTTTTTTTTCTCTCCTCAGTAACACTAATATAGAAGCTGGCTGGGCATTTTTTATTCTGTATGATTATCTACCATCTAGGTAGCTTGAGACTGGGAGATATAAGTTATTATGTAATCAACAGGTCTTATTTTTAGCCTCTAGCCATAGAAACACTGAATGGGCAGGGACACAAAATCACAGAAACATTCAGGTTGGAGAAGAGCCTCAGGATCACCAAGTCCAACCCAGAACCCTACTCTACAAGGGTCACCCCTAAACCATAGCCCCAGGCACCACATCCAAACCACCTTGAAACTCAGCTTGGGGACTCCACCACCTCCCTGAGCAGCACATTCCAATTCCTGACCACTCTTGCTGGGAAAAAAATGCTTTCTGCTGTCTGGTCTAAACCTACCCAGTGGCAGCTTGAAGCTGTTCCCTCTTCTATCACGTCTTACCTGGAAGAAGAGACCAGCACCAGGCTCTCTACAATGTCCTTTCAGGGAGCTGTAGAGAGCAATGAGGTCTCCTCTCAGCCTCCTCTGTTTCAAACTAACCATCCCCAGCTCCTTCAGTTGGTCTTTATAAGATTTATTCTCCAGGCCCTTCCCAGCTTCCTTGTTCTCCTTTCCGCTCGAGGTCCTGGAGGGAGTGTAAAGGAGGACACCTTCCACCAGCCCAGGTTGCCCAAGGCCTCGTCCCACCTGGCCTTGAATACCTCCAAGGAGGGGACATCCACAACTTCCCTGGGCAACCTGTTCCAGTAGCTTCCTATATGGTACCTGGATGATAGACGACCCCTCCAGCTTTTTTTTTTTTTTAATGCTAGGGAATGGTTTCTCAGAAGTTCACAATGTAGGATGGGAAATGTCAGCTCATTGTTTGGCAGTGACTGAGGAAAGAGGAAAAAAGTCACACATCTCCAGTATAGCTCAATGAGAGCTAGCAGGAAGAGCAGAATTTTCTTAGCTGTGATAACAAACACAGATGTCCTTGCTGCCCTCTGAATGTCCGTATAGAAATAAGGTGCTAGAGTAGAAGCACTTAGAATCATAGAATCAGTCAGGGTTGGAAGGGACCACAAGGATCAGCCAGTTCCAAGCCCCCTGCCATGGCCAGGGACATCTCACACTACATCAGGCTGGCCAGAGCCTCATCCAGCCTGGCCTGCAAACACCTCCAGGGATGGGGCCTCAGCCACCTCCCTGGGCAACCCATTCCAGGCTCTCATCACTCTCAGAGTGAAGAACTTCTTCCTTACATCCAGTCTGAATCTCCCCACTTCCAGCTTTATTCCATTCCCCCTACTCCTGTCACTACCTGATAGCCTAAAAAGTCCCTAGGAACCCTAACCATGGGTATCTTGAGTGATTTTTCTCCTAAATAACTTGGCCTGATTCCTCCTTGCTTAAAAACAGCATAATTCCCCAGGCAACAAAGATCTGGATCAACATTAGCAATGAAGATCAGCTGCAGACCTGCAGCACTACAACAGAAGTCTGCAGAGGAAAGACCCAGTGTACATTCCCTTGACATGATCAGACAGTCTGCTTTTCTTCTTCACCTATTGCTGGCTTGCCAACAGTTAGTTTGTGGAGCCTCAGTTACCTCATTGTGGTTGTCATGACCATATTTGTTTGAGATAGGGATGATTGATCTAAACAGCCAATGAGTCTGAATAGGATCTGGGAAGGTGAAGCCAGGAGGATGGAGCCAGAGTCTGCTCAGGGGTGATGGTGACAGGACAAGGGGCAATGGACACAAATTGAAATTCAGCATGGCTTCACCAGGGGCAAATCCTGCCTGACAGACCTGGTGGACTTCTATGAACAGGTCACAACATCAATAGCTGAGGGGAGAGCACCTGATGTCATTGACCTGGACCTGAGCAAAGCCTTCCACACTGTCCCACACCACAGCCTGGGCTCCAAGATGGGGACACATGGATTTAGTGGGTGAACCATGAGATGGATAAAGAACTGGCTTGATGGCCACACCCAAAGAGTGGCTGTCAATGGCTCCATGTCCCAGTGGAGGCCAGGGACAAGAGGAGTCCCTCAGGGCTCAGTCCTGGGACCAGTCCTGTACAACATCTTTGTTGGTGCCATGGACAGAGGCATTGAGGGCACCCTCAGCAAGGTTGCTGATGACACCAAGCTGTGTGGTGCAGCAGACAGGCTGGAGGGAAGGGATCCATCCAGAGGGACCTGGACAGGCTGCAGAGGTGGGCACAAGCCAACCTCAGGAGGTTCAACAAGACCAAGGGCAGGGTCCTGCAGCTGGGTCGAGGCAATGCCAAGCACAAATCCAGGCTGGGCAGTGACTGGCTGGAAAGCAGCCCTGAGGAGAGGGACTTGGGGGTGCTGGGGGATGAGAAGCTCAACAGGAGCTGTCAGTGTGCACCTGCAGCCCAGAGAGCCAAGCAGAGCCTGGGCTGCATCAGGAGAAGTGTGGCCAGCAGGGCAAGGGAGCTGATTCTCCCTCTCTGCTCAGCTCTGCTGAGACCACACCTGGAGTACTGCATCCAGTTCTGGAGCCTTTGTTACAAGAGGGATCTGGACATGCTGGAAGGTGTCCAGAGAAGGGCCATGAGGATGAGCAGAGGGCTGGAGCTGCTCTGCTATGAGGACAGACTGAGAGAGTTGGGGTTGTTCAGTCTGGAGAAGAGAAGGCTCTGAGGAGACCTTCTTGTGGCCTTCCAGTATCTGAAGGGGGTACAAGAAAGCTGGGGAGGGACTTTTTAGGCTATCAGGTAGTGACAGGAGTAGGGGGAATGGAATAAAGCTGGAAGTGGAGAGATTCAGACTGGAGGTGAGGAAGAAGTTCTTCCCCATGAGAGTGATGAGAGCCTGGAATGGGTTGTGCAGGGAGGTGGTTGAGGTCCCATCCCTGGAGGTGTTTAAGGCCAGGCTGGATGAGGCTCTGGCCAACCTGCTGTAGTGTGAGGTGTCCCTGCCCATGGCAGGGGGGTTGGAACTGGCTGATCCTTGTGGTCCCTTCCAACCCTGACTGATTCTATGAAATGCAGGAGGTTCTACCTAAACGTAGGGGAGAAATTCTTCCCTTTGAGGGTGACAGAGCCCTGGAGCAGGCTGCCCAGCGAGGTGGTGGAATCTCCTTCCCTGGAGGTATTTCCAACTCAACTCACCTGTGTGCAGTTCTGTGTGATTTGCTGCAGGTGATGCTACTTTAGCAAGGGGTGGGGCTAACTGATTTTCAGAGGTCCTTCTTAACCCCTGCTCATTCTGTGGTGGCAAGTGGTGGGGATCTCTGCAGCTCCCGTTTTGAAATGCAGCCTTGTTGGAGGAGGCCTTTGGTAAGTCTGGTGGAATTTCTTTCTATATCCATTGCCACATGATGTTAAAGGTATCTTAGCTGGGGTTTTTACCACTGTGCTTGGCTAGGAGGATTGTGTAGCCCTAAAGTTAAGGAGTAAGCATGTGTGTCTTGTTCCACTCAAAAGCAAAAGTATTGTTTTTCTGATAAAAAATGTCAGCTAAGATAGAAGATTTTTAGTGATAAATGTTTTGCTGAAAATTCTCTGTGCTGCCAAATGCATGAGCTCCCTACCTGGCTTTTGGTTGAAGTTTCTCCTGGGACAGTGTCTGCTTTGTGGCTATGGTGGCTCACTCCTGGGCTCTCTTGGTCTGAATCACTTCATTTTTCTCAGAGTAACTCAAATGTGCTTCTGAGGATTGTCCACTTCTACTGTGCAGTGTGGGAAAGCTTTAACTGGGCTTGGGTTCCTTACAAAGCTCCATGGCTCTGTCTTCTCAACCACTTTTCCTCCCTCCCCATACATTGCTAGCCTTGGGTCAGGCAGCTTGTGCCTTCAGCATGGCACTGCAAAAACCTCTCCTGGAAAACATTGCCCCCTGGTTTCAACTAATTTGATTCTTGTGTTGCTGTTGTTGCTATTTTAAATCAGATATTGAAGGGGTTTTTTGGTGTTACTTTTTTTCTTTTTTCTGATGGGACTAAAGAATTTTCATGACCTTTTGTGGAAAACCAAACTTATTCCTGGTTTGTAGCTGTACCTATTCAACTGATAGTTAAGGAAAAGATCCTTTTCTGAGTACATTTTAGTGTTAGCATGATGATGGCTCAATGAACATGTCTCATTTTCTTGAGTGCTGTTTTTTTTTTCCTGACACATTTGAAGTGGCTGTTCTGCTCTTCTAATTAAATTCACCTGCCAGAGGTTATGATGGTTGGGTGTGGTTGCCATTAATTGCCTGAAGTTCACAAAGAGCAACTGCAAGGTTCTGCACCTGGGCTGGAACAGTTCTTGTTATCAATACAGACTGGGGAGGAGGTGTTAAAGAGCAGCCCTGAGGAAAAGGACTTAGGGTTGCTGATGGATGAGAAGCTGGACAGGAGCAGGGAGTGTGAACTTGCAGCACAGAAGGCAAATCACAGCCTGAGTTTCATCCAAAGATGCATTGCCAGAGAGGAGATTCTGTCACTTTGCTCTGGTGAGACCTCACCTGGAGTACTGTGTACAGGTCTGAAGCCCTCAATACAGGAAGGAGATAGAGAGGGTCCAGAAGAAGCCACAAAAATGATCAGGGGGTTGGAGTAACTCTGCTAGAAGGACAGGCTGAGGGAGCTGGGGGTGTTCAGCCTGGAGAAGAGGAGGCTCTAGGGAGACCTAATAGGAGCCTGCCAGTACCTGAAGGGGGCTACAAGGATGGAGAGAGACTGTTTGCAAAGGGCTGCAGGGACAGGACAAGGGACAATGGCTTCAAACTAGAGAAGAGTAGGTTTAGATTGGATGTGAGGAACAAGTTCTTTACTATGAGGGTGGTGGAACACTGGAACAGGTTGCCCAGGGAGGTGGTTGAGGTCCCTTCCCTGGACATGCTCAAAGTGAGGCTGGACAAGGCCCTAGGCAGCCTGATCTAGTTGGGGATGTCCTTGCTGGCTGTGGGGAGGTCAGACTGGATGAGATTTGGAGGTCCCTTCCAGCCTGGACCACTGTATCATTAATATAGTGCTTCAGGCCATGTCAGATCATAGCCACACTTGTGGGTTCAGAGAAGATTGTAAGCATCAAATCTTTGAATTTATCCCCAAGAGAGCATAAGAATCATAGAATGAGGGAGATTTGGTTTTCAGGCATTGGAACAGGCTGCCCAGGGATGTTGGGTGAGTCATGGTGGCTGGATGTGTTTAAAAGATGTGCAGATGTGGTGCTTAGGGATATGGCTTAGTGGTGGATAAGGGTTAAATGTGGTACTCCATAGTCTTGAAGGTCTTCTCCAACCTAAATGATTGATTCTATAGGAAAAGACCTATGAGATCATGGAGTCCAACCATTATTGAACTCTGCCAAGGCTGGTGCCAAACCATGTTCCTCAGCACCACATCTCTGCATCTTTAAAACACATCCAAGGATGGGGACTCAACCACCTCCTTGGGGAATCTGTTCCAGCCTTTGAGAACCCTTTCAATCAAGAAATTTCTTTTCATATCCAATCTAAACCTCTCCAGGTGCAACTTCAGGCCATTTCCTCTCATCCTATCATTTGATATTAGAGACCAGCCCCCACCTTGCTCCAACCTCCTTTCAGGGATTTGTGGAGAACAATGAGGTCTCCCCTCAGCCTCCTTTTCTCCAGGCTAAATAAGCCCAATTCCCTCAGCTGCTCCTCACCAGCTCTGCTCCCCAGACCCTTCCCCAGCTACTCCAAACACCTCAATGTCTGTCTTGCAGTGAGAGCCCCAACACTGAACCCTGTAGTCAAGGTGTGGCCTCAGCAGGGTGAGCTCATCCCTGTGATGATGCACTGCCGTTGCCTCTGCTGAGCAATGTCCTGCTGGTCTGAACTGCTAGTGATATTTTATTTCATCTCTATGTAATTTATTTATTTAAAGGGCAGTAGCTTCATACTTTAACTGCAAAGAGCTGTAGATCTAAAGCCCTGGTCAGAAGTGTATGCAGCATGTCAGTGATATTTATTTCCAAAAAAAGGGAGCAGTGAAGTGCTGGTTGTGTTGTTTGGGTGTTGTTTTTTTTTTTTTTTTTTTTTTTCCATGACCATGGCTAACCAGCTATTCAGAAACGTAAGGCTGGAGGCTATGGACACAAAGGCTGCAGTCTGCCTTAATAATAGGAGAATGGAGACCCTCACTACAGTGCAGTGAAATTCCTCAAGTGCTGCTCTCTCCTCAGCAGCATCACTTCAGACTTTGCAAGTGGAGCCTGCCTCAGCCAGCTACTCCTCATCCATATTCAGGCACAGAGAGCACTGTATTGTCCTGGGCTGGAAAAAAAAAAATCAATACTGTGAATGCTGTGTGCACTGAGCCTGTTTGATCTCTTTGGTTGTCATGGCTACACTTCAAGGTATTGATTCATCCACAGGGATCTCAGGGTTGGATGCTCCCTGTATTGAGGCAGAAATCTTTTGTGCTGTGAAATCTAAGCACATTCTACAATGCACCCAGTTTCACATATCCTTAGATCACCAAAGTGTGTTGGGTTAGGGTTTTGGGTTGGTGGTTTGTGGGGTTTTTTCCTTTTTTTTTTTTTTTTTTTTTAACCTTAGGAACAATCTCTCAAATGCCTCTTGCAAATTCCAGCAGATTCTATTACCCAAGGTACTGCAGGCATGATAAAATGCATTGTGAAAAATTATATGGGATGGAATGAAAGACACTTAAAATCCTGGTGGCTTGCTTCAGTGAACACAGTGAATCACCCAGACTGGGTGGACCCTCAGGAGCTGTTCCTTGGATCCTTTTGTTCGTGGCTGGGATCTATTATGGTCAGCTGAACAAAGGCAATCAATTGGAAAAGATTGTGATTGGGAAGGATTCTCATTTGCAACAGAAGTGTCAGTCGGGAACTGCTGTTTCATGCTGTTTAGTCATAGTTTGGGGGGTTTTTTTGGTAGGTGCATGGATGTTAACAGAAATGCTTTTATAAAACACCAGGTCACAAATTGTCTGTGCTATGTCTGTGTTGTCTCTTCCCCCCCCACACACACCTAATTTTGTCCAGTAGTCACCTCTTTAGCTACCTTTTGCTGGCACTCACCAAAGTAACTGCTCCATCTGTGATTGTTCCTGGCTTTGATCCCCTGCAACATGTGTAACCATTTAGGTAGCAATGTCCTGGCCAATTTTGCTGACAGGGAGCTGATTACAGTAATTGGGAAGGTAATGCAATAAGAGGGTGGCTTGACTGAGACCAAAATGCAGGTCTTTGAGGTCTAAAGCTTCATCCAGTAATCTAATCTCCTGTTGTCTTAGATGAATTCTGGTTTGTGCATTAGCATTTCTAAAAACAAATTATTGGAGGGGGAGGGGAAAAAAACAAAGAGGAACACTTTAGTGGAAATTACTGGAAAATGGGGAAGGAAGAGAGTCAGACTGCATCTTGTGTATAGAACCCAGTGCTGGATTCAGGCAGGACAGAGCCTTGCCTTGTGGGACTGTAAATCTGTGAAAACCAGAAATCGTAGAATGGTTTGGGTCAGAAGGGACCTCCAAAGGTCATCCAGTCTGACCCCCCTGCAGTCAGGGACATCCTCAACCAGATCAGGTTGCCTAGAGCCCTGTTGAGCCTCATCTTGAATATCTCCAGGGAAGGGACCTCAACCAACTACCTGCCTGGGCAACCTGTTGCAGAGTTCACTACCCTCATGGTAAAGAGCATGAAGGGGCTCAGTGCTGGCCAGCTTATAAAGAAGTGTGGTGCTCTTGGTGTGCTGTATGTGGAGAACATCAGGCTTCTTCCTGCCAGTGAGGAAGCAGCATCATAGAATGGTTTGGGTTGGAAGGGACCTTCAAGATCATTGAGATCCAACCCTCCTGCCATGGGCAGGGACACCTTCCACTAGTCCAAGTTGCTCAAGGCCTCATCCAACCTGACCGTGAACAACTCCAGGAATTTTCTTCTCATGTCCAACCTAAACCTCCACTGGTGCAACTTCAGGCCAATTCCTCTTGTCCTGTCACTTCTTCTAGGTAGAAGAGACCAAGGATGCCTAACACCCATAGGGAACAGAAGATAGTGGATTACAAAAGGAACAGGAGCACTGCAACTAAGAGGGGATGAGGTGAAACTTCTTAGCTATGCTTCACCCCAACCTCTCTATTTCCTTCTCCTTTTGCAAAGTAGAAGAGTGATAGTTAATCATCAGCAGCATAGACTAGGTTTGGTTGGAAGGGACCTTACAGATCCTCAAATCCAACCTCCCTACCATGGGCAGGGACACTTCTCAATCAGACTCAGCTTCTCAAGGGCCTCATTCAACTACTTAAAATCACGATGGAATTACTACATCTGCTTTTCAAGGGCAAACTTTCAGGGAAAAACAAAAAAACCCCAAACCCACAACCTTTTGTTATTATTATTTATTTAAATTTGAAAAAATTACTATCAGCAGGAGGAAAAAAAAATAGTTATGCTTCAGAGACTGAATGCTCCAACTCTGCCTTCTGCAGACAGTCTTCTAGAAAGCCTGAGTTCATCTCTTTCTAGGAGCCTGGGACTAATCATTCATTTATGAACTACTCAAGGTCAGACTTTCAGCAGTAATCTGCTTACTAGATTTCATTTTTTTTTTTCCCCCCTCCTGTCACTGCTGCATTTTTAAACCCTGGAAAAAGAAGCTGCTGCAACCAGCTGGTGGCCATTCCTGCACAACTGCTGTGGAGTGCAATCTAGCTGGAAAATGCTTGATGTCCTTTCTTGATTTATATCTATCTGTGAGGGATTAGTTCCTCTAAGCAATGTATGTGTGTTGTGTGTGTCCACATGAGTACACTCCTCCCAATCCACCAAAACAGGGAGTTTTGAAGTGGGAAGGAGAGATTTGCCATGGATAGGAGGTAGTTCAGCCTTTGTGAGGTTAGGAGAACAATCAGCTCCACTGAGAGGAAAATATAACCAAAATTCTGTTATTTAAGGATTAGAAAAACCTTTTTTTTTTTAAATAACCTTTTATTTCTCAAGGATATTTCATGATACACTGAAAACTCACCTGTGGCTGTGAGTGTTTTGGGGCACTTGAACCAAATATACACTGAATGTCAGTGGCAGAGGTCATACCCAAATCTAGCAAAGACTTCCCATCCCCTCTTCCCTAGGTTGTAGAGGGTGCCATTATTTATTGACCCCCTCCACACTGTATTAGGAAGTGGATTCTAAAGGCAGCTGGATTTGAAACCAGTTTAAACCAGACTAATATCATCTGCTCTGATATAGGATGACAAAATGCATTCTGTCTCCATATGAGACTCAACAAAACTTGTATTTGGGGATATTCATAGAATGCTAGGGGTTGGAGGAGACCTCCAGAGATCATTTAGTCCAACCTCCCTGCAAAGAAGGACCCCCCAGGGCAGGTCACACAGGAATGTGTTGAGGTGGGCTTTGAAGATCTCTAGAGAAGGAGGCTCCACAACCTCTCTGGGCAGCCTGCTCCAGTACTCCAGCACCCTCATAGTAAAGAAGTTTCTTTTCATGCTGAGATGGAATTCCTGTGGTTGAGTTTAGCTCCATTGCTGCTCATCCAGTCACTGAACAGAGCCTGGCTCCATCCTCCTGACAGCCACTCTGCAGATATTTGCAGACACTGAGAAGGTCTCCTCTTAGCCTTCTCTTCCCCACCCTAAACAGCCCCAGGTCTCTCAGCCTTTCCTCATAAGAGAGATGCTCCAGGCCTTATCATCCTCATAGCCTCCATTGAGCTCTCTCCAGCAGTTCCCTGTCTCTCTTGAACTGGGGAGCCCGCAGCTGGACACAATACTCCTGAGGTGGTCCAACCAGGGCTGAGCAGGGCGGGAGGAGACTATCCCTCCACCTGCTGGCCACACTCTCCTTAATGCACTCCAGGATCCCATTGGCCTTCTTGGCTACCAGGACACGTTGCTGTCCCATGGAGAACTTAACACCAACCAGGACTCCAAGGTCCTTCTCTGTGGAGCTCCTCTCCAGCAGGTCAGCTCCTAGCCTGTCCTGGTGCATGCTGTTGTCCCTCCCCAGGTGCAGGACTCTACACTTGTCCTTGCTGAACTCCATTAGGTTCATCTTTGTCCATCTCTCCAGTCTGCTCAAGTCTCACATTCTCCAGTTAAAATTCTTGCTGACTGCAGCATGCTCTGAGGAAGAGCAGATTGGCTGTGAGGAGTTGCTGCTCCTTAGCTTTGCAATTTCCTGAACTGCAAAGAGAGAGATCTTCACTCAAAGAATTTACTGCTCAAATATTTCTTTTGCCAGAAGCATTTGATTAGGGGAAACGAAGTAAGAGTGCAACTACAGAATTGTTTTAAATAGCTGCAGATTGCTTAGACAAAAGAGGTTCTCAAGCTGAGCTGTTAAAAGTTTCATTTTTGGAGGGTTTCAACATTTGCATCTGCTGAAAGATTTATTTCCCTGACATTAGCTGAGTATTATGGGGAGGGGGAACATAGTTCAACCTCAGGCTTGCTGGCATTAGATGCAAGACTGCTCCAGGTTGAATTTGCCTTCTTAAATTTTTCATGAAATTCTCTCAGCAGGGCCACTCTTCATCTATGGGGAGAAAAAAAGATAAATAAATAAAGGTTTTAAACCTAATAACTGTAAATGCTTCAGTCCAACCATCAGGAGAACAGCACAGGGAAGCCTCCCCTGCCTTCAGTACAAAAGATGCATCTCACCAAAGCTCTCTTCCTGCTTTTACTGTACCATAATAACACTGAATAGGTTTCGGGGCCATCAATTATAAAATTATCATTTTTCACCAAAGCAACTTTATATTAAATGCTTAATTATTCATTACTAATGCTTGTCATGGTGAAAGATTGGTCCCAGCAATTTTTAAAGCAGTAAGCTTGGCTTTTCTTCCTTGAAGGTTAATGGCTCAGCCCTTGATTTCATTAGCTTCCCTGAACGTGGCACACCTCATATGTCACAGCTTAGCTTTTTTGCTTGCTCTCTTCTCTCTCCCTTCATGACTAAACAGTCACAATGCTAAATATTTGGCTGTCTGTTGCCTGGTTTTGGTTTGCTGTTTGCATTGGGAGAAGTGCTTCTCAGAATCAGGATGGGATAGGTTGGAAGGCACTGTTGAGTTCAACCCCCCTGCCTGATCAAGATCTACTAAGGCAGGTCACACAGGAATGCATCCAGGTGGGTTTTGAATGTCTGCAGAGAAGGAGACTCCCCAACCCCTCTGGGCAGCCTGCTCCAGGGCTCTGACACCTGCACAGTGAAAAAGTTTTTCTTTCTGTTCATGTGGAACCTCCTCTGCTCCAGCTTGCCCCCATTGCTCCTTGTCCTACCATTGGACATCCCTGAGCACAGCCTGGCTCTGTCTTCCTGACACTGCCCTGCACATCTTTATCAAAATGAATGAGGTCACCCCTCAGGCTCCTCTTCTTCAGGCTGCAGAGCCCCAGCTCCCTCAGCCCTTCCTCAGCAGGGAGATGTTCCACTCTGGACTCTTTAAAGCAGTTCCCTGAGGAGTTTTAACGGAGGGGCCCAGAACTGGACACGATGTTCCAGATGTGGCCTCAGCAGGGCAGAGTAGAGGGGAAGGAGAACCTCTCTTGACCTTCTAATCCATCCCAGGATGCCATTGATCTCCTTGTTCACCAGGGCACATTGCTGGCTCATGGGCATCCTGTTGTCCAACAGGACCCACAGGTCCTTTTCCCCAGAGCTGCTCTCTATCAGGACAGATGGGTGGCAGGAAGAGCAAGGTTGGGAGGCTCTGTAAGATGTAATCTTTCTTGGATGGACTGAATCATTCCTTCTGGGGCATTTTTGAAATGGTGGCACTTAGTTTTAAATAGAGCAGGAGGCAGGGAGATTATGAGCAAATTATGCAAGTTGCAGAAAGCTATTTACTCACTTGGAATTGCATGCATAAAATATTGATGGTGCATTAGTTACATGATGGCAGTAGAAGTGGATCTGCAGTCAGCCTTGCTGAGGTGCAAGGCCACAGGATTGTACCCTAAAGCTTTTCCTCTGTAAACCTGGAAACGTTTAAGGGTTGTGTTTTGCAGGCAAATTTCAGCAGAACCTGTAAATGGAAGCTGAGGGCTGTTGGGAGCTGTTCAGAATGTTAAAGACAGCAAAAACCTCATGTAGCAGAGAGGTTATTCCTCTCTGATGTAGAGAGAGGGTGGAGTTTTGCTGTGGCCAGAAGGAATTGCTCCATGTGTTGTATTCATGCTGCTATTCACACAGGATCATTGAATAAAAAAGGTTGGCAAAGACCTTTAAGATGATAGAGTCCAACCATAACCCAACTACTGTGACCACTAAACTGTATCCTGAAGTGCCACATTTTCCATACTGCTTGAACACCTCCAGGGATGGGCACTCCACCACCTCTCTGGGCAGCCTGTTCCAGTGCCTGACCACCCTTGCAGTAATGAATTTTTGCCTAATATCTAATCTAATCCTTTCCTGGCACAATTTAACCCCTTAGAAGTGAGGACTTCTGGCTCTAGAATTGGGCATGATGTGTTGTTTTTTTTTTTTTTTTTAATGCACTGTCTCTTTTTGACCTCTTCTCTACCTCTTTGAAGAGAACAAGATAACGCTGAGCACCTGCACTGAGTAGAACACTTCAAGAATAAAGAGTGAACACAGCCACTGAAAACCCAGGACTGACAAATCAAACCTAATGGAATTATTTCCACCAACCTTGCCTTTGCCATCACTGCTAGAGACATTTCCTTGATAACCCACAAGCTAAAGAGTGGTTTCTTTGATTTCACAACCTACTAGAACTTTGGCTTTTTTTTTTTTTTGCCGCCCTGTGCCCACTCTGCTGAAGCTGAATGGGTTGCATCTTCCCCATGCTGCTAATTACTCAACTTTGATTCCTATAAATAAAGGCAGCACTGGATAAATAATGGATTTTGAACCTAGCTTTACACGTGCTAGTGTTCTATAAATAAAAATGTGGTAATTTTCAGCAAAGCTATTCAGTGCACTTTAAAGGGGATAAATAATTAACAGCAGTTCCATTTAGTTATTAAAGAGGCACCAACAAGATAAAAATCAGTGGAGTTTTTTAACAAAATTCCCTGATTGCTAGGAGTCAGATTGATAAATGAAAACAGAATTATGTGAAATAGCTACTTCAGGCTTTGCCTCTACTCTCTCTAATGGCTCTCTGTATCCACCCCTTCACAGATTGCATCTGGTTGGGAAGGACCCTCGAAGTTCATCTTATCCAGCCCCCCTGCACTCAGCAGGGTCACCTCCAACTCAATCAGGCTGCCCAGGGCCATCTCAGGTCTGATCTTGTATGTCTCTAGGGATGGGGCCTCAATCACGTTCCTGGGCAGTCTGTTCCCGTATTTCACCACTCTCATATCAAAGAACTTCCTCCTCATGTCCAACCTAAATCTACCCTGCTCCAGTTTAACTCTGTAGGCAAAAATGTAGAAAATGTTTGTCTGTGTGCTTTGCACTCAAGCTGGAAATGGAAGGAACTTTTTGCTTTCCTAGTTTCTAAGTTTCATTTGTTGTTAGTGAGCAGGAATATCTTTCCCTCCATTCTCTTATCCTACGGATGATCAGAGGGCTGGAGAGCTTCTCCTAAGGAAACAGACTGAGAGAGTTGGGGCTGTTCAGTCTGGAGAAGAGAAGGCTCTAAGGAGACCTTCTTGTGGCTTTCCAGTATCTGAAGGGGGCTACCAGAAAGCTGGGGAGGGACTTTTGAGGGTGTCAGGGAGTGATAGGACTAGGGGGAATGGAGCAAAACTAGAAAGGGGTAGATTCAGATTAGATGTTAGGAAGAAGTTTTATACCAGGAGGGTGGTGAGAGACTGGCACATGTTGCCCAGGGTGGAAGCCTCATCCCTGGAGGTTTTTGCAGCCAGGCTGGATGTGGCTGTGAGCAACCTGCTGTAGTGTGAGGTGTCCCTGCCCATGGCAGGGGGGTTGGGACTGGATGCTCCTTGAGCTCCCTTCCAACCCTAATAATTCTCTGATTCTAAACACTTGAGTGGGCTTTGATCAACCTGATCTAGTTGGGGATGCCCTTGCTTTCTTCAGAGGTGAAAGGCAGAGGTCACTTCCAACCCAAAGCATTCTGTGATTCATATGACTCCATACTAGGGCCAATATTCAGCTTGTATCCAGAGATGCTTCTGATGCTACCCATAATAGATTTTGTCTGATGTGCAGGCTACTGGGTTGTACTCTCTGGGGAAATTTGAGTGCAGGCTGAAAGAGCAAGTTGCAGTCCCAGAAGAGTACTGCTATATTAGCTCTGCTCAGCTGGAGTAATGTCCCAGTGCAGCTACACTGCTCTCAGTCCACTCTGCAGCTAGCTGGCATCTCTGTGTTGCACTGCATCATGTTGCATGCCCTGAAGGTGATAAGGGAGGCTCTCTTTCCTCCTGGCATAATTTCACTGCACTCAGGAGAGGTGGGCTAGAGTCAAACAGCACATTATGGCTCTGAAGGTTTGGAGCTCAGAATATTAAGTGAATGCTTGTTTGCCACGTTACATTTATCTGTTTGATAAATATCTGGTAGCATACATGGGGAAATGCAAGTGTGAGCACCATGAATCTCTGGAGCTATGCCAAACACAATATTTTTTTTCTAGTTAATTCCTTCCCCAGCAGCTTTTTACCTCATGGGTGATCTATTTTTTTTTTTTTTTATTATGGTTGTTATTTTGCTCATTTTTTTTCCTTACCCCCTCTGAATTGACTTAATCTGTCCTTTTAGATAAAAATGAATATAGTATTTAATCCTAATATCCAGCCTTGCTCAAGATCATGTTCTGAATGTTTAATTATCTTTGCATGCAGGCAGGACATGATTAGCCATTTCTTTCCTAAACAGTTTTCATTAGTTGTTGCAAAGGAATAAGAAAATGACATTTGCACCACCCTGACACAATTATTCTCTCACACGACCATTGTATCATGGAAAGTACCTCCACACTGGCACTGAAAAAAAAGCCCCAAATTCCTTTTCTTGTGCTGAATGCTTGTTCCTTTGTAAGGGGGTATCTGCTGGTGGTCATAGAATTGGAGAATTGTTAAGGTTGGAAGTGACCTCAAGGATCATCCAGTTCCAACCCCCTGCCATGCCCAGGGACACCTCACACCACAGCAGGTTGCTCACAGCCACATCCAGCCTGGCTGCAAAACCCTCCAGGGATGAGGCTTCCATCACCTCCCTAGGCAACCTGTGCCAGTGTCTCACCACCCTCATGGGGAAGAATTTCTTCCTTCTTCTTCAGATCCAATCTGAATCTACCCTTTTCTAGTTTTGTTCCATTCCCCCCAGTCCTACCATTACTAAAAGTCAGTGTGCTTCATCAAGTGCTTTGGAGAGCAAGGGTGAGGGTGGTGAGGCACTTGTCTCAAGTCCTTGTAAAATGTCCCTCCCCAGCTCTCCTGTAGATCCCCTTTTATCCCACTTGTACCTGCACTAAGGAACCTGGGATTGTTTTTTTAATAACTACAAGGTGAGGCAGGATTTGCAGGGGTTCTGGATTTGGGAGAATTATGACTTTCCTACAAGGGAAAAGTGGCTATGAGGCACTTCAGTCTCCGTGTTGCTCTGGAGGGAAGGGATGTCATCCAGAGGGACCTTGACAGGCTGGAGAGCTGGGGCCAAGCCAATCTCATACAGTTTGACAAGACCAAATGTGGGGTCCTCCATCTGGGTCAGGGCACTCCAAAGCATTGATAATAGGCTGGGCAGGGACTGGCTGGAGAGCAGCCCTGAATAAAGGGACTTGGGGGTGCTGGGGGATGAGAAGCTCAACAGGAGCCAGCAGTGAGCACTTGCAGCCCTGAGAGCCAAGCAGAGCCTGGGCTGCAGCAAGAGAAGCATAGCCAGCAGGGCCAGGGAGGGGATTCTGCCCCTCTGCTCTGCTGAGACCCCACCTGGAGCCTCTATTACTGGAAGCATCTGGAGGTGCTGGAATGTGTCCAGAGAAGGGCCACCAGGATGAGCAGAGGGCTGGAACTCCTCTGCTATGAGGAGAGACTGAGAGAGTTGGGACTATTGAGTCTGGAGAAGGCTTTAAGGAGACCTTCTTTTGGCCTTCCAGTATCTGAAGGGGGCTACAAGAAAGCTGGGGAAGGACTTCAGAGGGTGTCAGATAGGGATAGGACTGGGGGGAATGGAGCAAAACAAGAAGTGGGTAGATTCAGATTGGATGTTAGGAAGAAATTCTTCCCCATGAGAGTGGTGAGACACTGGAACAGGTTGTCCCAGGGAGGTGGTGGAAGCCTCATCCCTGGAGGGTTTTGCAGCCAGGCTGGATGTGGCTGTGAGCAACCTTCTGTAGTGTGAGGTTCCTGCCATTGCAGGTGGGTTGGAACTGGATGATCCTTGAGGTCCCTTCCAACCCTGACAATTCCCTGATTCTGTTGCTGTGGTGTAGGTGATCCTGCTCTGGCAGGGGGGTTGCACTAAATGATCTTTCAGGGTCCCTTCCAGCCCCTGAAATTCTGTGATTCTTTGGTAGGTGATGAAGCTGCTCTCTGAAGTTCTGGCTGGATACTCTCAAGCTTAAGCCTCCTGGTGGTTGACTTCTTTTTGTGTGTTTTTTTTTTTTTTTTTTTTTTCTTCCCATGCCCTACCATAGTCCCCCATACTGGTCACCTCCTGTCAATCATGCATGTTGTTTTCCTTGTCCTGTATTCAGTAGTCCTTCACCTCTGTTTCCTCTCCTTTCTTTTCCTGTTTACCCTCTACTTAGCAAACACATATCCAATAACATTTTCAAAAGGCCAGGTCCCTCTGGTAACCTCTTTATTTTTTTTTTTTTCTGCAAAGAGAAAAATCTCAGCATGTTCTGCAAGATGCTGATGCAAGCCATGTTTTTGTTCCTGCTGTTTTCCAACACTTCATTCTTTGTTTTGCCTGTTTAAGGCTTGATTCCATCTCACCAAATGCAGTCTCCAGTGTAAATAGCAAGCTCTGAGCCACTCATCCCACTTTGCCTTGATAGAGAATGCAGAGCCAGGATCTTGTAGACTGTGATTCAGATCATCCTAAAAGAGACCAGATGAATCATGTTTGACTTTCATATGACCATAAAGGGAGAGCAGGATCATAGAACTGCTGAGGTAGGAAGGGACTTCTGAGATGATCAAATCCAGCCACTCCACTAGAGCTCACAATTCCATCGCTGCTGCTAAGCTACTACCACTAAAGCATGTCTCCATGCATCTTTTAAATACCTTCAGGGATGGTGACTCCAGCACCTCCCTGGGCAGCCTGTTCCAGTGCCTGAGAACCCTTTCTGGGAAGAAATTTTTTCCTAATATCCACCCTGAACTTCCCCTGGCACAACTTGAGGCCACTTCCCCTTGTCCTGGCACTTGTTGCATGTGAGAGGAGACCACCTCCCTCTTGTTCCAGCCTCCTTTGAGGTAGTTGTAGAGGCTGAGGTGAGACTTCATTGCCCTCTTCTTCTGAAGCCTGGATACCCCCAGTTCCCTCAGCCTTATGTGCCTTGTGATTAAAGCCCTTCACCAGCTCTGTCACACTTCTCCTGGACACACTGCAGCATCTCAGTGTCCTTCTCATAGTCAGTGGTTCAAAACTAAGCTCAGTATTTGAGGGGCAGCTTTGCTCCAGTACAGGAGCAAAATCACTTCCCTACCCCTGCTGACCACAGTGTTCCTGATCCAGGCTGGGATGCCATTGACTCTCTTGAATAACTGAGCACACTGCTGGCCTATATCCAGCTGGTCATCTATCAACACCTCCAGGTCAGTCTTCCCCAAGGAACTCTCCACTCACTTTTCCCCAAACCTGCAGCATTGCATGGGGCTGTTGTGGCTCAAGTGCTGCACTCAACACTTATGGAATCTGGAGAAGTTCCATATAAATATGCCAAGGAGAGGCTGAGAGCCCTGGGGCTGTTCAGTCTGGAGAAGAGAAGGCTGAGAGGGGATTTAATGTCTATCAATACCTGAGGGCTGGGGGTCAAGAGGGAGGGGCCAGACTCTGCTCACTTGCACCCTGGGATAGGACAAGGGGCAATGGATGGAAACTGCAGCACAGGAGGTTCCACCTCAACATGAGGAGGAACTTCTTCACTGGGAGGGTCACAGAGCACTGGAAGAGGCTGCCCAGAGAGGTTGTGGAGTCTCCTGCTCTGGAGCCTTTCAAGCCCCATCTGGATGTGTTCCTGTGTGACCTGTGCTGGATTCCATGGTCCTGCTCTGGCAGGGGGGTTGGACTTGATGATCTCTGGAGGTCCCTTCCAACCTCTAACATCCTGTGAACTTCTTTAAGGGTGATGGACCACTGGAACAGACTGCCCAGAGCAGTGTCTAAGACTCCATCTCTGGAGACATTCAAAACCTGCCTGGATGTGATCCTGTGGAGTTGACTCTGGGTGATCCTGCTCTGAAAGGGGTTTGGGCTCAATGATCTCTGGAGGTCCCTTCCAGCCCTGAGTGTTCTGTGATCATGAAAGATAACAGACTTTGCATGTAGATGGGAATATGTAAACAACCCTTAATGCTAAAAGACTTTAGCTCCTAGTTTTACAGCTTTTTAAAACCTTATTATCCCCAAACCCCACAACTGTTTGTGATTGCTTTTTGTCCATGTTATTTATCTGACTTTTTCCACCAACAAATTCTGCCTTGAGATAGCCTTGGAAATGAACTGAGTCATCTTGGTGAGTATTTTCCTGATGAAAGACTTTAAAATAAATAATCTCACTAACAGGTTTATAGCTTGCCATCTGTGCTAACTACATCTCATTGAAAAACCACTTAAGACCACGTGTAAAGGAGGCTTGGGAGTTTAGAATGCTCTGTAACATAATGCCTGGGAGTTGGGTGGGATTCATGGCACTGTTAGGCATTTAAATTCCTTGTGCTGTCAGAAGGGAGGGTTCACAGCATCCAGCTCCCTGGGCAACAGGATGCTAAAGGCATCTGGGAGAGAAGGCAGGACAGAGGGGTTTGCCTGAAGCTGAGGTTACCACTCAGGAAAAACCTCTTTATTTTGAGGGAAAATGCTGGAGCAGGCTGTCCAGAGGGGTTGTGGAGTCTCTAGAGAAAGAGACTTTCAAAACTCATGTGGACACACAATCACAGATTGCATTGGGTTGGAAGGGACCCTCAAAGGCCACCTTGTCCAGCTTCCTACCCTGAGCAGGGACATTTCCAACTACATCCCATTGCTAAAGGCACCATCAAGTTTGACCTGGAATGTCTCTAGGGATGGGGACTCGGCCACATCCCTGGGCAACATGTTTAGTGTTTCACTACCCTTATTTATTCCCCTGATGTCCAACCTCTCAACTAGTCTTGGCTGCTTAAGGCTTCATCCAATGTGACCTTGAACACCCCCAGGGAGGGGGTACCCACAGCCTCCTTGGGCAACCTGTTCCAGTGTCTTGCTACCCTGGTATTGAAGAACTTTTTCTTCAGCTCCAGTCTAACCCTGCTCTCCCTCAGCTGCAAACCTTTCCCCCTTGGCCTGTCTCTAGATGTCCTTATGTAAAGTCCCTCTGCAGTCTTCCTGTGAGATCCCCTCAGGTATTGGAAGGCAGCTCTAAGGTCCCCCCAGAGTCTTCTCTTCTCCAGGCTGACTGACCCCAGCTCCCTCAGCCTATCCTCACACCAGAGGTGCTCCAGCCCTTGGATCACCTTTGTGGCCATCCTTTCTGTGGAATACTGTAAGGAAGGGGAAATGTGAACATGGAAGATGGAGCAAAGCCAGCATGGAAATGGCGATGGTGAGAGTAATTGTCACTGCCTACTGCTAAGGTGGCCAATAAGGAGGTTTCCTATTTGGTTAATTTTCTGAATGGGGGTCTAGGACTCAGTGCCTGCAGTGGGAGGACAGTGACCTCCTTGCCCCAAGAAGGCTTTCTTATTTAAGCTTCCATGGAGTGTTTGAAGAGGAGTGGCTCTAAAAGAGGTAGAACATAGCTATGCACTTACCAAATGGGGAGGGACTTGTCAGGATATCAGGTAGTGACAAGACTAGGGGGAATGGAACAAAGATTCAGACTGGATGTAAGGAAGTTCTCCATGAGAGTGGTGAGACCCTGGAACGGGTTGCCCAGGGAGGTGGTGGAAGCCTCATCCCTGGAGGTTTTTGCAGCCAGGCTGGATGTGGCTGTGAGAAGCCTGCTGTAGTGTGAGGTGTCCCTGGGCATGGCAGGGGGGTTGGAACTGGCTGAGCCTTGAGGTCCCTTCCAACCCTGACAATTCTACAATTCCTATCCCTTATTGGGAGCAAAAACAACCAAACACAAATTACAGAGCAACACTTAGGTGTTCTGAACAACTCAGAAGCCATACCAGGACTTGGTATTGCAGACACAGTGAGAAGCAACACTTGCCCAAAGAAAGAGGACATCCAATTCTACTGCTTCACAGAGGGAACTGATGTCTGTAAAGCTTAAAGATGTGATTCCTATCGGTGCCATCACCCCAGCTGCCTACAAATGCAAAGAAAAAAACCCCAAAAATTTAAATCACAGCTCCATCTTCACAGGAGGCAAGATAAATACAGGGAAATGGTAAAGCAATAAAAGCAGGAAAGATTAAACTCTATATCTTTGCAAGCAGATTTATACACAGTGTGTTAAATAACTGACACAAGAACAAAACGACTGGCATGCATTTTTCATGGCCTGGAAGCTAGCTGCTTTCAAAACAGCCTCTCAGAATATTCAGGACTCCTAGCCAGACAGAAATGAAATGCTTTATTCATTTGGTTATTGATACTTGGGAGAGGAGTGAGGAATTCCAAACTATTTCCTGAATTTTTTTTTTTTTTTTTTTTCTTTTGCTGATGCCTGGGAAAATGCTTCTTGCTGAGGTGCTGGATTGCATTGTGTCCATCAGGGGCACTGCCCACAGAGGTTGAAGAGCAGCCGTGAAGAAAAGGACTTGGGGGTGCTGGTGGATGAGAAGCTCAACAGGAGCCAGCAGTGAGCACTTGCAGCAAGGAAAGCCATTCACATCCTGGGCTGCAGCAAGAGAAGCATAGCCAGCAGGGTGAGGGAGGTGATTCTCCTCTCTGCTTTGCTGAGACCCCACCTGGAGTATTGCATCCAGTTCTGGAATGTCTATTACAGGAAGGATCTGGAAGTGCTGGAGCATGTCCAGAGAAGGGCCACAGGGATGATCAGAGAGCTGGAGCTGCTCTGCTGTGAGGACAGACTGAGAGAGTTGAGAGTTTGGCCATTGGAATGGGCTGCCCGGGGAGGTGGTGGAGTCAGCATCCCTGGAGGTGTTCAAGAGGGGATTGGACGTGGCACTTGGTGCCATGGTTTAGATAGGCATGAGGTGTAGGGTGACAGGTTGGACTCGATGATCCTTGAGGTCTCTTCCAACCTTCTTGATTCTATGACTTTTGAGTCTCGAGAAGGCTCTAAGGAGACTTTCTTGTGGCCTTCCAGTATCTGAAATGGGCTACAAGAAAGCTGGGGAGGGACTTTTTAGGGTTTCAGGGGGTGATAGGACTGCAGGGAAATGAAAAAAAAAAAAGTAGAAGTGGGTATATTCAAACTGGATCTTAGGAAGAAATTCTTCCCCATGGGGGTGGTGAGACACTGGCACAGGTTGCCAGGGAGGTGGTGGAAACCTCATCCCTGGAGGTTTTTGCAGCCAGGCTGGATGTGGCTCTGAGCAACCTGATGTAGTGTGAGCTCTCCCAGTCCCTCTGGTTATTGAACATTGGCTTGAGAAGTCCAAAGAAAAATTGAGAGTCTATAATTCTTTTTAAATCAATGTTTTGATCATTTTGGATGGTTAACAATCCTTGGCTGGCTCTCTTGCCCCCCCTTGTCCCTCTATTTTTGGGTGGCCCAAATGCTTTCTTTTAAAGGCTGCTGACTATCCAGTTTCTGAGGCTTTGTTGCTGGCACACAACATTAATCAGTGTAAGAGTTTATAAAAATTAAGGAGAAGGAACTTCCAACTGCCTCATATCTTTCAGATTTGCTTTCTCTTCCTTGTAGCCTTTATCATGCTTTGTAAATCTGTCTTCAAACAGTTTGTGGGGGAAGAATCATAAATTCCTCTCCCTATTAGAATTTGATGAAATGCTTGCTCCCCTTCTATCTGATTTCAGCTTCTCCACTTGCCCATAAGAGCTGCCAGCCTGTCTAATCAATATTTGTTTCTAGCTTCCGTCAGGAGAGCTTCACTTTCATGTGGAAGAAATGCCACAACAGCAAGCATAGAATCCTGGAATGGCTTAGGTTGGAAGGTTCCTCAGAGCTCATCTACTCCAACCTTCCCTGCCTTGTGCCAGGACACCTCTCTATGAGGCTTGGTTGCCCAAGGCCTCATTGAACCTGGCCTTGAACACCCTCAGGGAGGAGACATCCTTAACCTGTGCCAGAGTCTCACCACACATACTGAAGAACTTCATTTAGAATCCAGCCCAACCCTGCTCTGCCTCAGCTTCAAACCATTCCCCCTCATCCTGTCTCTAGACATCCTCATGAAAAGTCCCTCTGCAGCCTTCCTGGAGGATCCCTTCAGGCACTGGCAGGCAGCTCTAACGTTGCTGTGAAGTCTTCTCTTCTCCAGGCTGCACACCCCCAGCTCCCTCAGCCTGGCATCACAGCAGAGCTGCTCCAGCCCTTGGAGCATCCTTGTGGCCCTCCTCTGGACTCACTTCTCTAACTTTGTGCCCGTCTGCTGGGGACGCCAGACTCAAGGTGTATCTCCCAGCTCTGAGGCAGGTGTAGCTGGTTTGGCTTGGGGACATTTTAAGGTCATTTTCAGATGTCATTTCTGACATTTTAATCTCTGAATGTTTTGCTTTGTTTCCCTGCCTGATAGTCCTGGTCACAATAGTCAGCTGCAGCCAAACCTGTGTTACCTCCATCAGTCAGAGCTGACTGGGGCACCTTCAAAATCTATTATGTAAACTGGAATCTGTGAGTGCAGAAAAAAAAAACCTCCTGTCCTCACCAAGGCCATGGAGCTGCCTGCCTAAATTAGCAGCACTCTGCTATGAAAAGGCAGCAGAGATTACATGGCCATAAGTGAGGGCTCAGATTTGCTCTATTTGTCTTTTGAAATCCAGTTTCCATTGGTGGATTGTGTGGAGGGAGGGGGGGGGGAATAAAAAAATGTTACAAGTATAATGTCACCTCCCATCTGACAAAACTGATTTATTGGAAACTAAATACATGGTGTGCTTCTGAAAGCACTTTTTCCCCCCCCCTTCCCCCATGTGCTAAGTTTTAGACCTTTAACACTGGACTATATATTGGCCAAGAGCCAGGAAAATTGAAATCTGTGTCAACATTCCAGGGAAACAACTTCTGTGATTTTATTTTTTTTTTTCCTCAGTGTGGATGGAATGCCTCCAGATTTGCCCAAGGGGGGTGGGGTGGGGGGTGGGAAATCTTGTTTTCAGCATCAATTGACGGGAACTGGAGTTCTTAAATCTTCCCCACACAAGCTGATTTGCAATATATTCACACAGTTGGATTAAACCTGCCCCACCCTGAAGTATTTAGCAGCTGAGAATCATGGAATCCTAGAATGGTAGGAGCTGGAATGGGACTTCCAGAGATCATTACCAGTCCACCCCTCCTGGCAAAGCAGGATCACCTAGGGCAGGTCACACAGGGAAACATCCAGACAGGTTTTGAAAGGCTCCAGAGAGAAGGAGACTCCTCAACCTCTCTGGGCAGCCTGCTCCAGGGCTCTGGCACCCTCACAGTAAAGAACTTTTCCCTCCTGTTGAGGTGGAGCTTCCTGTGCTCCAGTTTGTATCCACTGCCCCTTGTCCTATCCCAGGACACCACTGAAAAGAGCCTGGTCTCTTCTTGACACCCACCCTTCAGCTATCTATGGACATTAATAAGATCTCCTCTCAGCCTTCTGCTCCAGACTAAACAGTCTCAGGTCTCTCAGTCTTTCCTCATCAGACAGATATTGCAGTCCCTTCATCATCCTTGTAGCCTCTGTTGGACACTCTCCAGTATGTCTCTGTCCCTCTTGATCTGGGGACCCCAGAAGTGGACACAATACTCACCAGGGCAGAGTAGAGGGGGAGGAGAACCTTCCCTTGATCTTCTGGCCACACTCTTCTTAATGCACCTCAGGATACCGCTTGGTTCTTGACCACAGGAGCACATTGCTATCTCATGGATAACTTATTGTCCACCAGGACTCTAATGTCCTCCTCCATGAAGCTGCTTTCCAGCAGGTGAACCCCTGCTGTGTACTGGTGCTTGGTGTAGTCCATTCCCAGGTACAGGACTCTACACTTAGTCTTGCTGAAATTCATGAGGAGCCCCTTTGCCCAGCTCTCCAGTCTGTCCAGATCTCACTGACAGCTGAGGTCTGGCAGCTCAGCCTTCCCAGCTAGGCCAGCCCTCCCAGCTTGGTATTGTCAGGAAACTTGCTGAGGGTACACTCACAGAATCAACCAGGTTGGACAAGACCTCAGAGATCATCAAGTCCAAACTATCACCCAGCACCTCATGACTAACTAAACCATGGCTCCAAGTGCCACATCCAAGCTTTTTTGGAACACCTCTAGGGACAGTGACTCCAGCACCTCCCTGGGCAGCACATTCCAAGGCCAATTACTCTTTCTGTGAAGAACTTTCTCCTCACCTCCAGCCTAAACTTCCCCCTGTCCAGCTGGAGACTGTGTCCTCTTGTTCTGGTGCTGGTTGCCTGGGAGAAGAGACCAACCCCCACCTGGCTACAGCCTCCCTTCAGGTAGTTGCAGACAGCAATTGAGGTCTCCTCTGAGCCTCCTCTTCTCCAGGCTAAACACCCCCAGCTCCCTCACCTCTCCTCACAGGGCTGTGCTCCAGACCTCTCCCCAGCCTCATTGCCCTTCTCTGGGCATGTTCAAGTATGTCAATGTCCTTCTTAAATTGAGGAGCCCGGAACTGGACACAGTACTCAAGGGGTGGTCTAACCAGTGCTGAGCATAGGGGAAGAATGACTCCCCTAGTCCTGCTGGCCACACTATTCCTGATACTCTGATCCTCTCATCCAGGAAACAGTAGGTTTGGTATCATCAGCAAGGGCACATTCTGATCATCTCATCCAGGAAACAGTAGTGAGTTTGGGTAACATCAATTCCTAACCACAGAGTCACTTCAGTATCAGAAGCAAGCACAATACAGATGAGAACTCATTGGTGAGAAGCTCAGTGTGGCTGTGAGAAGTCAAATTCAAATACACATCCAAATCCACAGTCAGCAGAGTGAAGTAGCTTAGGACATTGCCATCTAAAGTCACTTTGAATTTCTCCCAGGCATTGATCCTGTATTTGATACCATGGGCATGAAAGCTCCTCTTGCTGTCAATACATAACCCAGGAGCTGAAGAGAAAAAAAAAAAAAAAAACAAACCCACCCAAAGATGAAGTCTGTGCTTGCTGATGAGTTTGGTTAGCCATGTATTAAAATCTTCATCTCTTCTCAGTTGCAAGCTCCAACAGCAGGCAGCCTCCTTGCTGCAGTGCTGAGTGCACAGATATTTGTAACAGCTGCACCACATGGAGATGTTGACACAAAGCTTGCCACTTACCTGCCTCTCTCCTTGTCAGCCCCTGAAGGTGAATTCTCTCTTACCCAAACTAGCTCTGCTCAAAACCAGGCTGAGGTCAAGCGTGGGACAGGAGGCTGAGTGTGGGTTATCACCAAGGGCCATGGAGAGTGATTTGCTGCGGCTGCCTTTCAAAAGGGCACTTGGTGGTTCTGCAACATCAACGAGCAGAAAGTTTTCAGGGAAGCTGTGGCTCCTACAACCTCACTAATGTGGGGGTGCTCTACTGGCTTTGTGTTAGAGCAATGTCTGCTAGTGGTACTTTTGTGCACTGTTCCTTTTAGGATGATGTGGCTTCATGTCATCAGTGTTGGGCTTTTTAGTCTGGAGGAGACTGAGAGAGGATTTAATAAATGTTTATAAATATCTGAGGGCTGGGGGTCAAGAGGGAGGGGCCAGGCTCTGCTCACTTGCACCCTGGGATAGGACAAGGGGCAAGGGATAGAAACTCCAGCACAGGAGGTTCCACCTCAACATGAGGAGGAACTTCTGCACTCTGAGGGTCCCAGAGCACTGGAGCAGGCTGCCCAGAGAGGTTGTGGAGTCTCCTTCTCTGGAGCCTTTCAAGATCCACTTGGATGCATTCCTGTGTGACCTGCACTAGATTCTATGGTTATACGGCCCTGCTCTGGCAGGGGAGTTGGACTTGATGATCTCTGGAGGTCCCTTCCAACCCCTAACACCCTGTGAGCCTATGTTTGCCCAATGAACTGCTGAATATCAACCAAGATGTTAATATCTGACCCTTGCTACTGCTGGTGATATCAGGTTTTTAATTTAAATAATGGATAATGTAGAACACCAGGGGTACCATTTCACTGTGGAGAGATTCTGAAGGGATGCCAGGGCTCTGGGCAACCTGATCTAGTTGAGGATGTCCCTGCTTACTGCAGAGGGGTTGGACTGGTGGCCTTTGGAGGTCCCTTCTCACCATTCTATGTCTTTCCCATACTGTGTATGGAAATAAGGTGCTGAAGTTTGTAGCTAGGGGTAAGGACAGGGACTAAATACCAAGAATATTGAGCTTAGCATAACATGAAAGACAGAGAAATATCTTGTATTCACTTTAGCTTCCTACCTCACTTCATAGATTATGGAATCAGAGAATGGTTTGGGTTGGAAGGGACCACCAAAGATCATGCAGTCCAAACCCCCTGCAGTCAGCAGGGACATCCTCCACTACATCAGGTTGCTCAGAGCCTTGTCCAGCCTCACCCTGAATATCTCCAGGCATGGGGCCTCAGCTACCTCCCTGTTCCAGTGTTCCACCATGGTGCAGAACTTACTCCTAACATTCAATCCAAATCTACTCTTTTCTCATTTCTAACCATTGCCTCTCATCCTATCACTGCAGGCCTTTGGCAACAGTTCCTCTGCAGCTTTCTGTAGCCCACTTCAGGTACTGGCAGGCTGCTATTAGGTCATCCTGGAGCTTCCTCTTCTCCAGGCTGAACATCCCCAGCTCCCTCAGCCTGTCCTTGTAGCAGAGATATTCCAGTCCTATGATGAGTTTTGTGGCCCTCCTTTGAATCTGGTCCATCAGGTTCATATCCTTGCTGTGTTGAGGGCTCTAGAGCTGGAGTCAGTACTGTAGGGGAGGTCTCACCAGAGCAGATATGCAATTATATATGTACATATATATATATAATTATATACATATATTAGTAATTTATAGAGTTGAAATGCTCATCTTCAGGAGAAGTATTAATATCCTTTATTTTATATCACATGGAAGATTATATTGAGGGGGGAAAATAAAAGCTTTATGAAAACAAGCATCATTCTGAATGAAACTATAAGAGAAAACATCATTAGAGACATGAGTGACATTTTAATTGGTCGGAATAGCATTTTTCACCTACCTACACACAAAAATAATTAAACTGGTGCCAGGAGTTTCTATTATGATGTATATATTTTGCATTTTGCTTCAGTTTCTGTTTCACAGTGATGCTGAGGACAAGGCTTTGCTGATAAGCACTTTGTGCCTCTGAGCCTTGTGGGCAATGCTTTTGATCTCCAGCTCAGGTTTTTGTGGGTTTTTTTTTGGTTTTTTTTTTTTTTTTTTGCTTTCCAATCATCAGCTCCTTTACTATTTTTACTGCTGTGCTTTGGATTAATATCTGAATTGAACTAGGCTTAAAGTTATCTGTCTTGTTTGTTAGACCCCCTCTCCTCCCCCAGTGATGCTTTGCTGCATCCCCTGCAAAAAGCAATGTCTAGGTTGTACTCCTCTCCTTTTTGTTTGGTAGCATTTTTCATCCTTCCTCTTGACTGCTTTTCCCAACACTGCCTTCCTGCCACTGTCCCCTCTACATCAACTAAATCTGATTGCACCTAGTTAATCTTTTCCTCATCTAAGACAAGCTGTAATGATTGACCTAACTGTCCAAATGAAGCACTTGGAAGGAAAAGTAACCACGATCCAAATAAAGAGGACTCTGGTGCTCAACTCGTTACTTTTTTCTCCCTGCAAATCTGGCTATCAGTGGCAGTACATCAGATCCTATCAGTTCTGACACCATCTATTAAAAGGAGGAAATGAATAAGTCTCCTCTCTGGGCTTTTCTACTTGGTGAAGCAGAGTTCTTCCAGCAGTACTGTAAGGCTCTCCTCTCCTCAATGGATTCAGGAAAGATTTGCCAGGGTTGGAAGGGACCTCAAGGATCATCCAGTTCCAACCCCCTGCCATGGGCAGGGACACCTCACACTACAGCAGGTTGCTCACAGCCACATCCAGCCTGGCTGCAAAAACCTCCAGGGATGAGGCTTCCACCACCTCCCTGGGCAACCTCTGCCAGTCTCTCACCACTGTCATGGTGTAAAACTTCTTCCTAACATCCAATCTGAATCTCCCCACTTCCAGTTTTGCTCCATTCCCCCCAGTCCTGTTGCTACCTGACACCCTCAAAAGTCCCTCCCCAGCTTTGTTGTAGCCCCCTTCAGATACTGGAAGGCCACAAGAAGGTCTCCTTAGAGCCTTCTCCTCTCCAGACTGAACAGCCCCAACTCTCTCAGTCTGTTCTCATAGGAGAGGAGCTCCAGCCCTCTGCTCATCCTGGTGGCCCTTCTCTGGACACCTTCCAGCACCTCCAGATCCTTCTTGTAATAGGGACTCCATAACTGGATGCAATACTCCTGGTGGGGTCTCACCAGAGCAGGGTAGAGGGGAACAGCAAGCAATCTAGTTGAGAAACATTTCGATGGTTATTGATAATGGAGATGTATTTTATCTTCTGTGTATCACAAGAAAAAATTATGGAGAAACAACTCCATTTTCCAAACCCTGAAGTTAATCATGAATATTCCTTTGTCAATCCCCTATGAGTTTATCATAACTCTCTCTTTTTCAAACCTCTTAAAACATTTAGTAAACTTTTAGATATGGTTTCTTTAAGTTACTTCTTAGTATTGTCTCTTTCCATCACAGTTCTTGTATTAACTCACCTTAGTTTCTGATGTTGTTTCTATACCTGGCTTCCTTTTCAGTCTCTCCTGAAGCTACTGAACCTGTATAAGTGGAATTTAAAGGCTCACCACTTTCCTAGCAAACATCTGATAATGTTTATTGATGCTTATTATGTGGTCCTGCAGCTTTGTCTGCTTTAAGTACATCTAATACTTCTACAGCCAATTCTTTCCTCTGTCTACTTCTGCTCTAATGACCCGAGGGGTATTGATTCCCAATTTGGTTCATTACCAACCTCTTCTTCTGTAGAGACATGGAAAAAGTGGTTCTATAGCAATACTGTGTCACTCACCACTGATACAAACTCCCCAGTGCCAATTAGTGGCACAAAACTTTTGTTGCTGTCCTTTGCCCAGAGATGTCTCTGTGAAGGAGTTCAAAGGAGAATCAGGAGCCTGGAATCAGCTGCCCCTTCATAGCCCAATTTTTATCTTCCACTATTTGTGTGTCCTGAAAGCTGCCAGGCCTGTCCTGAAAGGTTGCAGAGAAGGCAAAGGAAATTTGCAAAGACATCTGATTGTATCTGCACAGCTCATCATGTCTGAACTGCTCATGAGCAGCTGCCTTGGTCTGACCTTTGGCTTTAGTTTAGTGTCTCCTCCTGTTTCAAGAAAAATCTTTGCTTATTATTTCTTCAAGCTTTTCTTATAGTCACTCACTCTTACTTTTGTATTATAAGGTGCATAATATTTATATAATGTATGTCTATTATAACTGATCTGGTTGGGGATTTCCCAGCTTACTGCAGGGGAGTTGGACTAGATGACCTTTAAAGGTCCCTTCCAACCCAGTGGTTTCTGTGATAACTTGCAGGAGCAGTGACTAAAACCAGGTACTCTTGCACCCATGAATGGTAAATAGAAACATAGAATGGTTTGGGTTGGAAGGGACCTCCAAAGGGCATCCACTCCAACCCCCTCTGCAGTTAGCAGAGACATCCTCACCTAGATCAGGTTGCCCAGAGGCTGTCAAGCCTCACCTTGACTATTTCCAGGGATGGGGCCTCAATCACTTCCCTAGGCAATCCATTCTAGTGTTCTACCATGGCAAAGAATTTATTCCTAACATCCAATCTACATCTCCTCTTCTCTCATTTCAAACCATTGCCACTTGTCCTGTCACTGCAGACCTTTGGAAACTGTCCCTCTGCAGCCTTCCTGTAGCCCCCTTGAGGTACTGGCAGGCTGCTATTAGGTCTCCCTGGAGCCTTCTCCAGGCTGAACAACCCCAGCTCCCTCCCTGTCCTTTAGGAGAGATTAAACAGTATTGCTGTTTGAAAGCTGTATGAGATTGCATTATGGAAGTTTGATTAAAGAAACAAAACCCAAGCAGATAAAAAAAAAAAAAATTGTTGTTGCCAGGAACATAGTCATTCAGTTGGGAAGGTCCTGAGGTTTTATATCAGAGGCAGGAGAAGGGCTTTTGTTGATGAGTGCCTTCTGGAGGCTCTGCTAACATGGTGGTTGGGGTGATGTATTGCTACCAGAGATTGCACTCCCCTGACAGACCTCTATTTTATTCCTATGCTTCTGTTTCAAAGCTACAAGGAGAATATGGATTTTAGTTTCCTGGCATTAGCTGGGTCAGCTGTGGTCTTTAATTCTTTAATTAAACAATGTAGTGACCTCTTGCACCCCTTTCATTTTACTGTTTAATTATGGACAAAATCTTCAGCTGGCATAAATCAAATTTGCTCTCTGGGCTCTACAGCAGAAAGGCTCAATAAAACTTCAGGATCTGCCCTGCTGCTTTGGTCTGTGAGATAAACTTTGAGGATTTCAACACTATTTTAAGAAGTGTTAGAACTATCTGAACATCATCCAATCTTGTTTGAGCTTTTGTTACTTGCTCTATGAATTTAAGAGGCTAACTGTTTACACAGATTCACAGATTACCCTGGATTGGAAGGGACCCTCAGAGCTCATCTTGTCCAACACTCCTGCAGTCAACTCCAACTAGATCTGGCTGCCCAGGACCACATCAAGTCTGATTTTTGAATGCCTCCAGGGATGGGGCCTCAACCACATCCCTGGGCAACCTCTCCACTCTCATAGTAAATCACTTCTTCACCATGTCCAACCTAAATCTCCCCTGCTCTGGTTTCCAACCACTGCCCCTCTTTTCTCCAGAGATGTTTCCAGAAAGCCTGGGACAGAGATAAGTATGTCTGAGTGCATGCTGATGAATTTTTCCAGGGCAGGAGCAATGGTTAATTATTAAATCCAGAAGATCTTAGTGAGCTGGCATCCTAAACCCTAGGGAAACAAGGCTTTTTCCAGCTTTTTTTAATGTGTTTGTGTTGGAGCTAGAGAAGCAAACTTCCTTGAGGAAACACAAACTAACCTAAGTGTTTGTATTGCTCCTTTGGAATTGTAAGAGGACAGAGAGTGAGGAAGGATTCTTAGATACCTAGGACTTTAGAGAGAGATAAGGATATCCTTTCAAATCAGGAAGCTTAGATGTTTCAGAATTTCCAGGAATATGATCCTGGCTGTTGAGAAAAGAATGATTCTGGTGGATGAGAAGCTCAACATGAGCCAGCAGTGTGCACTTGAAACCCAGAAAGCCAACCAGAGCCTGGGCCGCAGTGAGAGAAGCATAGCCAGCAGGTCAAGGGAGGTGATTCTCCCCCTCTACTATGCTCTCATGAGACCCCATCTGGAGTACTGCATCCAGTTCTGATACCCCCAGCATAAGAGGGACATGGAACTGCTGGAGCAGGTCCAAAGGAGGCTACAAAGATGATCAGAGGGCTGGAGAACCTCCCCTGAGAGCTGGGACTGTCCAGCTTGGAGAAGAGAAGGCTCCAGAGAGACCTTAGAGCAGCTTTCCAGTGCCTAGAAGGGTGCCTACAAGAAAGCCAGGAAGGAACTTTTTGCAAAGGCTTGTAGTGATAGACTGAGAGGCAATGGTTTGAAATTAAAGAAGAGCAGTTTTAATTTGGCTATCAGGCATAAATTCTGCACCATGAGGGTGGTGGAGCACTGGAGCAGGATGCCCAGGGAGATAGCTGAAGCCCCATCCCTGGAAATCTCCAAGGTGAGGCTTGCCAAGGCTCTGAGCAACCTGATCTAGTAGAGAATGTCCCTGCTGACTGCAGGGGGATTGGACTGGATGACCTTTGGAGGTCCCTGCCAACCCAAACCATTCTGTGATTCTAAGGAAATTCATTGCTTAGCCAACACTTAGAGCAAGTACTCCCTCAAGAAGGTAATTTGAATGGGTATTTGGTGTTAGGAATTCTTTGGCATTTGGTTGTGATCCAGGTTTTAGAAAAAATGTGATCTTAACCTGAGGTTGTGATGGTGCTGCAGAACCACTGAGGACTTTGTGAGGAACACTGAAAGAAAATTTGAGCCATCATACTCTTTTGAGTGAAAATCACATGCAGTCAAGGTCACGTTGGTTCCTGGGTGAGTTATTAAGGCAGAAAGTGCCAAAGCCAATCAGTGAGTTATTTGCAACAAATAGGTTCATTAGCTCTAATGACAATTTTCATCATGTGTTGAAAAGGTAGTAGTTAAGCAAGGACGTCTGGCACTTCTGTGACTTCACCATGAGGGTGGTGGAACACTGGAACAGGTTGCCCAGGGAGGTGGTTGAGGTTTGAGGTCCCATCCCTGGAGATATTCAAGGTGAGGCTGGACAGGGCTCTGGGCAGCCTGATCTAGTTGGGGATGTCCCTGCTGACTGCAGGGGGATTGGACTGGATGACCTTTGGAGGTCCTTTCCAACCCAGACCATTCTATGATTCTAAGACTATGCCATCTGGATGTGCTCAAAATGCCCCAGTTCAGTCTGAGAGGATACTGTGGAGATTGAGGGAGCAGGGAAGGAAAGGAGAGAGTTCTGCAGTGCAACAGTTTCCAATTTGTTAATGCTTTCCCTGGGCTTGTTTCTCATTTATTTCAACATGAAGACAGCAGAATGGAGTCAGTGATACAGAGCTGGAAACAGCCTCTTGTGTTAACCCCTGTGTGATAGAGGTGAAGCTCTTGAATAGGAGGCTGCACAGGAGTGCAAGGCTCTCCCAGGAGATCCATGGTACAGAGCTGTTGATATCGTCTGTGTCTTTAACATAAGAAACCAGGAGGTGTGCTTTGTGTGAATGCAGGCTGGTAAATTAAATCTCTAGTAAGGTGGAACGTGTGGCATGCTGCAGACATACATTTCCACCTTGGTATGCAAGCTGCTGAAGAGTAATGGAAGAAGCAGGAAGCTGGATAGAAAACAAATCACTGAGCTGCTTTCAAATCCCACCTAATTTGTTCCTTTACACTGTCCCGGTAGTTTTTTTTTTCCTTTCTATTTTTCTTCTTTGTTTGTGGAAATTGCTTCTAGAAGCACCTGAAATTATTGTCAGCTTTTCCTCCAGAGGAGTTGATATTAAAGACTCATTTTTTTTTTCCCTTCAGGAGTCCTCTGTTACAAACCCAAAAATGCATCTTTTTGCATTTGCTTTATTATGTTCTCTGAGTGATTTAGTTTAAAAACTAAACCCAAGCTACCACACTTCTAGGGTCTCTCATGATGGTTGGGTTGTTAATGTAATCAACCTCTTCTGAAATGAACCTTAGACTAATGGTTGGAGATGTGTTCAGTAACCCACAAATAATTCCTGTAGCTGCTCATTACTTTAAAGAGCAGAGGGCAGCTTTTTCTATGGGTGACCCAGGAGTGAGTGAAAGGGCAGAAATTCATGTAAATAACAGTGCAGAAGTTAATGCTGTCTTTGAACAGGTCTAAGCTCAGTACCAGGTGCTTTGAAAGCAGAGAATATGCTTTTATCTCTGAACTCAGGTCGTTTGTACACAAGGAAGGGAAATGGCTGTGAACGGAGGCTACAGCTCCCTGAAAGAAAAGTTGGAGCCAGTGGGGGATGCTGATCTCTTCTCCCTAGTAACAAGGGGAAGTGGTTTCCAGTTGCACCAGGGGAAAGTTTAGGCTGGGCTTGAGAAGAAACTTCCTGACTGAGAGGGTTCTTACTGAAAGTAAGAGCAGCAGAATGGTGAGAGAGGAATATGAGGCAGGAATTTGTGACCTGCTTCCCAACACACTAATTTAAACTTAATATGCTACTAGGATGTGCTGGGTGGCGTGACAATCCTGAAGGAGCTGTTCAGTTTGAGGAATTAAAAAATCCTATTTGGTGCTAAGGATAACAGAACTTTGGTCAGTGGAGCTGAACAGAGAAAGATTTTGTTAGTGGTCGGAAAGGGCAAGTATCAGGATGGGGCTGGTCTGCACAGAAGGCTGAAACGAATGGTGCCCTGTCGTGGGCTCACTAAACAGCCATGCACACAATACTTGCTCATTTTCCATGTTAATCTAGTTTCCTGATGAAAGAAGGATCTCTTCAATTGCTTGGCTTAGTCTCCTCACAAATCTTTGTCAGAAGCCAACCCCTGGACCCAATTTCCTGTGGCAGCAGGGACTGGTGGTAACTGGCCGGATCGCAAAGGTGCTCCACAAAAGAGCAGCAGGAAGCAGCTCACACCTGGTTTGGATTTCACCACTTGAAAGGTGGTGTAGAGGCAACTGGGCAGGTCTTAAGCTTCATCCCATCTCTGCAGAGTGAATCACAGAATGCCAGGTTGGAAGGGACCCTAGGGATCATCTGGTCCAACCTTTCTGGCTGATAATGTAGTTGAAATGAGCCGGCCCAGAACCCTGCCAAGCTGAGTCTTAAAACTGACCAATATAGGGGAATCCTCTGCTTCCCTTGGGAGATGATTCCAATCTCTGACTGTTCTCATACTGAAACATTTTCTTCTGGATTCTAATGGGAATCTCCCCAGCAGTAACTTGTTCCCATCACCCCTGGTCTTTTCCATGTGACCCCTTGGAAAAAGGGATTCTCTGTCCTCCTGGTAGCCACCCTTTAGGCACTGATCCATGGCAAGAAGGTCTCCCCTAAGCCTTCTCTTCTCCAGGCTGAACAGACTCAGTTTGTTCTGAGGACACTGCTGCATCTTGTCACTCTGGAGTGCTGGCAAGATGCAGCAGTGTCCTGACACTGGAAATTCCAGTGCTCAGTTGCACCTTGTCCCACAAAGGGTCTTGGCAAAACAAAACCAAAATAGAGTTTCCTTTCTGCATCTGAACTGCGTCAGCATTGTCTGCCACTTTGAATGCATCTGCATGGGAAATTCAAGTCACCTAACACACCAGACAGAGTCAGTTCTGGACATCAGCATTTTAGCTGTTAACTTCAAGAGAAAAAAGCTAATTTTCTTTAATTAAAAATAAAATAAAATCAATTTGGGAAAAAAAAAAAAGGTACAGGCTGAATTGAATTTGCAGCATGTGCACATCTGGCAGCACTTAGTGTGGACCTAATGCTTAGGGGTCCTTTTCTGCTCTGATTTCTTGTGCTGGCAGATGGCCAGCTCCATACTGGTGGGTGCGTGTGAGCAGAAGTCAAGGTGTGACTGTAGAAAACGTATGAGCAGAAGTCAAGATGTGACTGCAGAAGCAGCAGGTTCTCAGCTTGACTGTGCTGATCTTTTTTTCTAATCTTGAATTAATTTTGAGTGGCCTTTCCTGATCATTTGTTTGGATGTTCAAAAGATGGTGAAGTCAGACAGGAATCAATATTGTAGCCCTAATCAATCCAGCTGGTCCAGACCTGGCATTTCTGTTTGGAGAGAAATTGTGACATTCTAAAATATGTATTGCATTATGAATCCAAGGGATGCAAGAATTTTCACTGCCCTCCCAGCTGTGGTCTTTGTGCTGCTCTTTGATTTCAGGCAGTTAAAAGACATTTTAAATGTATAATTTTGATTCTTTTTTACCTTTACAATAGTGCCAAGAGAGTATAGATACCCTACACACACCACTATGTATCACAGTACATAAACCTAGATGAAGGGACAGAGTGGAATCTCAGCAGGATTGCTGATGGCACCAGACTGGGAGGAGTGGCTGAGAGCCCACCAGGCTGTGCTGGCTTGGGCAGACTGGAGAGCTGGGCAAACATGAGCCTAGGGAAGTTCAGCAAGGACAAGTGTGGAGTCCTGCACCTGGGGAGGGACAACAGCATGCACCAGGACAGGCTAGGAGCTGACCTGCTGGAGAGGAGCTCCACAGAGAAGGACCTTGGAGTCCTCATTGGGACAGCAATGTGCTCTGGTGGCCAAGAAGGCCAATGGGATCCTGGGGTTCATTAAGGAGAGTGTGGCCAGCAGGTTGAAAGAGGTTCTCCTCCCCCTCTGCTCTGCCTCAGTCAGGCCACATCTGGAATATTGTATCCCCTTCTGGGCTCCCCAGTTCAAGAGAGACAGGGAACTACTGGAGAGAGTTCAATGGAGGCTATGAGGATGATTAAAGGCCTGGAGCATCTCTCTTATGAGGAAAGGCTGAGAGACCTGGGACTGTTTAGGGTGGGGAAGAGAAGGCTAAGAGGAGACCTTCTCAGTGTCTGCAAATATCTGCAGAGTGGCTGTCAGAAGGATGGAGCCAGGCTCTGTTCAGTGATAGAATGGGGGGCAGTGGACCTAAACTCAACCACAGGAAATTCCATCTCAGCATGAGAAAAAATTTCTTTACTGTGAAGGTGTTGGAGCCCTGGAACAGGCTGCTTGGGGAGATTGTTGAGTCTCCTTCTCTGGAGATCTTTGAAACCCACCTGGATGTGTTCCTGTGTGACCTGCCCTGGGTGATCCTACTTTGCAGGGAGGTTGGAGTTGATAATTTCTGGAGGTCCCCCAGCTTCAAACCATTGCCTCTTGTCCTGCCTCTAGACACCCTTATGAAAAGTCCCCCTCCAGCCTTCCTGTAGGATCCCTTCAGGTACTGGAAGGCAGCTCTAAGGTCCCCCCTGGAGTCTTCTCTTGATTCCTCTGCTCATTTTAAAATATTAAACTCAACCCAGGCATCCTTTCTGATTGCTTTTCGTTGCTGGTTATTGGAGGTTCTTTCAATTTGGGCCTGAACCACACAACTGGAAATGGCTCTTTGCTGTTTCAATCAGCAGCATCATGCATATTCTCTGGGACATTATCACAACAATAAGCTGCATTTGCTTGTCCAGCTGGGATTTTTTTTCTTTGGTTTTGTGGTTTTTGTTTTGGGTTTTTTTTTGCTTTTCTTTAGCTCAGTCTCCATTTATTGTTTGCTTTTCTATAGAGCCTCTTGCAGATGCAATTAAAATTCTGTGTTAGCTTCATTATTACTCCTATCTACTAGACAAAGTAATGGACAATAAATTTGATGTATGAGTACGTTTCCCTGAAGAAGAAATACACACACACAGAGTATTTCTCCATTAATTTACATTTAGTGGGATCTTAAATACTTTATATCTTCATTTAGAGTCTTTGGGTTACAAAAAAAAAAATAAAATGGATTGAACAGCCCCATGCTAAAAGTTTACCTTTTGCAGGATTGATTTTTATTTTTTTAAATCCATTTTGGTAATGAAGTTAATCCTGTGTGGCATCAGAATGCTAAAGTCTAATCACATAATGAGAAATCTGCATTATTAACTGATCTGTGGTGGTGACACAACAAATGCATCCTTTGAGTTCTGTTGTCTTTGTACATTGGATCTACAAGTTCATAGATGCATAGAATGGTTTAGGTTGGAAGGGACCTCAGAGATCATCTAGTTCCAACCCCACTGGTGTGGGCAGGGACACCTTCCACTAGCCCAGGTTGCTCAAGACTTCTTCCAATCTGGATGCTCCTTGGAGGGGCATCCATGACCTCCCTGGGCAACCTGTTCCAGGATAAAAAATGGAGAGGGACATCCCCCTGGAGGGGGCATCCATGACCTCTCTGGGCAACCTGTTCCAGTGTCTCCCCCCTCTCACTGTAAGGGATTTCTTCCTAACATCCAGTTTAAATCTGCTATTGTCCATCTTAAATCCAGTTTCAAGTTTTAACTCTTTCCTTGGAGCACTTGTGAAGTTGCAGCCTTTAGAAGGGCAGGTGCCCCTGCCCCAGTGAAGCAGCACTCCTCTGGCCTTCAGGTGATTAATCTGGATCCAGTGGCACAGGATCACAGGATGGGCAGGGTTTGGAAGGGACCTCTGAAGACTGAGTCCAACCCTCCTGCTAGAGCAGGACCATAGAATCTAGCACAGGTCACACTGGAACACATCCAGATGGGTCTTGAAAGTCAACTTTTTCATGTTACCTTGGCCAAATTGCATCATTTCCTGTACCCTGGCAAAGTGGTAGTTTTTGTGGTTTTTTTTTTTTTTTCCTTTCCATCTCCCCATTTTTAGTACTTTATCAGTTAATGTTATGATCAATTTAGAACAGAGAATGTCTGTTTCTGCCTTTCTGTCCTTTGCCTGGAAGAATCTTATTTGAACCCCCAGGCACTAAAAATGAAATGAAAATTACCTCCACTTTGCAGCAGCAAGGAGTGCACAGAGAGACTGTTTCATATAGATTTAGTTTCTCAGCCAATCTGTGGCAGGAACAGAACAGAAATGGAGCTTTTTCTTTTGCTTTTTTTTTTTTCTTTTCCTTTCCTTGCACATCTTTTTAATGGTTGTGCTACCTGTCCTCTGAGGAAAAGCTGATCCTAGAGTGGCTGTGTGCTGAGGATGCTGGTTAAGGGCTTGTCATTGTAAAGGTGTCAGGAGAAAGAGAATAAAAGGAGAGTTTTACTGAGAGGGAAACAGTTTCATCTCCTGAAATGTTTGACATATGCAAGCTCAATGAATGTCAAATAGCAAAGCCATTTTGCATGTTTATTTTTTGCTTCCACCAACTCCCACACCCTTCCTCACAATTCCATCCCTCTTGTTCCAGCCAGCTTCTCTTCCTGCCCAAGCAAAGTATGATGTTGAGAGAATCTGGAGGCAGCAACTTTAAATAGAGTAGCCATTTCATACATCAGCCTCCTAACTACTCAGTCAGAGCAGATGTGTCATTGCATCCCAACCACATGCTGGGAATCTGGCAAAACACAGCAGAGATCTTCAGGTAGCCTACACAGAGACAAAAATCTTTCCCTGTGCCTGGGAATGCTTTGGGTCTTTGCTTCTTGGGACCGACGGTGGCTTCCGAATGCAGCTCAGCTGTGCAAAAAGCCTCAGGCTATAAAATAAGCCTCAAAATTGGCTTACCTCCAACACCATCTGTGCTTTCAGCTCCTGAGCATGTATCTATTTGGATGCATTAACATTTGCAAATGCATTGTTTTATTTAAAGGAGTGGAAGCTAATGAAAAAAAAAAAGATAAAAAAGGAGAGGAAAAACCTCTCCCACAGAGTGGGAACCCCTGATGGTGTTTGGCACTGAGGAAGTTGTAGGGACAGGAGAAATAACCACTTCTGCTCTTGGCTTGAAGAAGGTGGTTCATAGATTGAGAGAATGGTTTAGGTTGGCAGAGATCATAAAGATCATCCAGTTCCAGCCCCCCTGTCATGGGCAGGGATACCTTCCACTAAATCAAGATGCTCAAGAGCTCGTCCAGCCTGGTCTTGAACACCTCCAGGGAGGGGGCATCCATGACCTCCCTGGGCAACCTCTTCCAGTGTCTCACCAGCCTCACAGCAAAGGATTTTTCTCTGATCTCCAGTCTCAATCTGCCCTCCTCAAGCTTCAATCCATTCCTTCTCATCCTATGACAGCTATCCCTTATAAGAAGTCCCTCCCCAGCTCTCCTGCAGCCCCCTTCAGGGACTGAAAGGCCACTATTAAGGTTTCCCTGGAGCCTTTTCTTCTCCAGACTGGACAGCCCCACTCTCGCAGCCTGTCCCCATAGGGAAAGTTCTCCAACCCTCTGATCATCTTCGTGGCCTCCTCTGGACCCACTCCAGCAGTTGGTGGAAGAATATTTGGACTGTTCTAGCTTGTGTTGTGTAGGCAAGCAGAGGAGATGATCTGAATAGTCCATTGAAACCTCAGAGTTTCCAAGGATAGGATCTGTAAATATTGACCATTTTGGAAGCTGCTAAAGCTTTTGACTTTGCCTTATTTTCCACTCTCTACACTGCTGGGAAAAGGTTACTGGATGCAGTTTTTCTGTACTGGAGCCTTCCTAGCTTTTTTCAGTAGTACCCTGTAATAAATCCTCCTTTATTGCCTAGCATGTTACTCTGCCACAACTCTTGCAGAGACTCTTGTGCCAGTCACTTGTCAATCCCCTCGTGTCCATATCTCTGAGAGTAACAGATTGCTGAACTGTACATATGCCACTGTCAGCAGAGCTGCCAGAGAGTTTTTTTTCTCTCCTGATTTCCATTTACTCTTCCCTGCTTTGGGCACTTCACAAGGAGGAAAAGACAAATGCTTCTTAATGTTTCCCCACTTCAGCCATCATTTTTGATCTCTTCTTGGTGAGAAGATGACTACTTCCCACTCTTCCAAGCTGCTGGACCTGTCCACATTGTGCATGCCACTGGTTCATTGGTAGCCACCAAACCCTAGATGGTGCTGAACCCTTTCTCTGTAAAATAAAGGCAATGGAGATGGTGGTTTTAAATCAGCAGCTTCTAATCTGGCAGTGCAGGTAGTCTGAGATCATGTTAAATGCCAGGCAGCATTTGTAGGCTGCTCCCCTGATGGGACTCTCTGCTTTGTTGGCTCTCTGAAACAAATCTTTCCTTCTGGCTGTTCAAATTTTGCTTGGAATGGCATTGAGATAAATGGCTTTTACCAGGTTGAGAGCTGCTTCCTCCCCTACCTCCCAACTCTTGCCCTGAGCATCTGCAGAGCAATGAGATGTTTTGTCACATTGAGGTGGAAAGGGTGGAGTTAAAAGGTTCCTTAGAGGGTACAAAGGAGCAGAAAGAAGTCTTTCAGCAGAATCATGCTGCAGGTTACCATCATTAATCTTCTGTTTTCTTTAGAGGTGGGATATGTGATTAGTGACAGTTTTCACAAGTTCTTTTCACAGAAACACAGCATCACAGAATGGTGTAGGGGCTTGGAAGGGACCTCTGGAGATCATCCAGTCCAACCCCCTGCCAATGCAGGTTCACCTAGAGAAGGTCACACAAACACATCCAGGTGGGTTTGGAGTGTCTCCAGAGATGGAGACTCCACCACACTCTCTCAGTATATCAGAGGTTGGAAGGGACCTCAAGAGATCATCAGGTCCAACCCCCCTGCCAGAGCAGGAGCACTCAGGGGAGTCTGCACAGGAATGCATCCAGGTGGGGTTTGAAAAGGCTCCAGAGAAGGAGACTCCACAACCCCCCTGGGCAGCCTGCTCCAGGGCTCTGTCACCCTCACTGCAAAGAAGTTTCTCCTCAGGTTGAGCTGAAATCTTCTCTGTTCAAGTTTGAACTCATTGCTCCTTGGCTTATCACTGTGAACCACCCACAAGAGCCTGGCCCCCTCCTCCTGACACCCACCCCTCACATATTGATAGACATTGATCAGATCCCCTCTCAGCCTTCTCTTCTCCACACTAAACAGCCCCAGGGCTCTCAGTCTCTCTTCCCAGGGGAGATGCTCAAGTCCCCTAAGCATCCTCATGCCTAACTCTCTGGGCAGCTTGTTCCAGTGCTCCATCACCTTTAAATTTTCCATCCATTTCCCTTTTCCTTTCTTTTCTTTGCAAAAGCTTCTCTTTGTGAGAGAGAGAGAACAAGCAATTAGTATTATTTCAGCTTCATGAATTCTACTTAACCTGTGAAGTAAAATTCTATTTATTTGCTCTTTATTGACAGCTGATGTGCCTGAAACAGTAAACTCTGATGGTGATTTAATAAGTCAGGCTTAAACCTAGAAGCATTGCACTGTGACCACAAAAAGCATTCCATGCTTTAACATTTGGATCTCTTATTGTTGCCTGCATGTTCTGTTTGTTTATGAAAAAGATTAATTAATTGCTTTGTACTTAGTGTCCATTTGACAGGGATGGCATCCTTCAGGCAGTGACAAATTGACAACTAAGCAGGCCAAAGACTTTTCCTGATCAAGAAGTCTGTTTTAGCAGCTAGGTGACCCTTCACTGCTGCTCTGCTCTTGGGAGGCTCCACCTGGAGTACTGGATCCAGTTGTGGTGCCCCCAGCATAAGAGGGACATGAAACTGCTGGAGTGGGTGCAGAGGAGGCCACAAAGATGATCAGAGGGATAGAGAACCCCTCCTATGGGAACAGGCTGTGAGAGAGTTGGGGCTGTTCAGCCTGGGGAAGAGAAGGCTCCAGGGATATTTTAGTGCAGCCTTCCAGTACCTGAAGGGATTACAAGAAAGCTGGAGATGGACTTTCAGCAAGGGTTTGTAGTGATAGGGTGAGAGGGAAGGGATTGAAGCTTGAGGAGGGCAGATTTAGACTGGAGATTAGGAAGAAATTCTTTCTAGAGAGGATGGTGAGATACTGGAACAGGTTGCCCAGGGAGGTTGTGGATGCCCCTTCCCTGGAGGTGTTCAAGGCCAGGCTCTATGAGCAACCTTGGCTAGTGGGAGGTGTTCCTGCCCATGGCAGGGGGGTTTGGAGCTGGATGATCCTTGAGGTCTAGTTGAGAGGTATCCCTGCTCATGACAGGGAGATTGGAATAGTCTTTGCACTGTGGAGAAGGATGTAGTGAGCATGGGGTTATTGGGTTGATGGTTGCACTTGATGATCTTGGACGTCTTTTCCAACCTTAATGATTTTATTATTCTAATATGTTCCTTATTGAATTGGATGCTACTAATCCTGGTACCTTCTACATCTTGTCAGGGAAGTTCTCTCAGTTTAAGAAATGGAGGTTGGTGGAGGTATGTTAAAAGGAGGAGGTCTGCAGCTGATCTAAAATGATATATTCAGGTCCTTTTACTCCAAGGTTTTTGTTTTGTTGTTGTTTTTTTTTTTAATTGTAGTACATTACGATTCTAAAATAATTTACCCATTAATAAATCAGGTTTGAATCTTCAAGGTGATAGACAATTAGATCCTGACTTGCAGAACAGCCATAGCTGGGGAATGGTTGTTGCATCCCTATAGCTGCTTATATGGATTAATACAGATTATTTCTAGAATGTTTGCTTTCAGATGGGGAAGTGCCTGATGACCAAGTCCGGGTAAAAGGCATCAGAGTCACAGGCTGTGGAATGATTTCTTGGTTACTCAGGGGTATAAAAATTGGTTGGTGGAAAGCTCACTATGAGCCAGCACTCTGCTCATGCAGCCCAGCAGGCAGCTGTGTGCTGGGCTGCAGCCAGAGGAGTGTGGGCAGCAGGGCAGGAGAGGGGATTCTGCCCCTGGGCTCTGCTCTGCTCAGACCTCACCTCCAATCCTGCCACCAGCTCTGCTGTCCACATCATAAGAAGGACACAGAGTTGGTGGATCAAGTCCAGAGGAGGCCACAAAGATGATCCAAGGGCTGGAGCAGCTCTGCCATGTGGATAGCTGAGGGAGCTGGGGGTGTGCAGCCTGGGGAAGAGAAGGCTCAGGGGGGACCTTTGAGCTGCCTGCCAATACCAGAAGGGATCCTACAAGAAGGCTGGAGAGGAACTTTTCCTGAGGCTGTCTAGAGACAGGACAAGGGGGAATGGATTTAAGCAGAGAGAGAGTAAGTTTAGACTGGATTTCAGGAAGGAATTATCCAGTATGATGGTGGTGAGACTCTGGAATAGGTTGCCTGGAGCAGCTGTGGATGCCTCCTGCCTGGGGGCTTTCAAGGCCAGGTGGGATGAGGCCTTGAGCAGCTGAGTCTAGTTGAGAGCCATCCCTGCCCATGGTGTTGGATTAGCTGATCTCTGAGGTGCTTCCAACCAAAGCCATTCTATGATTAGATGAAATTCACTTTGTAAGGATTGGAGGCAAATTAATCCATAGAGTCCTATAACAGCTTTGGTAGAAAGGGACCTCAGAGATCATCAGCTCCAATCTCCCTGGCACAGGCATGAATATCTTTCTAGCAATCACTTCAAAACTGTCCATCTGCAGCATTTAAAAGCATGACATTTACAATATATATTAGCTGGAGATTTTTCACATTTATGTTGACCTTGCTGCTTTTATTTGAAAACAGACACCCCCACCCCACCCCCAACCAGCAGGCACAGCTCTGAATGTTGCCATTCAAACATTTTTTTTTTGCAAGTTCCTGGAATTTTCAGCTTTTAGAGGAAAGGATTAAATGGAAAGCAAGCATCTCTCCCCAGGTCTGACAAGGAAAGCACCCCTGCCTCACAGCAGCAGGACAGGACAGGACATTCTCCTGGGGGAATCCAGCAGCTTGCAGAGACCCTCACCCACATGTAGGTTAGTTCACTTTGGAACAGATGTGAGATAGTTACAAGAGGTGTGAGAGCCTTCATAGCTGGGTCAGAAGGGGAATTCTGCTCCCATGCCAACTCAAACTCTCACCCAGGCTTCTGTTTACATACGTGGGAAAACAGAATCTGGCCTGGGTGCTTTCACAGGTGAACACAAGGGCTGGATTGAGCCTGTGCTCCTCAGCTGTTATCAACCTAATTGAATATTAGCATAATTAAACTCACCACGTGCTGACAGATTGCATTTCACCCTGACTTCCAGGCTCTGGGATAGGGAAAGGGAATTTTGCTCCAGGTGTTAGTGCTTTTTCCTGGTGGTCTGAATAGATGGAAACAGGAGGGGGAGCTGTGGGAACAGGAGAAAGAAAAAAAAAAAGGAGGGGGAAAAAATAAACAACAAAAAAAGGAGGAATTATTATTTTGCTCTTAATAAAAGAGGAACAACTCCAGTTTGGTTTTATCCCTATTTAGATTCATAGAATCATTAGGGTGGGAAGGGACCTCAAGGATCATCCAGTTCCAACCCCCCTGCCCTGGGCAAGGACACCTCACATTAGATCAGGTTTGTTCTCACCTGAATGGAATACTTTATTTAACCTAACAGAATGAGGGCTAAGAAGGATTAGAGTTTCTAAGTATATATATATATATATTTTTTTTTTTTTAATAGCTTGAGTTGGAAGGGATCTGAAAGCTCATCGAGTTCCAATCCCCCTGCCATGGGCAGGGACACCTTCCACTGGACCAGCTTGCTCCAAGCTTTATCCAGCCTGGTCTTAAACACTTCCAGGGATGAGCATCCACAAGATTCTGCTGGGCAGTGAATGCTGGGGTGGGAAAAGAAGTACTTAAGATGAGAGACTTTACAGGGACATGGACAACTGAGTATAAATAACAGACAGGAATAAACACAAGCTGAAAATCTGAAGGTTTTAGCTTGAGTGACAGAATTTCCCCCCCCCCCAGTATGAGGATTTTAAGCATTTAAATGCTGTTAGGATAGAAATTGGCAGGTTACTAAAAGATTTGGTGCTGAACAAGCAGAGAACTGATTTCAGAGCTCCAAAAATTTCCTCCTAGACTCCTTGTGGGTTGGGGAAAGGAGAAGTAAATCTAGCCTGGTGATTGTCCCCTGGGAGATCTCCAGTTTCTCTAAACAAAAGCAGGTTCACAAGAGGAATTTAGACATGCCCTAAAGTATTAATGCAATATTTATTGGGGGAGATGACTTCTGCTTTAAATTTGTGTTCTGCATATGGCAGAGGGTGGGGGGGAGGCAGGGAGCTGTGCCTCACAGATGAGTTGTAATTGCTCTGTCTGCTGGCTTCTAGGAAAGGCAAAGAGCAGCACTGCTGTAGGAAATGCCTGAAACAGCCTTGTTAAGTTGTCTGTCTGCACAGGAGGCTGTGTGGCTGTGAATCCTCAGGGGAGTGAAGTGCTTTCTGCCTCAGAGCTCACTACTTAAGTGTGCTGGGAGAGCAGAGCCACTTGCCTGAGCATCCTTAGCTGTCCCTACTGCCCAGCTTCCATAGCTCCCTTGGTTTTTGCTCTGAATGTAACAGAGCCACGCTGAAAGCTTTCACTGTGATTGTTCAAAGATCTCCATGGAAACAGCTTCAGCTACCTAAGCCAGCACACCTGGCTTGGCTGTGATCATCATCATCACCACCTCTCATCCTCTGGAGAAGGGGAATTACTAGCCCCAGTAGGTGCTAACACTAAAGATGGATAGAGAGGTGGATTTCAGCGTTGAATTCATTTCCACACCATCAGACCAGCAACAAGCTACAATATTCCCAAGAAGATCTACCTCAGTAATGCAACAGATACCAAAATACCCCAAGTAATTCCCCACTTGCTGAGAGAGACAGAAAGAAAATAGGAATTTCTTCCCAAATTACCCAAGTATTCATATCCTGCAGTGCTAGCAGTGATATTAAACCTTCCCTCCAAGAGGATATATGGGAAGTGAGTGCAATGCTCTTTATATTCACTTAATAGTATGAATAAGTAGGATTCAATAAATAGAACAGACTTATGAGTCGTGCTGGTTGTGTGAGATGCTTCTTCCCTTCATTACAGTCTTTAGTCACAATTATTTTGCTGCTCCTTAGTGAACATTTCCCCTTTTTCTTCCTTGGCCATATTTCTTATGAAGCAATTTGAAGCTGAGGTTGTGGTGAAGTTATGTAGTCAGGGTATTAAGCACTATAAAGCTACCACATACCATTAAAATTACAGTTCTAATATTAAAAAGGATATAAAAAACAAAAACACACACTATTGGGTGTTCAGTGTGCAAAACATTTTCTTCCTGATGATAAAATAAGAAAATATTTTAATGCCCAGCTGGAATTCTTTGGTTCTTTTTATTTTTACTTTGAACTGTCTTACACTGTTGTTACCATGTGTGACAGTGTTTTATTCTGTATCCTTTAGACAAAAGCAGTGGCAGAGGGGATTGCAGAGTGATTGAAAATGTTGTTTCTGCAATGGGATCTGCTTTTGTTGAACTCACATCCTTGCTATATTGTTTCCTCCTCATAAAACCATTGCAAGGTGTTCCTGCTCTAGCAGCCCTCTTGTCATTCATCAGTAATCATGGGGCTTATTGAGGAGAGATTTTAAATAATAAATGGCAGCACTTTAATCATTGTTTTTTGGGTAAAATGAATCAACTTCAGGCTTAAATAGTAGCTACAAGGGTAACCTAGGATTTGTCTCATTTAGAACCAAAAAAACCCCAACTCAGAGTAATAATGGAAAGCTAAACCAAACCCTGTCCCCACCACTTTCTGAACGAAGGCTGCATTATTACCTTGACAAGGGGAATCAGGCTACCTCTTTCACACAGGCTCAAACCTCTCTGTTCTTCAGTGATCACTGATGTTGACAAAGCCCAACATATGCTGTCCTACCCTTGTCACCCTCCTTCTGGACTGTGATTGAATCCCAGAGCATGAAAGGCTATATAAAACCTGCAGATGTGTGGGGTTGGTGCAGTGAGAGGGGAGATGTGGGTCCATGTGTAGTGCTTCACAGCAGTGGGAATCCCTGTGCAGAATTCAGGCTGGACACCTGCTCACAATTCATAGAATCATAGAAGGGGTCTTAAAGATCATCCAGTTCCACCCCCCTGCCATGGGCAGCATGGGCAGGGACATCTCCCACTAGCCCAGGTTGCTCAAGACTTCATCTAACCTGGCCTTGAACACCTCCAGGGAAGAGGAAATCTGTAACCCCCCTGGGCAACTTGTTCCAGTGTCTCACCACCTTCACTATAAAGAATTTCTTCCTCATCTCCAATCTAAATCTGCCCTTCTCAAGCTTCAATCCATTCCTTCTCATCTTATCACTAATTTAGTTTGTTGTGACTTTTAAGCTCTAGTCTCAGTCAATGTTTCCAGTCCCTTGCAATCCCTAACATGCTCTGATTCTGTGAATGAAACAAAAGAGAAGGAAAGAAGCCAACCAGATCCTGGGCAGCATCAGGAGAAGTGTGGCCAGCAGGTCAATGGAGGTGATTCTCCCCCTCTACTCAGCTCTGGTGAGACCCCACCTGGAGTACTGCATCCAGTTCTGGAGCCTCTGTTACAAGAGGGATCTGGACATGCTGGAAGGTGTCCAGAGAAGGGCCACCAGGATGAGCAGAGGACTGGAGCTGCTCTGCTATGAGGACAGACTGAGAGAGTTGGGGCTGTTCTGTCTGGAGAAGAGAAGGCTCTGAGGTGACCTTCTTGTGGCCTTCCAGGATCTGAAGGGGGCTACAAGAAAGCTGGGGAGGGACTTTTTAGGGTGTGAGGTAGTGACAGGACTGGGGGGAATGGAATAAAGCTGGAGATTCAGGCTGGTTGTGAGGAAGAAGTTCTTCCCCATGAGAGTGGTGAGAGCCTGGAATGGGTTGTGCAGGGAGGTGGTTGAGGCTCCATCCCTGGAGGTGTTTGCAGCCAGGCTGGATGAGGCTCTGGCCAGCCTGATGTAGTGTGAGGTGTCCCTGCTCATGGAACTAGATGATCCTTGTGGTCCCTTCCAACCCTGACTGAATCTATCTATCTATGAAAGGAAAAGTGAATGTGTCAACAGTTTATAAGATCAAAATCTAGGGAATGAGAGTTATCTACAGGGAACATGGTTGAGAAATAAACAGGGCACCAGCTCTGCAAGGGACTGGAGGACATTGCTGGAGAGACCTTCCTGCTATTACAAGTTTGTATAGTCTAAATAGAAGCTATGAATCCTTCTTCTTCATGAGAAGGAAGTGTTTGAGATTAATGTGGGATAGCTGCTGAGAGATGGATCATGCTGGTAGTGAAGCATCTTCATCTGGAGAGAAGATGGCTCCTGGGAGACCTTCTTGTGGCCTTCCGTATCTGAAGGGGGCTACAAGAAAGCTGGAGAGGGACTTTTGAGGGTGTCAGGGAGTGACAGGACTGGGGGGAATGGAATAAAACTGGAAGTGGGGAGATTCAGATTGAATGTTAGGAAGAGGTTTTACACCATGAGGGTGGTGAGAGACTGGCACAGGTTGCCCAGGGAGGTGGTGGAAGCCTCATCCCTGGAGATTTTTCAGCCAGGCTGGATGTGGCTGTGAGCAACCTGCTGTAGTGTGAGGTGTCCCTGCCCATGGCAGGGGGGATGGAACTGGATGAGCCTTGAGATCCCTTCCAACCCTGACAATTCTCTGATCTAATACAGGGATTCTGTTTGTACAAAACTACTGAGAATTAGAATGTGCTGAGTTGTTAAGATGCTTGCAGCTATTTCTAAGGAGAAGTCTCACAGTATAGCAGAGGTTGGAAGGGACCTCAAGAGATCATCAGGTCCAACCCCCCTGCCAGAGCAGGAGCACTCAGGGTAGTCCACACAGGAATGCATCCAGGTGGGGTTTGGAAAGTCTCCAGAGAAGGAGACTCCACAACCCCCCTGGGCAGCCTGCTCCAGGGCTCTGTCACCCTCACTGCAAAGACGTTTCTCCTCATGTTGAGCTGAAATCTTCTCTGTTCAAGTTTGAACTCATTGTTCCTTGGCTTATCACTGGGCACCACACACAAGAACCTGGCCCCCTCCCCTTGACACCCACCCCTCAGCTATTGATAGACATTGATCAGATCCCCTCTCAGCCTTCTCTTCTCCAGACTAAACAGCCCCAGGGCTCTCAGTCTCTCTCTAAATAAGAAATAGCTAAAAGATTTCTCCCAGGAAAGAGGAAATTTATCCCAGTATAAAGAATTACCAGCACCCTGTGTTCCACCCCACTAGGCTAATTAACTTGGTCTTATGACTTTGTTTTGGGCTATACTTTATCTTGAAGCTAAGTTCTGGCTGTCATAGATAACTGGAAAATGAATTCAGAGAGAGACCTTGTGTTTATTATCATTTTTACATAAGCAATGACAGGATCCTTCTCTAGCAGACTATCTGAAGGTGAGATGAAAAAAGGTATCATAAAAGTCACAGAATCATAGAATGGGCTGGGTTGGAAGGGACCTCCAAAGTTCATCCAGCCCACCCCCCCTTGCAGTCAACAGGGACATCCTCAACTAGATCAGGCTGCCCAGAGCCCTGTCAAGTCTCAAGTCTTCAAAAGTGCTTTTAGAATTAGACTAGAAAATGTCTCTTGCAAAAGTTTCCTTGCTCCTGACCTCCCTGATAAGGAAGCAGGTTCCATGGAAGTGATTTCTGACTGTAATTCGTTAAGAATTGTTTATGAAGTCTCTTATCACCTGATTTTCCTCCTGACCAATGCTTTGCAGGAGATAAACTTCTAAATGAGTCCATCCAGCAAGAGTAAAAGATTACTCAAGACTCTAATGGGCCACAAATTGGATTGCTGCACAATTCTCTAATCTGTTGTCTCTGTTCTCCTTTCTGTGTAACTAAAGCTAAGGAAAAGAGAAAAAAAAAAAAAAAAAAAGCTATGAGCTGCTGTCAGCTGTAATTATGCCCAGCACAGATAAAATGTCCTGACCTGTGAGAGGTAGGTCAAATGTCAGAGAAAGCTGATGGGAAACAGTAGAAGGTTGAAGGCTTCTAAATAAGCTTTACAAATATTTACCTCCTTTTATTATTTTTTTTTTGGGGGGGGTGGGGGGGTAGGAAATAGCTGTGAGTTTCTAAACCAGGCCAGAAAAATAAAATGATAGAAAATGTCACAGCATGTCTACAGTGACCCCTTTCTATGCTAATCTCTTGTCAGGCATTCTGATGAGTTAAGTGGCTTAATAATTATTTCCCCATCAGAGATGACATTTATTGATGCTTCTTCAGCAGACAGCTCTTTCTTTTTTTTATTTTTTTTTTTTCATGTCTGGATTGGGCCAGCTTAAGTCATGATGCCTTCATGTTGCCTGTGTACACACAGTCATGGTAAAGCTTGAACCAAGGGGTCTCAATTCCACTGAATTTGCTAATCCGTTCTCTGCTCTGTTCGGGAATTCGTTGCACAGGCAGCAAAGTTATAGAGGCTTTGAGGTTTGCAGGAAGGGAAAATCCAGTTCAAATACCAAAATTGCAGTCCTCGCAGGACTACAGTGATGCTATGTTTAGTGATAATAACCTGTGAAGGATTTCTTCTTAGCTGGAGGAGTGACTTGAACGAGGCACTTGCTCAGGAAGGCTAACAGTATCCTGGGCTGCACCAAAAGCAACGTGACCCAGCAGGGTGAGGGAGGGGATTCTGCCCCTCTGCTCTCTTGAGACCTCGCCTGCAGTACTGCAGCCAGTTCTGGTGTCCCCAGCACAAGAGGGACATGGAACTGCTGGAGAAGGTCAGGAGGAGGCCACAAAGATGATGAGAGGGCTGGAGAACCTCCCCTAGGGGACAGGCTGAGAAAGTTGGGGTTGTCCAGCCTGGAGGAGAGAAGGCTCCAGGGAGACCTTAGAGCAGCCTTCCTGTACCTGAAGGGGGCCTACAAGGAAGCCTGGAAGATTCATAGAATGGTTGGGGTTGGAAAGGACCTTAAAGACCATCTAGTTCCAACCCCTGGCCATGGGCAGGGACACCTTCCACTAGATCAGGTTGCCTGGCCTTGAATGCCTCCAGGGAGGGGGCATCCACAGCCTCTCTGGGCAACCTGTTCCAGTGTCTCCTCACCCTCACTGACAAGAATTTCTCCCTAATCTCCAGTCTAAATCTGCCCTCCTCAAGCTTCAGTCCATTCCCCCTCATCCTATCACAACCAGCCCTTGTCAAAAGTCCCTCCTCAGCTTTCTCATAGACCCCTTCCAGTCCCAGAAGGAAGCTTGTGACCAATAAAGAGAAGCTTTCACTTTAAACACCAATCCTTTACTGAGAAACAGGCAGATTTTCAGCCTTCTGGTAACAATGCTCACAACCTTGTTTTAAGTCCATTTATTACTTTTTTCAGTGGATGGCAGAGATGGATAGAAGGCACTTTGCCACACCTTGGCAGGCTGTGAAACAGGGAGGCAGATATTAATGAGGAAAATGTAATGCCTGATGCTTTTTTAGACATTCTTAGAGTATTACATGGGTAGCAAGAAGGGCAAGGACCATCTGCTGCTGTGTGGAGTCACAGGCTCACAGGATGGCAGGGCTTGGAAGGGACCTTTGAAGAGCACTGTGTCCAAGCCCCCTGCCAGAGCAGGACCATAGAATCCAGCACAGGTCACACAGGGATGCATCCAGATGGGGCTTGAAAGACTCCAGAGAAGGAGACTCCACAACCTCCCTGGGCAGCCTGCTACAGGGTTCTGTGACCCTCACAGTGAAGAAGTTCCTCCTCATGTTGAGGTGGAACCTCCTGTGATGGAGTTTCTCTCCATTGCCCCTTGTCCTATCCCAGGGTGCAAGTGAGCAGAGTCTGGCCCCTCCCTTTTGACCCCCAGCCCTCAGATATTTATAAACATTGATCAGATCCCTCTCAGTCTTCTCTCCAGACTGACCAGTCCCAGGACTCTCAGCCTCTCCTCCCCAGGCAGTTCTCCAGTCCCTTCAGCATCCCTGTAGCCCTCCCTTGGACTCTCTCCAGCAGATCCCTGTCCCTCCTGAACTGGAGAGCCCAGAACTAGATGCAATATTCCAGGTGTGGCTTTTCCAGGGCAGAGGAGAGGGGGAGGAGAACCTCCCTAGATCTGTCAGTAGTGCCCTAATCTCTGCCCTTGATCAAAATTCCTGTGTACAAGCTCTGGCTATCTCTGAGCAATAACTCAATGGCTGGGAGATGGCTTTGCCATGCTGGAGTGGATAACAGATAATGTCATTTTTGCATACTGCCAACTGACACACATTTATGCAGGAGTCACCAACCCCAATCTGATAAAAGAAACTGCTGCCCTTGGATGCCTCTCAATTCTCCAAGAGCTGGCACTTCATACCTGAAGTGACCAGTTGGGGAAAAGAAATTTATACAGCTTTAAATCTGCTCCTTTTGACATATAACAGGGAAAAAAAAAAATAGACACTTGGATAATTGAAATTTGATGACATAAATTCTGGGTCTCCAAGAGCTGAAATTTGTTATTTCCTTTGTTTGGCTCCTGCTATGTCTTCTGCACCTGCAGCAGCAGTTAAGTGGTTTGCTCTGAATGTCTGCATAATATTGATTTCTAATCATCATATTAAAATGTTTAATTATTGGTTTGTACTTGCACTCATAATTGGAGACATGGCCTGGCTCACTAAGTGTAAAGTATCACAGATTCACAGATTGCATTGGGTTGGAAATGACCTTCAAAGGTCATCTTGTCCAGCTCCCCTGCAACTCCAAATCCATCAGGCTGCCCAGGGACACATCAAGGCTGATCTTGAATCTCTCTAGGGACAGGGCCTCAACCACATCCCTGGGCAACCTCTTCCAGTATTTCACCACTCTCATTGTGCAGAACTTCCTCCTGATGTCCAACCTAAATCTCCCCTGCTCCACTTTCAAACCTTTGCCCCTCATCCTATCACTCCAAGCCCTTCTAAACAGTCCCTCCCCAGCCTCCCTGTAGGTCCTCTTCAGATATTGAAGTGCAGCTCTAAGGCTCCCCAGAGCCTTCTCTTCTCCAGGATGCACAGCCCCAATTCTTTCAGCCTGTCTACATAGGAGAGGTTCTCCAGCCCTCTGATCATCTTTGTGGCCTTCCTCTTCCCCTGCTCCAGCAGGTTCTTGTGCTTCTTGTGCTGGGGGTCCCATAGCTGGACACAGTACCCCAGGTGAGGTCTCACCGGAGCAGAGTGGCAGAATTCCCTCTCTCAATCTGCTGGTCACGATTCTTTGGATGCAGACCAGGCTGCCTTTGACCTTCTGGGCTGCCAGTGCCCATTGCTGGCTCATGCCCAGCTTCTCACCCACCAGCACCCCAAGTCCTTTTCTGCAGGGTTGCTCTCAATTTCATCACTCCCCAACCTTTATTGATACTGAGGATTGCCCTGACCTAGCTGCAGGACCTTGCACTTCGCCTTTTTGAACCTCATGAGATTCCCTTTGACAGGGACTTAGTCTCTTCTACAACTTTTCTCCTTAACTCAATGCTTGTTTCTCCCTCTCAGAAAAATAATTTGCATGTCCTTGAAATTAAATTTCCATATAAAGTCCTTAATAAAGTACAATGAAATTAATAAATAAATTAAATGTTAATTAAATATTTTAATATATATATTTAATTGTTATTGAAGTGCTTAATAAAATACACACATAGGAAAATCAACACAACTTTGTCATCCTCTTAACTATGCCCTAGTAAAACAACTCCAACAAAATCCATTCAGAAGGGGGAGAAGAAAGAAAAACACCCAAATGTTTGAAGTGCTATTTTTAACAGAGAACTTGCAAAGAGATTGAGGATGGCAAATCTGTGAAGCATTGAAATGATCAGGGCAGCAACTTTTGTTTATGCAGCATAAAGATAGGCTTCTGAAACACAATTTGCTGCTGATTTGAATCCCAAACGAAGAACATTAGAGAAACTGGAGATTAAAGCCTGAGAGCTGAAACATTTCCTAGTTGAAAGAATACTGTAAGAAAGAAGAGAAACTAAAAGCCTTGGCCAGGCTTTGAAATGTTAACTACTCTTAGTGAGACATAGTTAGAAGAGTGGGTTTTTTATTACTATCACTCACTATTTTTCCACTCTAAACCTTTTTATTAAATGGAACACTCAAATGTCTCTTCACCTATGAAAATAAATAAATGAACGAATAGGTAAATAAATAAATAAGCCAAAAGCAAAGCCCAGAGGACACTGCAGTGGTTTGAATATCTGCAGTGGGTTTTAGGAGTTATTTTAAAAGAAATAATAATTAAAAAAAAAACCAAACAAAACAAACCTCTAAGTATTATTTCCTTGTAATTTGAGTGTCACTGTTAATCTTGACTACTGGAGTTGAGTATTTCTGATGTCTTTTTTTTTCTTTCTTTTTTTCTTTCTTTCTTTTTATTTCTTTTTCTTTCTTTCCTTTTCTTTCTTTTTTTCCTCTTTTTTCTTTCTTTTTTCTTTCCTTTTTTCCTTTCTTTTTCTTTCTTTCTTTTTTCCTTTTTTTTCTTTTTTTCTTTCTTTTTCCCTTTCTTTTGTCCCTTTCTTTTTTTCTTTCTTTTTTTCTTTCTTTTTTTCTTTCTTTTTTTCTTTCTTTTTTTCTTTCTTTTTTTCTTTCTTTCTTTTCTTTCTTTTTTCTTTCTTTTTTTTCTTTCCTTTTTTTTCAATTTTCTTTTTCTTTCTTTCTTGTTTTTTCCTTTCTTTTTTTTAAATTTTTTCTTTCCTTGGTAATAAGTAAAAAATGTAATGACCTGAAAGCTCTCCAGGAACACAAAAGGCTGTTATTGATACTAATGGCTCTCATCTAGTACTGAATTAGCCCCTGGATCTTTTCTTGCTGCAGTTTAACATTTCCTGTCTTAGTTCATCAATAGCATCCTTTCTGAATGAAAAGAAATATTCCAAGCTATAAATAGAAGTAGGGGGATGATGAAGCTGAGAGCAGCCCTGCAGGAAAAGACTTGGTGGTGCTGGTGGATGAGAAGCTCAACATGAGCCAGCAATGGGCACTTGCAGCCCAGAAGGTCGGTGGCAGCCTGGGTTGCATCAAAAGCAGCGTGGCCAGAGGTGGAGAGAGGGGATCCTGCCCCTCTGCTCTGGTGAGACCTCACCTGGAGTACTGTGTCCAGCCCTGGAGACCTCAATACAGACAGGACATGGACCTGATGGAGCAGGTGCAGGGGAGGGCCAAAAAAAAGATCATAAGATTGGAGAACATCTCCAGAGGACAGAAAGAATTTGGGCTGTTTAGCCTGGAGAAGAGAAGGCTCTGGAGAGACCTAATAGCAGCCTTCCAGTACCTGAAGGGGGTTACAAGAAGGCTGCAGAGGGACTGCTTCCAAAGGGCTGAGTGATAGGATGAGGGGCAATGGTTTGAAATGAGAGAAGAGCAGGTTTAGATTGGATGTTGGGAACAAGTTCTGCGCTATTAAGAGTGGTGGAACACTGGTACAGGGTACCCAGGGAGGTGGTTGAGACACCATCCCTGGAGATAGTCAAGGCCAGGCTGTGACAAGGTTCTGAGCAACCTGATCTAGTTGAGGATATCCCTGCTGACTGCAGGGGGTTTGGACTGGATGACCTTTGGAGGCCCCTTCCAAGCCAAACCATTCTATGATTCTATGATTAAATATCTCTCAAACCCTGGGTAATAAATAATCTGTGCCTTTGAACAGGAAGCTCCATCCAACCACGTGACCAATTAAATGCTGTGTGGGGTTGTGAGCATTTGAGAGAATCAAATATGTGCTGGGAAGGAGGAAGAGCCTGAGCTAGTTGAGGATGCCCTTGCTCACTGCAGAGGGGGTTGGACTGGGTTGCCTTTGGAGGTCTCTTCCAACCCAGACCATTCTGTGAAGATATATTATGGTATTATCTAGTTGATTAGTGAAAGCAGTCAGGTTCCATCTTAAATTCTTAAAGAATCATGATAAGGCGGCAATTTAACTCTAATAGTCAAAATAATAATAATAATAATAATAATAATTGTATAGTCAGATTTCCTTCAAACCAATGTCTCAAATTAGTTCTCACCTTTTTAAGAAAGATTTGCTGCTAAGACAGACCTCTGATGACCATTCTGGTTCCACACCTGCTGCTTTTCTCCAACCTGTTCTCCCTCTGCATGATAAAAATCCACCACAAATGCACAAATTGAGCAGCATCTCACCTGGGTGGCTGTTAGAAATGGGCTGCTTAGAGAACACAGTAATGCCTGGCACCAGGAAGGGTGGCTTTGTGTAGTGCCAGTGCAGGGCATATGTTCCTGCCAACCCCATGGAGCAGGATAGGTTGGGAGCAGTGAAGGGGGAAAGGACCTGGGGGTCCTGGTGGATGGAAAGTTGGTCACGAACCAGCAATGTGCTCTTGTGGCCAAGAAGGCCAAGGGCAGCCTGGGAGGGATTAGAAGGGCAGCAGGTTGAGAGAGGTTCTCCTCCCTCTCTACTCTGCCCTGGTGAGGCCACATCTGGAATATTGTATCCAGTTCTGGGCCCCTCAGTTCAAGAAGGACCTCAGGGATCTGCTTGAGAGAGTCCAGTGCAGAGCAACGAAAATGATGAAGGCAGTGGAACATCTTCCTTATGAGGAGAGCCTGAGGGAGCTGAGGGCTCTGTAGCTTGAAGAAGAGGAGCCTGAGAGGTGACCTCATTCATGTTTGTAAAGCTGTGCAGGGTGAGTGCCAAGAGGCTGGAGCCAGGCTCTGCTGGGTGATGCCCAATGAGAGCACAAGGGGCAGTGGAGGAAGCTGAGGCATAGGAAGTTCCATGGAAACAGGAGGAAAAATTATTTCCCTGTGAGGGTGACAGAACACTGGAAGAGGCTGCCCAGGGTGGATGTGGAGTCTTTTTCTCTGGAGATATTCCCAACCCACCTGGATGTGTTCCTGTGTGACCTGCTTTAGGTGATGCTGCTCTGGCAGGGGGGTTGGACTGGATGAGCTTTGGAGCTCCCTTCTAGGCTCTAACATTCTGTGATTCTGTGATACTTGATGACTAGACTAAGTAAAATCACAGAAGAGGCCAAAAAAAAAAAAAAGAAGCCATCACCACACCACATCCCCCCCTCTAAGAAACCAGAAGAAAATTGCTCTGCTGAGTTCCCAGCCCTCCTTTAGAATGCAGCCATTTGGTGCTTTGTTCACAGGGTCATTACTGGTATGACAATATCACCTCTTTGTTTTTGGAATCTGTCATCCCCTGGCTGAAGGGCTTTGACTCCAAGGGTGAGTCCTGATAAGGATGTGGAAGCTGCTGGGAAATTCCAGGCAGAATGAAGGGATCTGTTTTTAAGCTTGAAGCAGCTGCAGAGTCTCACTTACACCTGCCTCAGCCAAGGGGATTTGTGATGACAAAGCCTTCCTTACTCTCCTGCTTTCATGGAGCTTGACAATCCTGATAGAAGATCCAAGTTATCCTGTGCTCCAAAACTAAACAGAGGGCAGACTGACCTTTTCTTGATTATTCAGAGGCTATTTAAAAGAAGAGAAATAATACTTACTAGATGGGGAAAAAAAAACCCAACCCAAACCACCAATCAACCAACAAACCCAACCAACAAAACCTCAAAACCAACCCTGCTCCATTTTTGTCTCTGAATTCCTTTGGTTAATTTTTCTCTCATTAAGAAAAGGAAAAAAACAAACCCAAACCAAACCCAAACCAAATCAGAACTGTGATGACAACCTCAGGTGATGTCATTAATTCTGCACTGCACTGAAGTGTACTTAAAATTGCCACCCTGGGTTGCTTCAATCCCTTTGCTTGTTGATCCTTAGCCTTTCTAAACTTTCTGGTTAGATTTTTTATTTTTTTCTTTTGGGTTGGTTTTTCACCCAGAAAGATGAAATCAAAAGAGAGAGCAGGGAGGGGATTGTTTCCTTTGCAGGCTTTAAGAAAGTCTAATGAAAATATTTGTGATGAGTGGATTTCTTTTATTTTTTTTTCTCCTAATGAACAGATTTTTCTTCTCCCAACTTCTCTGTTTTAGAAGCATTTACTACTTAATACCTATAAATTATCAGTTGAATATAAAATATTGGTATGGAGTGGAGTTTTTTCTCACCTTTAATACTAAATTATTAGAAGTTAACATTTGAATGGAGAGTATTTGCAATGAGTGGACATTTTCTCCCCAAAATTATCTATTTTAGGAGCTTTAACACTTAGTAGCTATAAATTCACATTTGAATGGTAAATTTTAGTAATGAGTGAATTATTTTTCCCCAAAAAACTTATCTATTTTAAGAGCTTTAACACTAAATTTTTGTAAGTCAACATTTGGATGGAAAATATTTGGAATGATTGAATATTTTTTTTTGTCCCAAACTTATATATTTTAGAAGCTTTAATCCTAGATTGTTAGAAGTTAACATTTGAATGGAAAATATTAGTAATGAGTGATTTCCCCCCCCCTCCAAACTTACATATTCTAGAATCTTTTATACTTAATTGTTAGAATTTAACATTTGGATGGAAAATATTTATAAGGAGTGGACTTTTTCTCCCCAAACTTCTCTATTTTAGGAGCTTTAATACTAAATAGCTATAAAGTAACATTTGAATGGAAAATATTAGTAATGAGTAAAATTTTCCCCCTCCCCCAAAATTTATATATTTGAGGAGCTTGAGTTACTACTCAATTGTTAGCAGTTAACATTTGAATGGAAAAGATTTGTGATGAGTAGATTTTTCTTGCCCCAAATTATTGTATTTTAGGAGCTTTAATGCTAAAATGTTAGAAGTTAACATTTGAATGGAGAAAAGTTTTTAATGAGTGATTTTTTTCCTTCCAAACATATATTTTAGGAGTTTCAATATTAAACTTTTAGAAGCTAACTTTTGAACAGAAAATATTTGCAATGAAGGAATTTTTCAATTTATTTTTGCCCCAAAACTTACATATTTTAGAAGCTTTAATACTATATTGTTAGAAGCATTTGAATGGAGAATATTTGTAATATTTGAATGTAGAATATTTCTAAATTTTGAATGGAGAATAGTTGTCATGAGTAGACTTTCCTCCCCCCAGAATTATCTGTTTTAGGAGCTTTAATACTAAATAGCTATAAAGTAGCATTTGAATGGAAAATATATATAATATATATTTTTTTTTACTCCAAACTTACATATTTTAGGAGTTTTATACTAATAAATCTAATACTAAATGGTTGAAAATTGACATTTGAATGGAAGAAAAGCCCACAGCATGATCTCCTCCTGGCTTCTGAGATTTATTTGACTTGACACATGCATAGATGTAAGTCCCAAATTATGCAGCACACTTTGCATGCATTTGTTAGCAGTGCTGTGTAATTTGTGTGCCTGGATGCAATCATCTACCTGCTCAGTTCCTCCACCTCCCAAATGGTTCATGTATGGCACAAATGAGCTAAAAGTTCTAATAGTTCATTGCAAAGAAAGGCAAAGAGAACTTCTCCAGTTGATAACAGTCTTCAAGAGAGGCAGGCAATACTCAGAGCACCAGGAGCCAGGCACTCTCTTTTTTACCTACCTTAATATTTCTTTACCATTTAAAATGTTAATAAGCAAAACCTTCACAGCTTGAGCCTGAAAATAAAGCTAAATTATATCCTATACAGTAGGATGAGAAAACTTAGCACTGTGCCAGAGGGAAAGACCAGTTCTTTGGGGTTTCGTGGAAGTATTATGGTTAATGATGTTAATGGAGGTCGTGACTAGAAATTCCTGAGAATGGGATTCACCTATACCAGCCTGTTCAGGCACAGGGGCCACAGTGGGGCTCACCAGTGGGCAGGACTGACTGCAGGTGAAAGAAGTTGTTAGAACCCACCTGCAGGACTGACCCTTCTGTGAGAAATAGAAATGGTCACTCCTTTTTTAACTCTTTTTCATTTCTTAAGCTTTTTCTCTCTCTTTTTATTTTTTTAAATTTCTTTCTCTTTTCTCTTTTTTTTCTTTTCCCCTTCTCCCTCTTCCTCCTTTCCTTCCTTTCACCTTCTCCTCCCCCTCCCCTTTTCCCCCCTTTCCTACCCTTTACCTCCCCTTTCCCCCCCCCCCTTTCTCTCTTGGCCAAGGAGCCAGTGGGATCCTGGGGTGCATTCAGAAAAGTGTGGCCAGCAGATCTAGGGAGGTTCTTCTCCCCCTCTGCTCTGCCCTGCTGAGACCACAGCAGCAATCCTGTGTCCAGTTTGGGGCTCCCCAGTTCAAGAGAGACAGAGACCTGCTGGAGAGAGTCCAAGGGAGAGACAGGAGGATGCTTAGGGGACTTGAGCATCTCCCTGGGAAGAGAGACTGAGAGCCCTGGGGCTGTTTAGTGTGGAGAAGAGAAGACTGAGAGGGATCTGATCAATGTCTATCAATATGTGAGGGGTGGGTGTCAAGGGGAGGGGGCCAGGCTCTTTTGGGTGGTGCACAGTGATAAGCCAAGGAACAATGAGTTCAAACTAGAACATAGAAGATTTCACCTCGACATGAGGAGAAACTTCTTTGCAGTGAGGGTGACAGAGCCATGGAGCAGGCTGCCCAGGGGGGTTGTGGAGTCTCCTTCTCTGGAGCCTTTCCAACCCCACCTGGATGCATTCCTGTGCAGACTCCCCTGGGTGCTCCTGCTCTGGCAGGGGGTTGGACCTGATGATCTCTGGAGGTCCCTTCCAACCTCTGATATACAGTGTCCTGGGATCCTTACCAACATTGCCACCTTTCATGCATGTTTGGGAGCTTCACACACTCTTGAATTTGCCTTCCAGGGCTACTTCCCAACATTTCAGGCAGGCAGTCTTCGTGAAAGGAAGCACTGCACAAATCTGCCTCCTTTCATTACTTATTCCTCACCACTCCCTCCTAAAGCTCTTCTTTCCTAATCAGGAATTAGCTAAGTGTGTCAGTCTGCTATTTACTCTTGACAAATATCTCCAGGCATGTGTTTAAACCTGTCTGTGAGTTTGCTTTCCGTGATGGACTGCTCTTCAGAACAAAACCAGCTATTAGCTTCTCTTAATTCTTAGATGTTATCAACAACAACCAGCATCCCAGGATTAATTTTTAATTAATGCAGGGAAGCAGCCATAGGTGAACCTGCCTACTGCAGGAGGCCTTCAGCTGCTTGTAGAAACAGCTCAGCATCCCTAAAGCAAACCTCTCTGCATTGTAGAGTTTTCCCCTTGCAAGTTTGTTTGAGAGCCATTTAAATGTGATTGATTAGCTCGGGGAGGGATTGGCATGAATGAATCTCAAGATGTTATGGCACTGTGAGGTTGAATAAATGATAAATATTAGACATAGTTTGATGGGGGAGAGGGAGGGTTTACATCATCTTCTTGTCTCTGTTTTGGGAGCTTTGTTTACTCTTTGAAGTTATCTTTCTCTTTGGGTTTTTGGGGTTTTGGTTTGGGTTTTTTTGGTTTTTTTTTGTTTGGGGTTTGGTTTGGGGTTTTTCCATCATCTTTTTGTTTGGGTTTTGGGGTTTGGTTCATGGTTTTTTTCCGTCATATTTTTCTTTGGGTTTTGGGGCTTGGTTTTTTTTTTTTTTTTCCATCATCTTTTTGTTTGGGGTTTTGGAGTTTGTTTTGGGGTTTTCTGTCAGCTTTTTGTTTGGGTTTTTGGGTTTGGTTTGGGGTTTTTATATCATCTTTTTGTTTGGGTTTTGGGGTTTGGTTTGGGGGTTTTCCATCATCTTTTTTCTGGGGTTTGGTGTGTTTTTGTTTTTGTTTTTTTTTTTTTTCTATTCTCTTTTTCGTTTGGGTTTTAGGGTTTGGTTTGGGGCTTTTTTCCATCATCTTTTTGTTTGGGTTTTGGGTTTTTTTGCACCATCTTTCTCTTTAGGTTTTGGGATTTGGGTTGGGTTTTTTCCCATCATCTTTTTGTTTGGGGTTTGGTTTGGGTTTTTTTTTACATTATCTTTTTTGAGGGAGGTTGGAGATTTGTTTGAAATTTTCTTACGTTTTGGGGGGGGTGGGGTGGGTGTTGTTTGGTTTGGGGTTTTTTACCTCATTCTTTTATTTGAGTTTTGAGGTTTTAGTTTTGTTTTGGGGTTTTGTTATTTTCTTTTGTTTCGTTTTTACATCATCTTTTTGTTTGAGTTTTGGGGGGTTTGTTTTGTTTGGGGTTTTGTGTTTCTTTTTACATCACCTTTTTGTTTGATTTTTTGGGATTTGGTTTGGGTTTGGTTTGTTTTTTTTTTTTTTACATCATCTTTTGTTTGGAGTTTTGGGGGCTTGGGTTTGTTTTTCTTTTTTACATCATCTTTTGTTTAGGGTTTTGGGGTTTGGTTTGGGTTTTTGTTACATCATCTTTTTCTTTGTGTTTTTGGGTTTCTGGTTGGGGTTTTCTTTTTTACATCATCTTTTTGTTTGGTTGGTTTTGTTCTTTTTTTAACATAATCTTTTTGTTGGAGTTTGGGGGTTTTTGTTTGGGTTGGGGTTTTTTATATCACCTTTTTGATTGTGTTTTGGGGTTTTGGTTTAGGTTTTGGGGTTTTTACATAATCTGTTTGTTTGCTGGTGGAAGCCTCATCCCTGGAGGTTTTTAAGGCCAGGCTGAATGTGGATCTGGGCAGCCTGGTGTAGTGTGAAGTGTCTCTGCCTATGGCAGGGGGGTTGGAATTGGATGATACTTGAGGTCCCTTCCAACCCTAACAATTCTATGATTCTATGATTTGATGATTTAGGTTATTTTGTGTTTTGGTTTGTCTGGTTGGTTCTTTACATCACCTTTTTGCAGACAGCAATAGCAGTGCTTGTAGCTGGTCTCTGACTATACCTTTTGGATTAGCTGCTCTGATTTTTATCTAAGTTTAGTAAGCATGAGGTGTTCCAGCCCCCTGGTCATTTTTGTGGCCCTCATCTGGACCTGCTCCACCAGGTCCATGTCCTTCCAGAGCTAACACAATACTCCAGGTAAGGTCTCACCAGAGCAGAGTGGCAGAATCACCTCTCTCTACCTGCTGGCCACACTTCTTTTGAAGCAGCCTAAGATTTGATTAGAATTATGGAATCCAAGTGGGTTGAAAGGGACCTTTAGAGGTCATCTCATCTGAAACCCCCCTAATAACACACCAGAACACAAACCTTGGGATACAGTTGTAATATGGATGCAAATCCCAGCAGTCCCAGCCAAAGTAGATATTTCTGTCTGTCCAAAGCAAACACCCTTTAGGAGAAGCTCAGATGAAGCATTTTGACAATGCCCTGGTAGAAATGAAACTGCTGACAAATGGAGTGAATTACATACCAAGGAAATTTCATTTTGGACCCACGGACAACTTCTTCTTTTCTTTCAAATGAAGGCAGTTTGTTTCTGGGAGATAAAAGGGTTATTGTAAGCAGGTCACAAAGGTCTGCCTCAGGCTCTTAAGAGGCTGTGACTTCAGAAAGAAATGTCCATACCTCATCCCTTCCCTGCTTCCAGGAAGGATATTGAATGCTCTTTGCCTAAGAAAGTTTTGAAACTGAACATTTCCCCTGCAAACACTCAGTGGCATTCCTGGGAACAGCCAGTGCTGGTATCTCAAAGATGATGTGATGTGAAGATCTGTATCTTTTAAGTACCCAAGCCCTGGGGGACAAGAGTTTCAGGTTCCCTCTCAAAGCCTCTTGTTTTGCTTGCACAAAGCAGCAGGAAGAGCCTGGCAGCTGTGTCTCTCCCTCTTGTCCCAGGGAAAGCCCTAAGCATCCTGTGCCTCCTGATCCTACAAGCCTGACCTGCTGTTTCCTTCCTGGCTTCTGTCCTGATCCCTAGTCTCAGAATAGGGATCCAGAGGAGGGCCATGAAGATGATCAGAGTGCTGCAGAACCTCCTCTGTGGGGACAGGCTGAGAGAGTTGGGGCTGTTCAGCTTGGAGAAGAGAAAGCTCCAGGGAGACCTTAGAGCAGCTTTCCAATAACCGAAGGGGGCTACAAGAAAGCTGGGGAGGGACCTTTTACCAGGGCTTGTGGTGATAGGATGAGAGGGGATGGATTGAAGCTTGAGGAGGGCAGATTTAGACTGCAGATCAGGAAGACATTATTGACAGTGAGGGTGGGGAAGTACTGAAACAGATATGCAAGATCAGCCTGGGTAGCCTGATGTAGTTGGAGGTGTCCCTGTGACTGCAGGGGGGGCAGACAAGATGACCTTTGATGGTCTCTCCCAGCCCATTGCAGTCTGTGAGTTATTTGTCACATCAATGATGTATATGGTTGCTTTCACCCCACTTTGATTCTGCTGCTCTCATAGAGCCATGGTGAGCTGCATGCAGATAGATCATCACTGGCTTTAATGAAGCCTCATCAAAGCCTGCAACCTTCCTGGTAAGATCCCCTTATGAATAAGGAGCTCATTTTTGTATGACCTGAAGGGAAAGGATGATCTGTCTGTGAGTATATGCATCAAAGAATACAATGGGCTCCCATCTGCTTGTAGCCTTTGAGTATTATTAGACCATAAATTAAACCTTGGCTGTGGTCATAATAGCAAGGGGCACAGATTAGCTCAAGACATCACCAGCAGCCAGCTCCTGCTGGGTGTTGACTTCATGGCTAAGGAAAGAAGGGTGTCCTAGGCTGGAGTGCAAGAGGGAGGATTTGCTTTCCTGAAAAGTGATGTACAGCTTTAGGGTCTCATCCAGAGAATATTTTCTGGGCAGTGTAGGATGGCTATGGCTTGCCTGAAAGGAGCAATGTTATTTATTTCTTTATGTAGTCACTTAATTCGAGCATGGAGGCTCTTTGATTTCGACTCTCCTCACAATTAGAAGATGCACACTAACAGGCATCTCATTGCTTGGGTTCACATCTCCCCTCTTCTAGGCTTTCTGCTCTGAAAAGAGCAGCAGTTGTGATGTTGGAGTAGAGCAATAGCATTGGCAATGCTGCTAAGAGTTTCTTGATAATGCTAATTACATCCAACCACAGATTACTCTTAATTACTTTTCTAATAGCATGCAAAAGACTCTATCCTAACAGACAGTTTATTCAGATATGTGTTCTAAATGTGCTGATGACAAAACCTGAAGCTGGAAGAGGGTAGATTTAGATTGGATATTAGGAAGAAATTCTTTACAGTGAGACACTGGAACAGGTTTTCCAGGGAGGTCATGGATGCTCCCTCCCTGGAGGTGTCCATGGTTAAGTCGGATGAGGCCTTGAGCAACCTGGGCTAGTGGGAGGTGTCCCTGCCCATGGCAGGATGGTTGGAACTGGATGATCTCGAAAGTCTTTTTCAACCCAAACCATTTTGATTCTCTGCCTATAGTGCCACATGCAAGCTTAATTTCCCTTTTAAGTAAGTTGACCTTAATAGAACAACCTGCAAGAGTGACCAAGTTCTCTGTAGTATCATGAGCTAGGTTCATCACTAATTATACCAGCAGATATTTCCAGGTCTGCCAAATACATCAAGGTCTTCCTCTTTGGTGATATTCCAAACCCTGCCTGGATGTGTTCCTGTGTGATCTGCTCTAGGCGATCCTGTTCTGGCAGGATCCTGTTCTGGATGAGCTTTTGAGGTTCCTCCTGGCCCCTACCATCCTATGATATTTATTTGAAGACAAAACTATTGATTATCCTTTTAATTATTATGGAACAAAGGTTGTCCTGGTTTTAAAAGACATTTTATTCTCACTAGTGGTTTCTTGTTCTGATGATCTCCTGTGTTGCACTTTTTCACTGATCAAATCATGCTTTCTAGTGAATAAAACTAGAAGTTAAAAAGATATTTAGTGCCTCACGAGATCACTGCTGACTGACAATCAACAGCCTGCTTAAAAGATCACAAAACCGTTGCTCAGTTGCAGTTTCTCTACAGTTTTGATTTTGACAAAGGCAAAACCTGAAAAAAAAAAGAACAGGTAGCTGCTGAGAATTGAAAGGAAACCCCAGAGAACTGGTTGGTCTTGAAGCACAAAACATTCAGTGCAAATGGAAGAGAAGTTGCAAGGTTATTTTCTTGTCAATGAGACCATTTTGCTGTTAGTCTTTTTTTGGTTTTGTCATGAAAAGTAGCAGAATCTTTGCTATCTGATAGTTCCACTGCTGTTCCTTGCTCTAGTTTCTGTCTGGGTTTGTTTAGCTTGGGTAAAAGGAGGCTGGGGGAGACCTTCTTGATCTCCACAACTCCCTAAAAGGAGAGGGGAGTGAGAGGGGAATCAGTCTCTTCTCCCTAGCATTAAGTGAGAGGATAAGAGGAAATGGTCTCTGGTTGCAGCAGAGGTAGTTTAAGTTGGAGTCTGGAAGAAACTTCTTGACTGAAAAGGTTCTCAAAGCCAGCCACAGGCTGCCCAGGGAGGTGGTTGAATCCCCACCCCTGGATGTGTTTAAAAGATGCAGAGATGTGGTGCTGAGGGACATGGTTTAGCACCAGACTTGGCAGAGCTGGCTACTGGTTTAACTCAATGATCTTAAAGCTATTTTCCAACCAAAATGATTCTATGATTCATTCACAGGAGATGTAGGATGCTGAATGTTGTGAAGATGCTCCAGACAATGCCTGCCAAGGGGGATGCACAGCTACAGAGATCATACAGAACCTCCTGGAAGATTCCCCACTTCATGGTTGCCTTTTGCCACATTTCAGGATCAAGAGGTAAGTTAACAGTTTGGAGCCTTGGATAGAAAGAAAAGATGCACAGCAGCTTCTTCAAAGAGTGAGTTCCTCAAGATGAGAAGGGACAAAACACCTCTACAGTGCTCCAGAAATTGTAATGCAAAGGATATTTTGGGGTTTGTTTGCTTGCTCTGAAAGTTCTCACCTCTGAGACCTAAAGCTCCATCATTTGTATATTTACTTTGGGTTCTACAGATTTTGGCTGCTGAGTGGTGAAGAGCAGGTTGAATATTTTATCAAGAACTCCTACAACATCTTTGCAGTTGTATTTCTACACCCAAGCCCATGCTGGCAAATCTCTTTCTAATTCTCTCTCTCTCTTTTTTTTTAATTGATTAATTTAGGTAATTAATCTCTCTGTTTTTGATAAGGCAAAGAAATATGGCTGCCACATAAAAGATGAATCACACCTGAAAGGATTTCATTACATGTGATTAGAGCTACGGCTTTGCCCACTTCGAGTTCACACACACAGATTTGCACAGATTGGATCAGGTTCGAAGGGACCCTCAAGGGGCATCTTGCCCAACCCTCCCTGATGTCAGTAGGGACATTGCCAACTCCATCAGGCTGCCCAGGGACACATCAAGGCTGATTTTAAATGTCTCCAAGGATGGGGCCTCAACCACATCCTTGGGTAACCTCTTCCAGTATTTCACCACTCTCATTGTGCAGAACTTTCTCCTGATGTCCAACCTAAATCTCCCCTGCTCCAGTTTCAAACCTTTGCCCCTCATCCTATCACTCCAAGCCCTTCTAAGCAGTCCTTCCTCATCCTTCCTGTGGGTCCCCTTCAGATATTGCAATGTAGCTCTAAGCTCTCCACAGAGCCTTCTCTTCTCCAGGCTGACCAGCCCCAATTCTTTCATCCTGTCTTCATAGGAGAGGTTCCCCATCCCTCTGATGATCTTGGTGGCCCTCCTCAGGTTCCCTCTAGTAGGTCCAATGTCTCTCTTGTGTCGTGGGCCCCAGACCAGCTCAATGAAAGGCAATGTGTGAAGTGTGGCTGCATTGACTTTCCTTTGATAGCTTATTTCTAAGAAACAGGAAACTGGTTTGGGAGCACTGGAATGCAGAGCAGACTAACTCCAGTGCAGAAAAAGACCTGTTTGGTTCTCTTTGCAGTAATAAATTTTCTTCCCTAACACAGCAGCTAGAAGAAAACACCAATGAGTAGTCACTTGGACGATTCAAGCCCAAGCTTCCCAGTAATGATGTAAACATCACAGGTATGGAGGTTCTCTCCTTCACATGTGCACAGCCACTAGATGGCTTTTCAAACAGCCAAAGAATAATTGCTGTGTGATGCTCTCTGCTCCTCTCTTTCATGAATTCTTGTAAATAATCACTTTTTAAATGTATTTATGTATTTAAAAAAGAGAAAACTTCACAGGGATCTTTAAAATATGATGTCAAAGCCCAAAGCTTCCTTTTAGAGATCACCCCCAAGGGAATGACTTCCAGTTGAGTAATGCTTTGTCTTTGTGCTGCCAGGTCTTAGCTTCTTTATGTCTTTCCTTTGGCTGACATCAGCCTTCTTATGTTATTTTATTTTATTTTATTTTATTTTATTTTATTTTATTTTATTTTATTATTTTATTTTCACCTTACAAGCAAGCAAGCAGTCTGCAAATCTTTCCTGCAGACAAGTCAATCCATTTTTTATACTTTCTGCTGTTTTTCTTTTCAGCCAGGTTGACGTGGAGAGGTTGGGCATCAAGCCAGATGTCCTGGAGGCAATTCCTAGAGATGTAGCAAGCTGTGCACTTGCTAACAACTGCTCTGAACAAATAGTTCTAAATGGCAGGCTCAGTGATGCTTGTCTGGTGAGCTGGGTTCAGGAGAGACAGAGAGAGAGATGGTTGATGATCTCTTGTTGCCTTGCACAGTTCCTTTGTATTCTGATCCAGGAATGGAAAGTGAGTGTGGAGGAAGATAATCTGAGTACAGATGACATTTGCCACCAGTGAGCACTTGCAGCCCAGAGAGCCAAGCAGAGCCTGGGCTGCAGCAAGAGAAGTGTGGCCAGCAGGGCCAGGGAGGGGATTCTGCCCCTCTGCTCCATTCTGCTGAGACCACACCTGGAGTACTGCATTCAGCTCTGGAGCCTCCGTTACAGGAAGGATCTGGAGGTGCTGGAAGGTGTCCAGAGAAGGGCCATGAGGATGAACAGAGGGATGGAGTTGCTCTGCTATGAGGACAGACTGAGAGAGTTGGGGTTATTCAGTCTGGAGAAGAGAAGGCTCTGAGGAGACCTTCTTGTGGCCTTCCACTGTCTGAAGGGGGCTCCAAGAAAGCTGGGGAGGGACTTTTGAGGGTGTCAGGTAGAGATAGGACTGGGGGGAATGGAGAAAAACTAGAAGTGGGGAGATTGAGATTGGATGTTAGGAAGAAATTCTTCCCCATGAGGGTGGTGAGACACTGGCACAGGTTGCCCAGGGAGGTGGTGGAAGCCTCATCCCTGGAGGTTTTTGCAGCCAGGCTGGATGTGGCTGTGAGCAACCTGCTGTAGTGTGAGGTGTCCCTGCCCATGGCAGGGGGCTTTGAACTGGATGAGCCTTGAGGTCCCTTCCAACCCTACCAATTCTATGATTCTATGATTTTGCAGGAACAAGAAGTTTGGGAGCTAGATAAAAACAAATTTGGAAAAGACAACAGTGATTAAATTTCAATATCTAAATAATTTAACTTCTTGGTTCAAAAAAAAATCTCTGTATCAGTATAAATCATCTTAGAATCCTGCTATGTGTCTTATCACAGAGCAGAATATGACATCTGTTGCAGTTTTGCAGTGTTGCAGACCTTTGAGATCAAGTCCAGCTGCTCCCCTAAAGCTCCCAATCCCACCACTGCCCTAACCCATTTCTCAGCACCACATCCACGTGTCTCTTAAGTGCCTCCAGGGGTGGTGACTCCAACACTCCCCTGAAGTATGGTGTTCCTCCCTGGCATGGTTGGGCTAGTCTGGTTCACAGTACCACGGTACATTAGAGGTTGGAAGGGACCTCTAGAGATCATCCAGTCCAACCCCCCTGTCAGAGCTGGATCACTCAGGGGAGTCTGCACAGGAATGCATCCAGGTGGGGTTGGAAAGGCTCCAGAGAAGGAGACTCCACAACCCTCCTGGGCAGCCTGCTCCAGGGCTCTGTCACCCTCACACCAAAGAAGTTTCTCCTCATGTTGAGTTGAGATCTTCTCTGTTCAAGCTTGTACCTGGTGTTCCTTGTCTTACTACTGGGCACCACCCACAAGTGCTTGGCCCCTTCCGCTTGACACCCACCCCTCAGCTATTGATAGGCATTGATCAGATCCCCTCTCAGTCTTCTCTCCTCCAGACTGACCAGTCCCAGGGCTCTCAGTCTCTCTTCACAGGGGAGATGCTCAAGTCCCCTAAGCATCCTCCTGGCTCTCCCTTGGACTCTCTCCAGCAGGTCTCTGTCCCTTTTGAACTGGGGAGCCCAAAATTGGACACAGGATTGCAGCTGTGGTCTCAGCAGTGCAGAGCAGAGGGGGAGAAGAACCTCCCCAGACCTGCTGGCCACACTTTTCTTGCTGCACCCCAGGATACCATCTCTTGGCCACAAGGCACATTGTTGTTCCATGCACATCTTGCTGTCTACCATCACTCCAAGGTCTTTTTCTGTGGAGCTGCTTTCTAGCAAGGCAGTTCCTAACCTGTACTGGTGCCTGTGGTTAATGCTGCTTTTGCTAAGGTGGCACCCAGGGAGGGCAGAGCTCTTCTTCCATCAGGACCCTGCTGCTCAGCAGCACTAAAGAAGCTATTGGCAGTGTCACTGTGCTGTGCACCTTCCCCTGGCATATAGCATTGGTTGTATAGCACTGAAGCAGATGTCCTCATTTGAGACCAGTCCTAAGCCTCTTCCCTACCTACTTTGGCCAAGTCTTCTGGAAACATCTCTGCCTTGAACCCCTGAGGTCAGGCCCTTGCATAGCAAAGATTTTCTTGCCTCTCCACCTCGTCGTTCATTGGGAATGGAGTTTGTATTGATTGTGGCCAACAGCCAGAACTCTCTAAGGTGGCAGGCACTTGGTGAGCATGAAGAATGATGCTGAGAAATCCATGGGTAAAAGTGGGAAGAAAGACAGGGGTGAAAATGAATGAGAAGCAAGCACTTTGTACTTGGATAGAACCAATCCTGTTACCATCAGGTCTCTGCTCTAAAAGTAGGTGACTGCTGTCAGATGTTGAAGAGAACAAAGTTGTGACACTGATGGATCTGACCTTTATATCTGGGAGAGGCCTGAGCAGGCAGAGAACTTTGTGTATGGCAGCAAGATCTAGCCAAGGTAATGGGAGTGTAGAGCTGTGTCAGCAGACTGAGCACCTGCTGCAACTGGTTGTATTGGGTGGGGGAGAAGTGGATGCTGTGTCTGTGGGGAGCTGCCAGGGCAGTCCAGCATTGCACTTGTCAGTGAGGTCCAAGGTTTACCAGAGGAGTAGTATCACAACAGCACAGAACATTAGAGGTTGGAAGGGACCTCCAGAGATCATAGAATCATAGAATCATAGAATCAAGAAGGCTGGAGATCATCAGGTCCAACCCCCCTGCCAGAGCAGGAGCACTCAGGGTGGTCTGCACAGGTGGGGTTGGGAAGGCTCCAGAGAAGGAGACTCCACAATCCCCCTGGACAGCCTGCTCCAGGGCTCTGTCACCCTCACTGCAAAGAAGTTTCTCCTCATGTTGAGCTGAAATCTTCTCTGTTTAAGTTTGAACTCATTGTTCCTTGGCTTATCACTGTGCACCACCCACAAGAGCCTGGCCCCCTCCCCTTGACACCCACCCCTCAGCTATTGATAGACATTGATCAGATCCCCTCTCAGCCTTCTCTTCTCCACACTAAACAGCCCCAGGGCTCTCAGTCTCTCTTCACAGGGGAGATGCTCAAGTCCCCAAATCATCCTCATGGCTCTCCCTTGGATTTTCTCCAGCAGGCCCCTGTCATGCTGGGGATTTCCCTGGGCTGTGATGGTGCCAAAAGGAAGAGAATGTGGCTTTATGTTACTACCATGACTGCTTCAGAAGGAAGACCTCTGGCATTTTTGTTGCTTGGGATGTGATTTCATCAACCAACAATGTAGATATTTTAGGAGTTCAGTAGTGTGTGGATCTAAGTATGAAAGGATGGTTAGAATTTAAGGTGGAATTAGGACTGAATTTCAGATTTAATACAAAACTTGCTACCCTCTCTTGTAGGATTTTTGGTATCCTAATGGTAAAATTCCCATGATGTCAGACTGGAACCAGAAAACTGTGACTTCATCAGTTTAGAATGTGATAAGAAAATAGCATGGTTTCAGATGTGGGTTCATTGTTTTGACCTCTGCCTGGGAAAAAAAAAAGATCTCCATGGATAGAAACTAGTGGACAAACCTCCTTTACCATGCTATCAGCATGGCAGAATTCTTCTTCCTGTCTTCAAAATTTGCCATCCTTGAGAAATGCCACTGAGAAAAAATGTGAATGTGTTCATTTTTAACCAAAAATGCTCAATGGGACAAAGGACACCCCAGGAAACTGGGGCAGTAATGAAGCTGCATTGGTTTGGTTTAGTTTCGTTTGGGTTTGGTTTTGTTTGGGTTTGGTTTTGTTTGGGTTTGGTTTTGTTTGGGTTTGGTTTTGTTTGGGTTTGGTTTTGTTTGGGTTTGTTTAGTTTTGGGTTTGTTTGGTTTTGGGTTTGTTTGTTTTTTGTTTTGTTTGGTTTGGGTTTGTTTGGTTTCAGTTTGGTTTTGAATTGCTTTGTTTTGCTGTGCTGTGCTTTGTTTTTCTGCTGGAATAACACCAAACACCAGTACTGATTAGGAGTAGGAGAGCAGCCCCATGGATGGAGGAGGAGGAGCTCGGAGCCCTAGTGGACAGTAAATTATCCATGGGATAGAAATATGCCCTGGTGGCTGAGAGGGCCAAAGGCATCCTGGGGTGCATCAAGAGAAGTGTGTCCAGTGGCTCTGTGGAGGTTATTCTCTCCCTCTGCTCTGTCTTGATGAAACCACACCTGCAATACTATGTCCAGTTTGGGGCTCCCCAGTTCAGGAGAGAACAGGACCTGCTTTAAAGAGTCTAACACAGGGCTATGAGGATGATTGGGAGACTTGAATTGGGACAACTCTCCTATGAAGAAAACCTCAAAGACCTGGGGCTGCTTAGTCTTGAGATGATAAGGCTGAGAAGGAATCTTATTAACATCTATAAATGTTTGAGGAGCAGTTGTCAAGATGAAGGAGATGGTCACTTTACAGCGGTGCCCAGTGATAGGATGAGGAACAATAGGTTGAAGCTGTAACACAGGAAGTTCCACCTCAGCATGAGGAAAATCTCCTTTACTGGGAGGGTGCTAAAGTCCTGGAGCAGGCTGCCCAGAGAGATTGTGGAGTCTCCTGCTCTGGAGACTTTCCAAACCCACCTGGATGTGCTCCTGTGCAGCCTGCCCTAGGTGATCCCTCTTTGGGAGGGGGGTTGGACTTGATCACCTCTAGGGGTCCCTTCCAGTCCCTGAGACTGTGATCCTTGCTATAACTTCTCTTATGTTATACCTTCAATATGCAAAAAAAGATAAGTTTTCTAAACATAGTAAGTCCCACTCTGAGTTCATTAGCCAAATCAGAAAGCAGTTGTCCTTTCTCATAGCAACTTTTATATAGCATCCTAGGGCTGGAGCTGTAAACTCTAAATCCATAATTTAAATATAAGGCTGCTGTAGCCATTGAGATACTTGAGATACTGGAATGTGTTCAGAGAAGGGCAACAAGGCTGGGGAGAGGTCTGGAGTACAGCCCTGTGAGGAGAGGCTGAGGGAGCTGGGGGTGTTTAGCCTGGAGAAGAGGAGGCTCAGGGCAGACCTCATTGCTCTCTGCAAATATCTGAAGGGAGGTTGTAGCCAGGAGGGAGTTGGTCTCTTCTCCCAGGCAACCATCAGTAGAACAAGAGGACACAGTCTCAAGCTGTGCCAGGGGAGGTTTAGGCTGGAGGTGAGGAGAAAGTTCTTCACAGAAAGAGTAATTGGCCATGGAATGTGCTGCCCAGGGAGGTGCTGGAGTCACCATCCCTGGAGGTGTTCAAAAAAGGCTTGGATGTGGCACTTGGAGCCATGGTTTGGTTGTCAGGAGGTATTAGGTAATAGGTTGGACTTGATGATCTCTGAGGTCTTTTCCAACCTGGTTGATTCTGTGATTCTGTGATTAGCCCAGTGTCTAATTTCAGATAAATGCTAAAGTAATTTGTTTGCCTCCCAGCATTTCTGAAGCAAAGAGTGTAGAGTGTTGCAGAAGCAAACGTGAGCAGCTGTAAGTGCTTTCAAATGAATCTTCCAGTTTATTTTCTTGCCTTTAGCTGAAAACCAGACAGTTGAGTTATCACATGGATGGAAGTTGTTTCCTGTGAAAACAAAACAACAAGAAAGACAGGTGTGAAAGTCATCACATTTGTGAAAGTCATTCTTTTCCTCACAGAATCCTGGAATCACAGAATCATAGCATGGCTTAGGTTGGAAGGGACCTTAGAGATCATCTACTCTAAACTCCTGCCAGGGGCAAGGATGCCTCTCAACCACACTCTGTTGCTGAACTGGCCTTGAACACCTCCAGGGAGGGGCATCCACAGCCTCCCTGGGCAACCTGTTCCAGTGCCTCACTACCCTCACTGGGAAGAATTTCTTCCTCATCTCCAGTCTCAATCTGTCCTCCTCAAGCTTCAATCCCTTCCCTCTCATCCTATCACTACAAGCCCTTGTCAAAAGTCCCTTCCCATCTTGCTTGCAGGCTCCCTTCAGGTATTGGCTGCACTAAGGTCTCCCCAGACCCTTCTCTTCTCCAGACTGAACAGCCCCAGGTCTCTCTGCCTGTTCACACAGGAGAGGTTCTCCAGCCCTCTGATCACCTTTGTGGCCTCCTCTGGACCCACTCCAGTGGTTCAATGTCTCTCTTATGCTGGGGGCACCAGAACTGGACACAGTGCTCAAGGTGGGATCTCAGGAGAGCAGAGCAAAGGGGCAGAATCCCCTCCCTCATCCTGCTGGCCACATTTCTTTGATGCAGCCCAGCACACAGTTGCCTTGCAGGCTGCCAGCAAAGGTTGTTTAGTGGAGTGAAATTCAGCAGGGTATAGCAGATACTATTTATTTCCTTCCCTGTCCATTCACATCTGTAATAGCTTTCAAATGAACATTCTTGCAGGCTCAGAACACATTTGCAGTTAACACCTTGCCAGTGCTGTGACTGGAGGGATTTGTCTTTCCTCACTCAGGTTTGGTATCACTCCTTCCTCCCCACCTCCTCTTTTGCAAAGATCTATTTCATTCCATCTTGACATTTTAATGTTAATTGCCAAAGCCTTCCAACGACAGCAATTTCACTTGTTTGGCTCTATGAGTGTGTGTTTTCCTTTTGGTGATATTATCTTCCATCATTTGCTGAGATAAAGCCTCAGACATCTGTGACAGCTCAATTGAATGCAATTGCCTTGCAAAAATGTCACTGATGTGCTGCAGGTTGATAGTGATCAGTTTGTTTTGAAACAAAAGTGAATGCCTGGGAATTTTGGAGTGGTTCTGTAACAGGTCTGTGCATTTGTGAGACTCCACCTCCAATACTGTGCCCAGTTCTGGTGTCTCCATCAGGAGAGGGACACAGAGCTGTGGGATCAAGGCCAGGGGAGGGCCACAAAGATGATCCAAGGAACTGGAACACCTCTGCTAGGAGGATAGACTTCATATCAGGCCTCAGGGCCATAAAAATGAGCAGGGGATTTGAACACCTCTGCTATGAGGACAGGCTGAGGGAGCTGGGGGTGTTCAACCTGGAGAAGAGAAGGCTCCAGGGAGACAGCCTGCCAGTACCTGAAGGGGGCTACAGGAAGGATGCAGAGAGACTGTTTGCAAAGCTCTGCAGGGACAGGACAAGGGGTAATGGCTTCAAACTAGAGAAGAGCAGCTTTAGTTTGGATATCAGGAAAGAGCTCTCCACCATGAGGGTGGTGGAACACTGGAACAGGTCACTCAGGGAGGTGGTTGGGGCTCAATCCCTGGAGATATTCAAGGTGAGGCTCAAGAGGGCAACCTGATCTGGTTGAGGATGTCCCTGCTGACTGCAAAAGGGGGTGGACTGGATGAGCTTTGGTGGTCCCTTCCAGCTCAAATCATGCTATGATAGGCTGAGGGAGCTAGAATTGTCCAGCCTGGAGAAGAGAAAGCTGTAGGGGAACCTTATTGCTGTCTTCCACTACCTGCAGGAAGGTTGGAGATGGATTTATCCTGAGGGTGTCTAACGACAACACAAGGGGGAATGGTTTGAAGCTGAGGCAGAATAGGGTTAGACTGGAACTTAGGAAAATGGTCTTCAGCATGAGGGTGTTCAGACTCTGGAATAGGTTGACCAAAGAGGTTGTGGATGCCTCCTCCCTATTCAAGGCCAGGATGGATGAGGCTTTGAGCAATCAAGTCTAGTTGAGGGGCATCCCTGCCCACAACAAGGGGCTTTGGAGCAGATGGTCTCTGAGATCCCTTCCAATCCAAGCCATTGTGTGATGACTTGCAGCAATCCCTTGCATTTCACTTGCAGCACACTAGATGGCCTTCCAAATACTTTGTTGTTGCTCTCCCCCTGCTGTTCCATACCATAATATATAGCTTGGGGTGGAACACACAACGTTGAGACCCGAGGTATTACCTGGTGACTCACATTCTGCTCCTTACGGGGTTCTGCTTGGATGCATAACTCAGCTAAGCAAATTTTTAGCACCAAGAGAGCTGGATTGGATCATTATTTATGCAGTCATTTATTGGGGTAGATGGCAGGGGTTTGGGTTTTGCTTTTTTTTTCCCCCTTTTCAATCTAAAAACACTACACAAATATTAGTGATTAATCTGCTGTGGCTCAAGATGGATGGTTTTCTGGAGAATTAATATGTCAAACAAAAACAAACAAACAACAAACCCATACAGTTCTGATATTGGGAATTAGAGTGATCAAAAATGTAAAGACAAAAAAAAAAGTGGGGAAAAAAAAGAGGTTTTGTCAGCATTTTTCTTTTTTTTTTTTTCTGAGCACAATTATTTCCTGTCAGAGTAAGGGTTGGGATCTAAAGGCAGAGGAAAATCAATCTTCCACTTCCAGCCTGGGTTGTTGTTACTGCTCATTGTTTCCGTGCTGAAAAGCCCTGATTGTTCCAATTGTGCTCCATCCACAGTGCAAGCCCTCAGCCCCCTTCTAGCTGGACAAGCTCAATTTCAGCCTCAGAGCCACCCTGTGAATAAACATGCCACTGGAAGGACCTGATCAATAAAGTGAAGTTACTCTTCCAGTGGAAGAGGCAAGCTTCATCTGACCTGAAGGATTAAATCTGCCAGCAGAGGAATTAATTTTGGGTTCTTGTTGGTGTTGTTTTTTTTTTTTTTTGTTTTTGTTTTTGTTTTTGTTTTTTTTGATGGAACAAGCAAAGTGTTTTACTTTGTGAATTTGAACCCCAGCATCTCCACATGGCCAAATATGGCTTGGAGTTTATCAGCTTGCTCCTTTCACCTGGTGATTACCTTTGTCAGCAAGCTTACAGGACTCCTTATGCCCTTTATTTTCCCTTCTGGACTCTAATCCTTTAATGTTTTCTGCTGCTGCTCAGTGCAGGATGCTTTTGATTGAGGATGTAGGCCAACTGCCACCAGTCAAAGGGGGAAAAGATTCCCACTGACTGGAGCTGAAATTGGATCAAGCCCATGGGAAGCTAATCAGCATGGGAAATATGCACAATGCTTCTCCTCTTACTGTTTATTTGTGTCAAGAGTAAACCAAGCCCCACCAAACTTGCAAATTAAGCTGCCTCCAAAAAAGCTTTTCCTGCTTCTCCTATCTTGCCAGGATGGATTGACAGGGCCTACAAGTAAATCAGTGGTGACATCAGACATGTGCACTCAGTGGATGAAGCTCCACACTTAATTTGGCCCCATGCTGTTTGCCTTTGCATGTGAACTAACATGACTGATGGCCCCATGGGTAGCAATTTGTGCCAGGCTACCATGTCTGGGTTCTGTCTGAAATGAGGAGTTGGAACATTTAAGTTTGACAAGGAGAGCAAGAAGATGACTAAGGCAGGGAAGCAGCTCCATTAGTCATTTGTTCTTCCTGGGTTTTATTGTTCCTTTCCTTTTTTTTTCCTTTTAAATAAATCTGAGAAACATAAAGTGGTAGTGGATTGAGTCCTACTCTTAGATGGTGTGGAGAGATGAGTGGAAGATGATGAACTGAATCATAGAATGGTCTGGGTTAGAAGGGACCCCCAAAGGTCATCCAGTCTGACCTCTCTGCAGTCAGCAGGGACATCCTCAACTGGATCAGGTTGCTCAGAGCCTTGCTGAGCCTGACCTTGACTATCTCCAGGGACAGGGCCTCAACTTCCTTCCTGGGCAACCTGTTCAGTGTTCCACCACCCTCATGGTTCAGAATTTGTTCCTAACAATCTCCTCTAGTTTGAAGCCATTGCTCCTTGTCCTATCACTCCAGCCCTTTGCAATATTTTTGCTGGAAGCTTTGGGTGGCAACTATCAAATTCAGTGGTGCCCAGTGACAGGACAAGAGGTAATAGGCACAAACTTGAGCATCCATCTAAGTATGAGCAGGAAGTTCTTTGTTTTGAGGGTGGTGGAGCACTGGGCCAAGCTGCCCAAGGAGGTGGCAGACATCTCTCATCTCTAGAGCCATTCAGAACTCACCTGGGTGTGTGTCTGTGGAAGCTGCTCTAGGTGAACCTGCTCTGGCAGGGAGGTTGGACTACTTCCCCAGAGCTGGCTTCCAACTCCTCTCATTCTGTGATGCTGAAGAGACATGATCAGGATTTAGCTGTATTGCTTTAATGACCATTTCATAGCTCTGGAGTTCACTCAGTTTTCTCTCTGCTGCTCTGTATTTGTTTTCAAATGTGAGGTCCAGTGAAATGCTCTTAGAAGGATACTATTCAAAACAAGATGTTATAGAGACAGACCTTTAATGCCTTCTTTGCTTTTAAAAAGACCAGATAGTACTGGTTGAGGCAGGTTTTGGGGGCAGTCTTCTTTAATATCATTATTAGTGATCTGGATGAAGGGACCAAGTGTTCATTTAAGCTATCAGATGACATCAGATTGGAAGGGAGTGGTGGTGTTGCTCTGCTTGAGGATAGGAAGGTTGTGCAGAGGTACCTGGACAGGCTGGATCCATGGGCCAAGGCCAGTTGTATGGGATTCAACAGGGTCAAGTGCTGGGTCCTGCACTTGGGTCACAACAAACCCATGGAACCCTACAGGCTTGGGGCAGAGTGGTTGGAAATCTGCCCAGCAGAAAAGGACCTGGGGATGTTGGCCAACAGCTGGATGAAAAGGAGCCAGTGTGTGCTCAGGTGGCCAAGGAGACCACCAACATTCTGGCCTGGATCAGGAGTAGTGTGAGCAGAAGGACCAGGGAAGTGATTGTTCCCTTGTCCTCAGCACTGCTGAGGCTACATCTTGAGTCTTGGGTTTGGTTTTGGGCCAGACACTGAGGTGCTGGAGCGTCCAAGAAGGACAAAGAAGCTGATGAAGGAGAACAGGGCTGGTGAGGAGCAGCTGAGGACCCTGGGGTTGTTTAGTCTGGAGCAAAAGAGGGTGAGGGGAGACCTTCTGGGTCTCTACAGCTCCTTGAAAGAAGATTTCAGTGAGAAGGGGCTTGGTCTCTTCTCACAAGGAACAAGTGATAGTGCAAGAGGAAATGGCCTCAAGTTGCACCAGCAGAGGTTAGATTGGATATTAGCAACAATCTCTGTGCTGCCAGAGTGGGCAGGCAGTGAAACAGGCTGCCCAGGGGAGATGGTGGAGTCACCAGCCCTGGAGGTGTTCAAAAAGCAAGTGGACATGGCACTGGGGGATATGGTTTAGTGGTCACAGTGGTGTTGGGCTGAAGACTGAACCTGATGACTTTAGAGGTCTTTTTCATGATTCAATGACTTTGATTTCTTAGAAGGCTGCTCTAGGGGCTGAGAAAAGGTCCAGATTCTCTCATTTCACTTACATGTAGCTGGAATTCTTATGTGGTGCTTTCACAGCCTGTAATTTTAGTTGGCTGCTTCTAGTAACACACTTTCAAGGACATACAGATGACAAATAAGTAAAAGCTATCTAGAGACATCTGCTTATTGTCTCATGGTCTGGAAGAAAAAAAATGCAGATGAATGGCTGTAGATTGCCTAAATCAAGATGATCCTGAAAGTCCTTTTCATCTCATAACACAGCAGTGAGATATTGCAAAGGTTATGTCAATATGTTGTGTTTCTATACTAAAATGAATAGCTTTATTAAAACAGTATATAATGAGGGCTAAAGTGTTTTCTGATGCTGCAGAAACATAATGAAAGTGGCAGCTGTCTCCCAAGAATGACTCCTGGTCAGAGCTTAAGTCTCATCAAGTTAATTTCTAACTCCCTCTTCCTTTCCCAGCCTTAGCTGATAGATAATTTTTGGCAGCACTGCCTGCAAGTGATTACATTTAAACCTTCCTACACCATGTGCCAACTCCAGAAGGAAATGATTAAGATCCTCTTGATTACACAGACCAAGCTCCTGGCCCAAAATATGTTTCAGGGACTCCGAAACAACATTTTTTTTTGTTAAGGAAAAGGGTTTGATTTGGAAGCATCCCCCACCGTGCTCATGTTTGAGCAACCTGCTCTAGGGGGGAGTGTCCCTGCCCATGCCAGAGGGGTTGGAATTACATGATCTTTGAGATCCCTTCCAGCTCAAAGTTTTCTGTGATTCTATGACTGTAAGTGATGCTCCAAATAGCACCTAGAGATAAATACAGCACCTCAGTGTCCTTCTTGTAGCGACTGACCCAAAACTGAACACGGTATTTGAGGTGTGGCCCCACCAGTGCCAAGCAGAGGGGGGCAATCAAAACCCTAGACCTGCTGGCCACACAATTCCTGGTGCAAGCCAGGATGCCATTGGCCTTCTTCACAGAGTCACAGAGTGTTAAGGGTTGGAAGAGACCTCAAAAGCTCATCCAGTCCAACCCCTCTGCCAGAGCAGCATCACCTAGAGCAGGTCACACAGGAACACATCCAGATAGGTCTTCAATATCTCCAGAGAGGGACACTCCACAACCCTCCTGGGCAGCCTATTCCAGGGCTCTGTCACCCTTACAGGGAAAAAATTCTTCCTTCTGTTTCCATGGAACTTCCTACACTTAGCTTCCCCCACTGCCCCTTGTGCTGTCCTTGGGCATCACCCAGCAGAGCCTGGCTCCAGCCTCTGGGCACTTACCCTGCACATCTTTGTCAACATGAATGAGGTCACCTCTCAGACTCCTCCTCTCCAAGCTAAGAGCCCTCAGCTCCCTCAGGCTCTCCTCATAAGGAAGATGTTCCACTGCTTTAATCATCTTTGGGCTCTGCACTGGACTCTCTCTAGTAGATCTCTGTCCCTCTTGAACTGAGGGGCCCAGAACTGGACACAGTATTCCAGATGAGGCCTCAGCTGGGAACCTCTCTCCGTCTACTAACCACAGCCCTTCTTGGCACACTGCTCACTCATGTTCAGCTGGCCAATAATCAACACCCCCAGGTCCTTCTCCACCAAGCCACTCAGCCCCAAGCCTGTAACACTGCATGGAGTTGCTGTGGTCCAAGTGCAGCACTCAGCATTTGTTGAATCTCTTTGGTAGCATCATCCCATCTAGCCAGTCTATCCAAATCTCTCTGCAATCCCAGCAGTAAGGGGCTCACCACTGAACTGGGCAGATGTCACTGCAGTGTACTTTACAGGGGTGAATAATTGAGGAAGCTGCTGTGTTCTGCTGGCTGTGTGATCAAGTTGGGGTTTTATCCCTTCCAAGCAGAGTCTTAGCAACAGTGTGTTGTCTTCTCCATCCCAAGCATTAAACTGCACTGCTGGAAAGCCTCAGCACATGGAATAAAACCTGTATGGCGTGCTAGGATAACCAACAATTGATGAGGAATTAAGAGAACTGATAAAGTGCAGCTTTAATGGAGGGGAATATTTTTATACATGATTCAAGTCAGCAAACATCTGAATGTGTTTGAAAAGTATCTGCCTTCAACTTCAGGGTATTTTTGAAACCACTAAAAGAGCAATCAGGGAAGCAAATCAACAGATGGAAGCTAAAGCATAACATCAAACTGATCACTGAGTGTGGTGAACCTTTCAGTGCATCCCTCGGAGTGTTGAAGAAGGTGATGCAGATATTAAATCACATCAGGTGTTTGCAGCCCTGAGCACAAGTAAAGTGCAATTAATGGTTTGAGAATCTTTTCTTTCTGTGGCATTTCACAGAAGTGTACACACCTCCTACACACCTTGGAGCTGGCATCCTCATCAGCATTTCTTGCAGGAGCACAGGAAACCCTTATATCAACTTAGCTCACAAGCAATTTCTTGTTGAGTCTGTCTTCTGAGCTCTCTGTCACTCGTGTCTAGATGTTTAGTTTGCTTCTTTCCTCAGAGGACATTAATTCCTCTGCAGTTCAGCTGTTACTCTGGGACTGGCTCAATCCCTTCCATTGTGTTTCAGCAGAATCATAGTCATGGAATAGATTGAGTTGAAAGGGACTTTAAAGGTCATCTAGTTCCAAGCTGGCTGCAATGGGCAAGGACACCTCTGGCTAGCCCAGGTTGCTCAAAGCCTCATCCTGGTCTTAAACATTTCTAGGGATGAGACATCCACAATTTCTCTGGGCAACCCCTTTCAGTGTTCCACTATCCTCATAGTAAAGAACTTCTTCCTAATGTCCACTCTAAATCTACCCTGCTCTAGTTTAAAAATCATTGACCCTTGTGCTATCACCACAAACCCTCATAAATAGTCCCTCCCAAGCTTTCCTTTAGGCACCCTTCAGGTACTGGAAGGCTGCTCTATGGTCTCCCCAGAGCCTTCTCTTCAGGATGAACAGACCCAACTCTCTGAGCCTGTCTTCAGAGGTGTGTCGGTGTGAGCTGAAATTCCCCCCCCCACCAACAATAACCAGGCTAGCTCAGTCTGGAAGCAAATGAAAAGCTGTATTTACAAGCAGAGTCTAAAATCTACAATGAAATGCAATGAATATGTACAAATATACAAAATTCACAACATTCACAAATATATACAATCAACAGAAAAAGCACAATCGATCTCCCTTTGCTTCCCCCCAAGGGGACCCTCCCAAAGGGGCCTCCCTCTCCCAGGAGCTTCCCCCCCAGACCCCCCTGGACAGAGAAGCAGAGTTAGTTAAGCAGAAAGTTGTTAACTTAGCTGCCAAGGTCAGTGTGTTATCTTCAGCCAGAAGAGAAGAAGAAACAGCAGCCAGACAGCCCAGCAACTGCCCCCACTGCCGAACGCAGAATGTGCCGAGTGCCTACTTTGTTTTGGGTAATAGTTCTTAAACATTTCTATCTATCCAATGGAAGTGTTTAGAACAATCGTTATTTTGCTTTCTCCTTCTCCATCTCTCGCTTCTGCAACTCTGCGCGTTGGACTCCACACTGCAGATTTCCACCTCCGCTTGTTCCCAACCAGACGACAGGAACCGTCTGTGAACAAAGCATATCTCTTTTCATCATCAGACAGATCACTGTAAGGAGGAGCTTCCTCTGCACGAGCTACTCTCTCCTCTGGAGGTTTAGCACAGCTTGTGCCTTCTGGCCAGCTTGTGATCACCTCCACCAAACCAGGCCTTTCGAGATTTCCCATTCGAGCTCTCTGTGTTATCAGAGCCATCCACTTAGACCAGGTAGCATCTGTTGCATGATGTGGTGAAGAACCTTTGCCTTTGAACATCCAATTCAGAACTGGCAATCTAGGAGCTAGAAGAAGTTGTGACTCAGTTCCAATCACTTCAGAAGCAGCTTTCACTCCTTCATAAGCAGCTAAAATCTCTTTCTCTGTTGGAGTGTAGTTTGCCTCTGAGCCTCTGTAGCCACGACCCCAGAAACCAAGAGGACGTCCTCGTGTCTCCCCTGGAGCTCTTTGCCATAAGCACCAGGTTGGACCATTGTCACTCGCGGCCGTGTACAGAATGTTCTTAATGTCTGGACCAGTTCGGACAGGTCCCAGACCCATCGCTTGGACTACCTCTCGCTTGATCTGGTCAAAGGCTGCTTGTTGCTCAGGACCCCATTGGAAACTGTTTCTCTTTCGAGTCACATCATAGAGAGGTTTCACAATCTGACTGTATCCAGGAATGTGCAGTCTCCAAAATCCCACTATGCCTAAGAAACGCAGAGTTTCTTTCTTGTTGATGGGATTTGCCATGGTGGAGACTCTGTTTATCACATCCATTGGGATGTGACGGCGACCATCTTGCCACCGCACTCCCAGAAACTGGATTTCTCTGGCAGGTCCTTTCACCTTGTCTCGCTTGATAGCGAAACCAGCTTGCAAGAGAATGTCAAGGATTTTGTTACCTTTCTCGAAGACTTCTTCAGCAGTCTCACCCCAGACGATGATGTCATCAATGAACTGAATGTGTTCTGGAGCTCCACCTTTCTCCAAAGCATCATGGATCACTGCATGGCAGATGGTTGAACTGTGAATCCACCCCTGGGGCAAACGATTGAATGTGTACTGAATGCCTCTCCAGGTGAAAGCAAACTGAGGCCTGCATTCCTCTGCTATGGGAATAGAGAAGAAAGCATTAGCAATGTCTATGGTAGCATACCATTTGGCCTGCTTGGATTCCAGCTCATATTGGAGTTCCATCATGTCTGGCACAGCTGCACTCATAGGAGGAGTTACTTCATTCAAGGCACGGAAATCAACTGTCAGACGCCACTCTCCATTCTGCTTTCTCACAGGCCAGATTGGACTGTTGAAAGGTGAATGAGTTTTGCTGATGACCTTCTGACTCTCCAACTGACGAATCAAGTTTTGAATGGGCACCAAAGAGTCACGGTTGGTTCTGTATTGTCTGTGATGCACAGTTTGAGAAGCAACCGGCAGCTTTACATCCTCTATCTCATGTTGTCCCACAACTGCAGATTCATCTGAAAGCTCAGGTCTAATGGACAACTTCAATTTTCCTCCATCAGTTTCTACAGTTGCTATTCCAAAAGCCCATTTGTAACCCTTAGGGTCTTTAAAACGCCCTTCTCTCAGAAAGTCAATTCCCAAAATACAAGGTGCATTAGGACCTGTTACAATAGTATGTTTCTTCCACTGCTTCCCAGTTAAACTTATATCAACTTCTATCTTAAACAACTCTTGAGATCCACCAGTGACTCCCTGAATAGTTATAGATTCTCCCCCTTGATAATTTGATGGTATTATGGTGCACTGAGCTCCTGTGTCAACCAAGGCCCTGTACTTCTGAAATTTTGAAGTGCCAGGCCACTGGATGTACACATCCCAATAGATTCTGTTATCTCCATTATCCCTTACCTCCCCCTGGCGGAAGGCAGGGCACCCCTAATGGTGGGGATTACCTCCACATGTACAGCTGGCACAATGTCCAGCACCAGAATTAGGATCACTGTTGGAGCTATCAGAGTTGTTCTGGGAAACTGAGGAAGCGACAGCTACCCTCCTGGTATTGCTACCTCGGGATCTGCCCCTCTGCAGCTCCCGTAACCTCTTGAAAAGATCAGAAGTTGGTTGACCATCCCATCTGTTCATGTTCTCACCAAACTGATCACGCAGAGTTATCCAGATACTGCCACGTGATTGCCTCTGCTGTCTGTTTTGGTTTGACCTATTCTGGAACGGCCTCCTTGGAGCACGTCTGTTCCTAACAGCTGAAACTTGTATCCATCTGGAGGAAGAGGAATTAGAATCATCCCCCTTCATCAAGTTGGATATGGAGGTTTTAAGTTCCTCCTTCAGCTCTTTCATGCAATTCTCCATCTTTCCAGACAGAGTTTCAATGGCTGAAACCAAAGAAGTACGTGCAAGACTATCCTCCAACTGCCTCATTTGGTCAGTGAAATGGCCAACAGTAGGAGGTGCTCCACCATAATTTCTTGCCACAATCCTGCTTGCCAGAATAGTGGCATAATTAGGAGGAGCAAGCTTAATGAGCTTTTTGGCAAGGCCTGTTCCAACAGGAATTTCATCAGGATTCAGAGTCTTATGATCTCCATACATTACTTCTCTCACAGCAAATTCTCTCAGACGCTTGATTCCCTCAGCTATTGTGGTCCAAGGCTTAGGGTTCCATGGTAAATCATCTCTGCTGGGGTACCTCAGCGAGACTGCCAGTAGGAGGCGTGCCCACAGAGAAACTTTACCAATGCACTTGCCTAGGTGCCTGTCTATGCCTGTATCCTTTGAGAGCATCCCCAACTGAGAGGCTGACTTGTCGCCTACCACCAATGCTGGGGCTCCCATATCAAAACACCTGGCTAGCCAAGACAGGACTGGCTCATTATCTCCTCTGATGTAATCCTTCCTCACATGTCTAATTTCCTGTCTGGGTGCATTAGCTGACTGTATGTCATCCTCCTCCTCATCATCATCATCATCCTGAGGTCGCTGTCCCCATAATCCTATTTTAATCCTCCGTTGAATTTCCTTGAGTTCAGAGGCACTACCAGCAGTTGCTAATCTACTAGGGTCTACATCCTGACCTACATCTCCATCATCCATGTGGGGTCTCAAGAGGTCTACCAGAGTTTTAAGGCTAACCCTCTCTTCCTCATCAGAAAGATCTTTCTTAACAGAGGGACCCTGAGTAGAAGGACCCTCATCTCCATCTGCACCATCTCCTGCAGCATCTGCATCTCCTTTACGCTTTCTGGTGATAGTGGCAACCAAATTTACTGGCTTGGTTTTCACATTCACAGCAGAGTTGGAAGAGCAAGTAGCCTTATGTCTTTCTTGATACAGTGCTATCAGTAGCCATATGATTATTCCAAGAAGCAACAAATTTAAGATTAAGGCTAGTACAAGATATCTAGGGTACCACTGGTTACAAAGACCCTCTGTAGTTGTAAGAGGAGTAACAAACTCATATGTGTCTGCTAGCAGATCCATAGTTGAGTTACCATAGCTTCTTAGCCCAATAAGACCATAACAGAATTCACCAACATTCAGTAACTTGTTCTTAACCCAAAGAAACGACTTATATGCCACATATATCACAATCTTGTCTATCATGCAGGAAACAGCCCATCTGTAAACAATCACACCGATAATAGATGAAATAAAATTACTCAAAATCCAAAACAGCTTCATTTTGCTTCCTAATCTGAGCAGAAATAAATCAAACAAGCAATCGAGCCCCACGTTGGGCGCCAAAAATAAAAAGTGTGTCGGTGTGAGCTGAAATTCCCCCCCCCACCAACAATAACCAGGCTAGCTCAGTCTGGAAGCAAATGAAAAGCTGTATTTACAAGCAGAGTCTAAAATCTACAATGAAATGCAATGAATATGTACAAATATACAAAAATTCACAACATTCACAAATATATACAATCAACAGAAAAAGCACAATCGATCTCCCTTTGCTTCCCCCCAAGGGGACCCTCCCAAAGGGGCCTCTCTCTCCCAGGAGCTTCCCCCCCAGACCCCCCTGGACAGAGAAGCAGAGTTAGTTAAGCAGAAAGTTGTTAACTTAGCTGCCAAGGTCAGTGTGTTATCTTCAGCCAGAAGAGAAGAAGAAACAGCAGCCAGACAGCCCAGCAACTGCCCCCACTGCCGAACGCAGAATGTGCAGAGTGCCTACTTTGTTTTGGGTAATAGTTCTTAAACATTTCTATCTATCCAATGGAAGTGTTTAGAACAATCGTTATTTTGCTTTCTTACACCCAATAGTGACTTATTTACATTCTTTCACTTTCTCTGTTTTGAACTTTGCAAGGAAAAATTAAAAAGACAGTTTCAAACCATCACAAGAGGAGAGGTGCTCCAGCCAAAATCTGGATTGTCCTCATAGGAGAGGTGCTCCATAAGCAATTAAGCAGAGATTTAAGTTGCCTGAAGTGAAACAAAATCTCCCTTTACCACTAAGGAAAAGATGCTGGGATCAACTGGTGCAGAAATCTCTTGTGTGCATGCTGTCAGAATTTCTGCTGGTCCAAAAGAGGTTGCTTGCCTCCAGATTATCTTTGGAGAGTGATCTCTGGCTGGGAATAGGCCCTGACCTACAGAATGAAATTGTATCCAAGAATTGCTTGGGTGAGCACATGTCAGAATAAGCCCAAATGCTGGTAGCAGCAGGTTAACAGCAAGGAAAATCAACTTACAGAATTCTCCAGCACTGTTTCATTTCTCACTGTAGATATAACCTGAAATGGCAATTCCTTTCCACCTAGGTGGAAAGTTCTTCCCCATGAGGGTGGTGAGAGACTAGAAGAGGTTGCCCAGGGAGGTGGTGGAAGCCTCATCCCTGGAGGTTTTTGCAGCCAGGCTGGATGTGGCTGTGAGCAACCTGCTGTAGTGTGAGGTGTCCCTGCCCATGGCAGGGGGGTTGGAACTGGCTGATCCTTGAGCTCCCTTGCAGCCCTGACAATTCCATGATTCCAGGGGTGCAATCACAATAAAGAGGGTGATGGTAGTTCTACCATGAGGTTTAAGATCATGGAATCATGACCAGAGACCACTGAGTCCAATCCCCTGCCAAAAGCAGGATCACCCAGGGGAGTCTGCACAGGAATGCATTCAGATGGGTTTGGAATGTATCCAGAGAGGGAGACTCCACAACCTCTCTGGGCAGCCTGCTCCAGGGCTCCATCACCTTCACTGTAAAGAAGTTTTTCCTCACTTTGAAGTGAAATCTTTTATGTTCAACTTTGTAACCATCATTCTTTGGCTCATTACTGTGCACCACCAAACAGAGCCTGGCCCCCTCCTCCTGACACCCACCCCTCACATATTGATAGACATTGATCAGATCCCCTCTCAGCCTTCTCTTCTCCACACTAAACAGCCCCAGGGCTCTCAGTCTCTCTTCACAGGGAGATGCTCAAGTCCCCTAAGCATCCTCCTGGCTCTCCCTTGGATTCTCTCCAGCAGGTCTCTGTCTCCTTTGAACTGGGGAGCCCCAAACTGGACACAGGATTGCAGGGGTGGTCTCACCTGGAGGTTGAAGAAGAGGCTGAGATGTGGGAGTCAATAAAAACAAGGGAAGGTGCACCATGGTAATACCAAACACAGAGCATCTGAGGCTGAGATGATAATTTTCTAAGAGGAACTCTCTGATTTTCCAGACAAGTGAGCTGCAGCAGATGTCATTTATCTGGTCTACAATGAACTCTTTGAATATAGAATCTCATGAGAGGTTATTAGTTCAACAGCAGAAGCTGAGGATTAATGCCAATACTATTATGTATCTAAAGATCTGGATAAAAAAAGGCTGTGTTGGGTGAAGCTGAGAGGGGAACTATTGGGTTGGAAGGAATTCATTACACAGACATTTCTCAAAGATCCATCTCTGGAACATTTTGTTTAATACTGCCATAAACAAAATGGACAGAAGCAGACATATGCTAGAAAAAATGCCTGAGGTCACAGAACAGCCTTAACACAGAGGCTCAAGAAAGGAGGATCAGAGTAGAATTTGGTAGGAAAACTTAATGATCAGGAGAACTGAGAGCTTGAGCAGCCAACTCCAGTTGAGAGGTGTCCTTGCCCATGGTAGGGAGGTTGGAGTAGATGATCTCTGAGGTCCTTTCCAACCTGAGCCATTCTATGATTAAGAAACAGCATTAATAACTCAGGGAATGTGGTCATGGACTAGGGACTGAAAGTTCCCAAGGTAATGGCTCCTTATCTATGTGAGTGTGTCAGCAGGAAGTTTCCAGGTGATGTCAGGTTAGGTGGAGTGTTGAGCTGCACCAGGGTAGGGAGGCTCTACAGAGGGACTTGGGTAGATTGGCTCCATGGCCATCGTTACCAGCAGGAGCTTCAACAAGGCCAAATGCCAGGTCCTGCACTTAGGGCACAACAACCCCAAGCAGTGCTGCAGGCTTGGGGCAGTGTGGCTGGAAAGCTGCTGGCAGAAAGGGACCTGGGGGTTACAATGGACCAGCAGCTGAAGAGGAGCCAGCAGTGTGCCCAGGTGGCCAAGAAAGCCAAAGGCAGCCTGGCTGGGATCAGCAATGCTGTGTCCAGCAGGAGCAGGGAGGGGATTGTCCCCTGGGACTCAGCTTTGGAGAGGCCACACCTGGAGTATTGTGTCCAGTTTTGGGCTCCTCAATCCAAGAGAGATGTGGAGGTGCTGGAGCCAGGGCAGAGGAGGGCAAGGAAGCTGGGAAGGGTCTGGAGAATAAATCTGATGATGGGAATAGGGAGGGACTAGAAATGGGTAGGTTCAGATTGGATGTTAGGAAGAAATTCTTCCCCATGAGGGTGGTGAGACACTGGCACAGGTTGCCCAGGGAGGTGGTGGAAGCCTCATCCCTGGAGGGTTTTGCAGCCAGGCTGGATGTGGCTGTGAGCAACCTGCTGTAGTGTGAGGTGTCCCTGGGCATGGCAGGGGGGTTGGGACTGGATGAGCCTTGAGGTCCCTTCCAACCCTGATAATTCTATGATTCTATGAAGGAGCTGGGGATGGTTAGTGTGAAAAAGAGGAGGCTGAGGGGAGGCTTCATTGCTCTCTGGAACTATTTGAAAGGATGTTGTAGAGAGGCTGGTGCTGGTCTCTTCTCACAGTTAATTAGTGATAGAACAAGGAACGGCCTCAAGCTGCAACTGGGTAGGTTTAGACTGGATATTAGGAAACATTTTTTTCCCAGCAAGAGAGGTCAGGGATTGGAATATGCTGGGCAGGGAGGTGGTGGAGTCCCCAAGCCTGGCTGTGTTTCAAGGTGGTTTGGATGTGATGCTTGGGGTTGTGGTTTAGGGGTGACCCTTGTGGAGTAGAGTTCTGGGTTGGACTTGGTGCTCCTGAGGGTCTCTTCCAACCTGAATGTTTCTGTGATAATGCAGAGAATAAACTTGTGCACACCTGTGGGCATGACAAGAGCTACCTGAGCACACCTTAAGCAAAGTATTTCTAGTGGAGACAGGAGGCTATTTGTCTCATGAAGCCTCTGAACCTTGGTGTTCATGACTGAGAAAGGCACATTTCAGAAACTGGAGCAGGTGGAAAGAAAAGTTGTCCAAGGTCTGGAGGTTCTTTGAGGAGAGGCTGGAATAGGAGGCTTGCTTGCTTAGTCCTGCAAAAGAGAGATTGGAAAAGGTGTGATTAATCACCAGTGGAGGGAAGGGAGAAGATGTATTTGAGTTAAATTGGTGTTGGCACAAGGACATAAATTCATTTAAATGGGAAATTAGAAGAAACCTGGAGTTTTAATGAGCAGTGAATGCTGTGAGCCTTTGGAACAGATTTCTAGAAGAAAGAAGAAAAAAAATAATCTGTATTTGTTTCAGAGGAACTCTAGTAGTTTACACAAAAAGCTCATGCTGTAGGTTGTCTTAGAATCATAGACTGGCTTGGGTTGGGAGGCACCTTAAAGATCATCTAATTCCAACCCCCTTGCCCTGGGCAGGGGCACCTTCCACCAGCCCAGGTTGCTGAAGAACTCATCCAACCTGGCCTTGAACACCTACCAAGGAGGGGGCATCCACAACCTTCCTGGGAAACCTGTTCCAGTGTCTCACCACCCTCCCTGTGAAGAATTTCTTTCTCATCTCCAATCTCAATCTGCCCTCCTCAAGCTTCAATCCATTCCCTCTCATCCTATCACAATGAGCACTTGTCAAAAGTCCCTCCCCAGCTTTCTTGTAGGCAACCTTCAGGTCCTGGAAGTGTTTCTCTAAGGTCTCCCTGGAGCCTTCACTTCTCCAAGATGAAGAGGCCCCAGCTCTGCCAGCCCCTCCCCATATTCATTATAAACACTTGAATCTTTTTGTCCTGTTAGCATTTTTGCCTAAGGTGCCTCAGAGAAGGGACTTAGAGGGAGCAGTGCTTTCAGGGTGTACTCTAGTGGTGGCAGCATGCCTTAGCTTGAGACTTTCTGAATCATCTCAATCTGTGCCCATGACTCTGGTGGTGCAATTCTTGCTGTTAGAATAATACTGCTTCAAATCCTAGCCTAGAGGCCAGTGACATGCAAGCATATGCTGTTGGGAGTTTGCCTCCAAATGCCTAGATGCAAAATGTGCAGATTTAGAACTTGTTTACAAATCCTTGCTGAATGCACAGTTGATTGACATCTACCACTTGAAGCTCTGGCTGCTCAAAATATAAAGACATGCCAGACTTGCACTGCAGCAACATAACTTCCTTCCTGGGCCAGAAGAGAGCTGTGACAAATCAAATGCTGGAGCAACTCACAGACTGGAGTTGGCATAATGAGGAGAACATTCTGGTCATAGTGTTGGCAAGCTCATGAGCTTGTTCTCTTTCAATATTTGTCTTTCCTTTGCCTGAAACTGCCCAATTGTGGCTTTCACATGTTAGTGAAGAATTTATCTGTTTCTATCTAGCAGTCATAGAAGGGTTTGGGTTGGAACTGACCTTAAGGATCATCTAGTTCCAGCTCCTCAGCCATGGGCAGAGACACTTTCTACCAGATCAGGTTGCTCAAAGCTTGATTGATTATTGAGTCATAGCTCAACATGAGCTGCCAGTGAGCACTTGCAGCCCAGAGAGCCAAGCAGAGCCTGGGCTGCAGCAAGAGAAGTGTGGCCAGCAGGGCCAGGGAGAGGATTCTGCCCCTCTGCTCAGACCACACCTGGAGCTCTGTGTCTAGTTCTGGACTCCCTATTATAGGAAGGATCTGGAGGTGCTGGAAGGTGTCCAGAGAACAGCCACAAGGATGATCAGAGGGCTGGAGCTCCTTTCCTATGAGGACAGACTGAGAGAGTTGGGGCTGTTCAGTCTGGAGAAGAGAAGGCTCTGAGGTGACCTTCTTGTGGCCTTCCAGTATCTGAAGGGGGTTTCAAAAAAGCTGGCGAGGGACCTTTTAGGGTGCCAGGTAGGGATAGGACTGAGGGGAATGGAGCAAACCTGGAAGTGGGGAGATTCAGATTGGATATTAGGAAGAAATTCTTCCCCATGAGGGTGGTCAGACACTGGAAGAGGTTGCCCAGGGAGGTGGTGGAAGCCTCATCCCTGGAGGTTTTTGCAGCCAGGCTGGATGTGGCTGTGAGCAACCTGCTGTAGTGTGAGGTGTCCCTACCCATGGCAGGGGGGTTGGAACTGGATGAGCCTTGAGGTTTCCTTCCAACCCTGACAATTCTGTGATGATTCTAAATGAAGAGCTGAAAACTGCAGTTATGGTTGTGGAGGTTGTGGAGTCTCCTTCTCTGAAGCCATTCAAAACCCACCTGGATGTGTTCCTGTGTGACCTACTCTAGGTGGTCCTGCCCTGGCAGGGGGGTTGACTTGATGGTCTTTTGAGGTCCCTTCCAACCTCTAACATTCTTTGGTTCTGTGATTTAGGGATAAAACACAAAATGGTACTTGAATATCATTAATATCTGCACATGCATACTTGAACAGGAAAATTGCATTTGTCATATGCTTGTTGTGCTTGAATTTAATGCAGGAGCTCCAAGCTTCTGTAGTAAAAAAAAACAAAACAAAACAACAACAACAACAAAAACAAAAAAAAAAAAAAAAAAAAAAACAAAAAAAAAAACAAAAAAAAAAAAAACCAAAAACAAAACCCAAACCTACAAGCCACTCAGATACACTGTTTTTAATCTTAGGTCCTGTTCTTTCTAAGTGCATTCTTTGAAAACCCTGGATGGGGTCTAGTTGATTGGATAGGGCTGGGTGGTGGGTTGGACTGGATGATCTTGGAGGTCTCTTCCAACCTGGTTGATTCTATGATTCTATGCAAATCAGGACAGTTGCACTTTTGTACAATTTTGTGTTCAGGAAATATAGAGAGGAAGGGAACAGAGGATAGCTGCAGTGTGATTCCAGCCAGGAACTGTTGGAGGAATCGATGGCAAAAGTCAAAGGTTGGTTTATCTGCCCGGAAAGTCAATGGAGGAATGAAACTACTCTAAAAGTATCCAGAGTTGAGAAGTCAAATAATTATTAACCCTGAAGGAAAAGCTGAGCTGATTATAGAGCTTCCAATAGGATTTCAGCTTCCTCTTTCAAATAAAATGCAATCAATAGACTCCATCAGAAGAGTCCTCAGTTTATTAGATCCTTCTGCTCAGGAGCTTTTTGTGGAGTTCAATTTGTCTTCTTGTTTAGTGTTGAAACACCAAGGGCAGAGTCTTCTAGAGCTGTATATAAAGAGTGATTACTCTTCTTCTACCTCAGAAGAGGGATCTGCTGGAAAAGAAATAGGTAGTAGGGAGGTATTTTTTTGTCTCCAGTTTCCACAGTTTGGAGCTGGACTTCTAAAAATGGCATCAATCTTGGCCAGTCTCTGTTTATAGTACTGGAATGAATGTGTAAACTTGGTGATGGAACAGCAAGAGGGAAAGCCAAGGTAGGAAACATTAAACCCTGCTGCAGTTTGGGTTTTATCTCTCTTCATCCCACAGAGTTTCATGGGGACTTGTAGGATGACATTAATTCCATTAACACTGCAACTCCACTTTCTAATGAACGATTGCAATTATGCAAATCTGTGTGCTGTAATTGTGCAATTAGGCCAACTCTAATTATGCATCTGCACAGCCAATTAGGAGTTAAAATTGCATGCAAAACAAGGTTGCTCCCTGTAAAGGAAAAAAAAAATAAAATAAAAGGAAAATTAGGGAGGTGGAAACGGGAAAAATGGAAATGGGTGGCAAAGGTTATTGCAAGCCATTCCCTCCTAGAAACTAACATTTCTCCACCTTGTTACAGAGTCTCAGAATGGTGGGGGGTGGAAGGGACCTCTGAAGATCATGTGGTCTAATCCCCCCCCTCTGCTAGAGCAGGATCACCTACAGTAAATCACACAGCAACACCTCCAGGAGGCTTTAGAAAAGCACCCAGAGAAGGAGACTCCACAACCTGTCTGGGCAGCTTGTTCCAGGGCTCTGCCACCCTCAGAGGGAAGATTTTTTTGTTTCCTTATGTTCACTTGGAACCTCCTGTGTTCCACTTTGTGTCCTTTGCCCCTTCTGCTTTCACTGAGCAACACTCTGGCTCCATCCTCCTGATACTCACCCTTTAGTTATTGATCCCCACTCAGCCTCCTCTTCTGGAGGACTAAACAGCCCCAGGTCTCAGAGCCTTTCCTCATCAGGTAGATGATCCAACCTCTCATCGTCTTTCTTCTGTTTCTCAGTTGCCCCAAAGACTATTTTGTTGTACTCTGTTTTTATGTCTTCAGAGATGCTGACAGAGCAATGGACGCAAACTGGAACACGTGGAAACTGTTTTTCACTTTGAAGGTAGCAGAGCACTGGAGGAGGCTGCCTGGAGAGAGATTGGTTGTGGAGTCTCTTTCTCTGGAAGCAATCCAAACCCACCTGGACATGTGCCTGGGTGATTTCCTGTGGGTGATCTTGCTCTAGCAGGGGAGTTGTGCTAGGTGATCTCCAGAGAATCCATTCCAACCCCCACCTTTTTTTGGGATTCTGTGTGGTCCTGTGAGAGATGCAAGGTGAGACAACAAAGCCAAGAGCCTGGAAAATTTCAGTCATTGTCTTCTTGCCATCAACACTGAACATGGCTTAAAAACACTCTTTCACCTGCTCACAACCTTGATTTGCTGCACATTGCCAAATGTCTGTGACCTCAAATATGTTAGATTGGAAAGTAGGAAAAATGTCTTCACTGCAAGAGTGGTCAGGCATTGGAACAGGCTGCCCAGGGACACGGTGAAGTCACCAGGCATGGAGGTGTTAAAAAAATATGTAGACATGGCACTTCAGGACATGGGTTTGTGGGCATGGTGGAGCTGGGTTGATAATTGTTAGGATTTTTGGGTAGTGATAGGAGCTCCTCTCCTATGGACACAGACTGTGAGAGTTGGGGTTGTTCAGTTTGGAGAGGAAAGGCTTCAAGGAGACCTTCTTGAGGCCTTCCAGTGTCTGAAGGGGGCTACAAGAAAGCTGGGGAGGGACATTTTAGGGTGTCAGGGAGTGATAGGACTGGGGGGAATGGAGGAAAACTAGAAGTGGGGAGATTCAGATTGGATGTTAGGAAGAAGTTTTACACCATGAGGGTGGTGAGACACTGGAAAGAGGTTGCCCAGGGAGGTGGTGGAAGCCTCATCCCTGGAGGTTTTTGCAGCCAGGCTGGATGTGGCTGTGAGCAACCTGCTGTAGTGTGAGGTGTCCCTGCCCATGGCAGGGGGGTTGGAATGGGCTGATCCTTGAGGTCCCTTCCAACCCTGACAGTACTGTGATTCTGCAATTGGCCTTGAGGAGTCACCACCTGGAGGTGCTCAAAAACCATGCAGACATGGCTCTTCAGGACATGGTTTAGTGGGCATGGTGGTGTTGGGGTGATAGTTGGACCTGGTGAGTCACAATCCCTGGAGCTGTTTGAAAGACTTGTGAATGTGGTGCTGAGTGATGTGGTTTATAGGTAGGATTGTGATCTCTAGGAGAGTGGTTGGACTTCATCATCTCAAAGGTCTTTTCCAAACTCAGCAGCTCTGTGCTTCTATGGACTTAGAGGTCTTTTCCAACCTTCATGATTCTACTATTCAAGAAACATGTGGCCAGCAGGCTTAGAGAGGTTCTTCTTCCCCTCTACTCTGCCCTGCTGAGACCACAGCTGCAATCCTGTGTCCAGTTTGGGGCTCCCCAGTTCAAGAGAGACAGAGACCTGCTGGAGAGAGTCCAAGGGAGAGCCAGGAGGATGCTTAGGGGACTTGAGCATCTCCCTGTGAAGAGAGACTGAGAGCCCTGGGGCTGTTTAGTGTGGAGAAGAGAAGGCTGAGAGGGGATCTGATCAATGTCTATCAATAGCTGAGGGGTGGGTGTCAAGGGGAGGGGGCCAGGCTCTTTTGGGTGGTGCACAGTGATAAGCCAAGGAACAATGAGTTCAAACTTGACCAGAGAAGATTTCAGCTCAACCTGAGGAGAAACTTCTTTGCAGTGAGGGTGACAGAGCCCTGGAACAGGCTGCCCAGGGGGGTTGTGGAGTCTCCTTCTCTGGAGCATTTCCAACCCCACCTGGATGCATTCCTGTGTGGACTCCCCTGGGTGCTCCTGCATGCCCTCTGCAGGGGGGTTGCACCTGATGGTCCTTGATGGTCTCTTGAGGTCCCTTCCAACCTCTAATATTCTATGATTCTATGATTTTCCAAACAGAAGACTCAGCAGTTTCCCTTTTATGCCTTCCCCAAGAGGTGCTTGTTTCAAGCACATGAACTCATGAACCCTGCTCATAAAGGACTCCATCTGCCTTGCCAGCTTGTCTCCTGAAACCAGGAGAGAGGCCTCTTGATTTATACAGGAGCCTCACTTTATTTAACAAAATGAGCTAGCATTATTTATTTTTTGATCTATAACCACACACAAAAATCTTTGGAGCTGTATATCTTGCTTTTCAAGGAGTCATGACATGTAGACAGAGGTAGCTTAAGCAGTTCATTCAGCTTTAGAACCTGCAATTTATCAAGAGCAATGGACATGGAGGAATTAAGTTGATGCAGCTAATACAGGGAATTGAATGCTATCCTCTCCCAGTCAGGCTGCTTTTAACTAAGGGCATACACAGCAGTAACTCACAGCTACAGATTTACAATATTTTAGGGACATCAGCAATTTGGGCATCTGTAATTTGTCATTTTTCACTTCCAAACAGGTTTCCAGGCTATGGGAAAAGGAAGAGCTAAGCTTTTAATTCTGTTTAATACTGGACGGCTCAGGTGATTAAAAAAATAGTAATAATGATTAAAAAAAAGTCTCATTTCCTTCTTGTGTGTTTTACTTCTGCCAGAATGTTCCAGAGTCGGCTTGTCTGGCTCTTCTGTGCTTTGTTATCTGGCTGATGACTCAGGAATTCTGTTTTTTATACCATTTCTCTGACAGGGAAATTGCTGTTTTCAGCTCTTCATTTAGAATCATCATAGAATCATTGAATCATAGAATTGTCAGTGTTGGAAGGGACCTCAAGGCTCATCCAGTTCCAACCCCCCTGCCATGGGCAGGGACACCTCACACCACAGCAGGTTGCTCACAGCCACATCCAGCCTGGCTGCAAAAACCTCCAGGGATGAGGCTTCTACCAACTCCCTGGGCAACCTGTGCCAGGCTCTCACCACCCTCATGGGGAAGAACTTCTTCCTAACATCCCCATCCATGGAGATGCTTCAAAGAGGCAGAGATGTGATGCTGAGGGCCCTGGTTTAGCCCCATCCTTGGCAGAGTTGGACTCAATGATCTTAAAGGTCTTTTCCAACCAAAACAATTGTATGATGTGCAGTGTGGTGGCCATACATGGATTTTATTCCCTCATACAGGAGCACAGCAAAATCCATGTCTACAAATGTGTGAGACTGACTCTTTTTTCCCTCCTTTATTTTACCATTGTACCTTCCCTCCCCCCCCATTTTTTCATACAAAAAGGGATTCTTGCAGCATGTTTCAACATTACTATGCTCCTAAAGTGAAAAAGAAAGTTCTTGAAAGGTCTCTTTTGAAAGGTCCATGAGGACTAGGGGGAAAGAAAAAAAAAACTAGAAATGGGTAGATTCAGATTGGATTTTAGGAAGAAGTTCTACACCATGAGGGTGGTGAGACAGTGGAACAGGTTGTCCAGGGAGGTGGTGGAAGCCACTAAATGACTACAAAATATTCATTATAAGAATATTTTAAACGAAAAAAATATTTATTTTTCTTTTCTAGCAGATTTGCATAATTTTGGATTTTTCACAGGTGTATTTTTTTATGGTGCTTAGGGTGTCTGTTTATACACAAGGGCTGTCCAGGTGAATTTATCATAGAATCATAGAATCACAGAATCAATCAGGTTGGAAGAGACCTCCAAGCTCATCCAGTCCAACCTATCACCCAGCCCTAAGCAATCAACCAGACCATGGCACTAAGTGCCTCATCCAGTCTCCTCTTGAACATCTCCAGGGATGGTGACTCCACCACCTCCCTGGGCAGCACATCCCAATGGACAACCATCTTCTCTGTGAAGAACTTCCTCCTACACCCAGCCTAGACCTCCCCTGGCACAGCTTGAGGCTGTGTCCCCTCCTTCTGCTGCTGCTTGCCTGGGAGGAGACCAACCCCCTCCTGGCTACAACCTCCCTTCAGGTAGTTGTAGACAGCAATGAGGTCTCCCCTGAGCCTCCTCTTCTCCAGGCTAAACACCCCCAGCTCCCTCAGCCTCTCCTCATAGGATTTGTGTTCCAGACCCCTCTCCAGCTTTGTTGCCCTTCTCTGGACACCTACCAGTACCTCAACATCTCTCTTGAATTGAGGAGCCCAGAACTGGACTCAGGACTCAAGGTGTGGCCTGACCAGGGCTGAGTACAGAGCAGAAGAACCTCCCTTGTCCTGCTGGCTACACTATTCCTGATCCAGGCCAGGATGCCATTGGCTCTCCTGGGCACACTGCTGGCTCCTCTTCAGCTACTATCACCCAGCACCCCCAGGTCCCTCTCTGCCTGGCTGCTCTCAGCCACTCTGTCCCCAGCCTGTAGCTCTGCTTGGGGTGTTGTGGCCAAAGTGCAGAACCCTGCACTTAGCCTTGTTCAGTCTCATCCCCTTGGCATCTGCCCACCCTGCCAGCCTGGCCAGGTCCCTCTGCAGAGCCTTCTACCCTCCAACAGCTCAACTCCTGCTCCTAACTTGGTGTCATCTGCAAACTTACTGATGATGGTCTCAGTCCCCTCATCCAGATCATCAATAAAGATATTGAACAGGATGGGGCCCAGCACTGATCCCTGGGGGCCACCACTGGTGCCTGACTGCCAGCTGGATGTGGCACCATTCACCACCACTCTCTGGGCTCAGCCCTCCAGCCAGTTCTTGACCCATTTCAGTTCATACCAAGCAGGCTTTTGATCTGGGAAACCTACAGCTCCTGTCAGAAACAAAGCATCAACCTATTTGTGTGGTGCTGGAGGGGTCAGGAACAGGAGGCTACATTTCATGTGTCTTTTAACTAGGCTGCTTACCAGCTGCTGTTATTGTTTGACAAACTACCTATATCCATCATTATCAAGCTGTGACTTAAATTTGGAGGTCGGTGGCCCTTTGCTTCATGATTCACAGGACCTGACACCCCCTCACTGCTGGTGGAAATTTCTCTTGTGTTGTTTTGCTGCTGACCCAATCCAGGCTTCCATTTTATCCCTTGCAGTTCTGCCTCTGCGCTGTTGTTTTTCAGCTGATCGATCTCCATCTCTCCTTGGTGTGTCCCTGAAATATTTCAGCTTGCTCTCCTTGATGTTCTGGGAGCAGTAAATGGTTCTTTCTGCACTGCTGCAATACACCCTCATTTGTCTTCTTTCCTGCTCTGATGTCTTCAATGTATATCAGCCACGCAGGATCTCAGAGGACTCTGATGACTTCACATTTGCTGCCTTGAGGACCCAGCTTTCACAGTTATACCCAGCAATAGATCAAATTGGCAGTGATTACACCAGCTTGACCTTTATGAGCAGGTCTCCAACCTGCCCTTTTCTCTCAGAGTACCTTTTAATTTAACATCTGCTGAATATGGGATAGCCAGCCTTATCCAGATGTCACCTTGCTCAGATATTGCTATCTTTACGCATAATGAGGATGAGGTGGGTCCTATCTTTCCCC